>NC_091255.1:21234621-21537651 GCF_042477335.2 Ovis canadensis | reverse complement strand
CTACTGGATCATCGAAAAAACAAGAAAATTTCAGAAAAGAATTTACTTCTGCTTTACTGACTATACCAAAGCCTTTGACAATGTGAATCACAACAAACTGTGGAAAATTCTTGAAGAGATGAGAATATCAGACCACCTGACCTCCTCTTGAGAAACCTATATGCAGGTCAGGAAGCAACAGTTAGAACTGGACATAGAACCACAGACTGGTTCCAAATCAGGAAAGGAGTATGTCAAAGCTGTATATTGTCATTGTGCTTATTTAACTTAAACGCAGAGTACGTCATGAGAAATGCTGGGCTGGATGAAGCAAAAGCTGGAATCAAGATTGTCGGGAGAAATATCAATAACCTCAGATATGCAGATGACACCACCCTTATGGCAGAAAGTGAAGAAGAACTAAAGAGCCTCTTGATGAAAGTGAAAGAGGAGAATGAAAAAGTTGGCTTAAAACTCAACATTCAGAAAATGAAGATCATGACATCTGGTCCCATCACTTCATGGCAAATAGATGGGGAAACAGTGGAAACAGTGACAGACTTTTTTTTTTTTTACTCCAAAATCACTGCAGATGGTGACTGCAGCCATGAAATTAAAAGATGCTTGCTTCTTGAAGGAAAAGTTATGACCAACCTAGGCAGCATATTAAAAAGCAGAGACATTACATTGCCAACAAAGTTCTGTCTAGTCAAAGCTATGGTTTTTCCAGTGGTCATGTATGGATGTGAGAGTTGGAGTATAAAGTTGAGCACCAAAGAATTGATGCTTTTGAACTGTGGTGTTGGAGAAGACTCTTGAGAGTCCCTTGGACTGCAAGGAGATCCAACCAGTCCATCCTAAAGGAAATCAGTCCTGAATATTCATTGGAAGGACTGATGCTGAAGCTGAAACTCCAATACTTTGGCCACCTGATGCAAAGAACTGACTCATTTGAAAAGACCCTGATGCTGGCAAAGATTGAAGGTAGGAGGAGAAGGGGAAGACAGAAGATGAGATGGTTGGATGGCATCACCAGCTCGAAGGACATGAGTTTGAATAAACTGCAGGAGTTGGTGATAGACAGGGAGGCCTGGTGTGCTGCAGTCCATGGGGTCATAAAGACTCGGACATGACTGAGCCAGTGAACTGAACTGAACTTTGCAGCATAATTGAGTTCATTCTGAGGGATAATATAAAATATGTATCAGATAGGTTACTTTCAGCTGCTAAGTTACACAAAACCCAGGTCAAATCAATTTCAACTATCCCTGGGCCGGGAAGATCCCCTGGAGAAGGAAATGGCAACCCATTCCAGTACTCTTGCCTAGAAAATTCCATGGATGGAGGAGCCTGATGGACTACAGTCCATGAGGTCACAAAGAGTCAGACATGACTGAGTGATTTCACTTTCACTTTCATAAAGGGATTTATTATCTCTGTAACAAGATATTCTGTGGCAGAATTAGTTCATTCAGAGGCTGAGTGATAACATCTTTCTGCTCCATCATCATCACTTTTAAGTTTACTGTGTAAGCCACTCCTTTTGGGGGTGATGCAGGAGACCCAGGTTCGATCTCTGGGTCAGGAAGATCCCCTGGAGAAGGGAATGGCCACCTGGCAGGCTATAGTCCACGGGGTCACAAAGAGTCAGACACAACGGAGCAACTAACACTTTCACTTTTAAATGAATCAATAGCCAACAGTGCGTAAGGATAGGATGCTTGAAGCCATGAGAGCCATTTGCCAACCCAAAGGAAGCTACTAACAGGACAGAATAATAATTCAATCAGTATAACATTGGTCAGCGTTTGTGATGGAGATGCTAACTGTCCACCCAAATCCACTTTTCCCTTTTTGCATGGTCACAGAGTGGTAGTTAGGCACATGGAGGTCTAGATGGGCACAGCTTTTCTGTCCTTCTTAGAGTCAGGTGAGGCTTTGAGAAAACACTGTCCTCCGTGGAATTGCACTAGGTCTTAGTTGCAGCATGCAGGACCTTTCGGTCGCAGCATGTGGGATCTAGTTCCCTGACTAGGGATCAAACTCAGGCCACTTGCACTGGGGGCTCAGAGTCTTAAGCTACTGGACCATCAGGGAAGTCCCGTGGGTCACCATTCTTAACAGTGACAGGAATGTCCTTTCTTCTTCCTTCCCCCAGACTGGAACCCAAATGTGGCAGTGACCCAGATATCAACAGGGAATGATTGAGCCACAAGAGGGAAAGAACATGAGTTCCTGAATGGATCCATGGAGCAGAGCCCAACTTGGACTATTATGTGCATAAAACGCACACTTTGCTTAGTTGTGGTGTGCGGGCTCTTTCCTTGCCGTGCACAGACTCTCCAGCTGTGACGTGCAGGCTGAGGAGTTGAGGTGTGCAGGCCTGCAGGTATGAGTTGACTAGATGCTCCTTGGCATGTGAGGTCTTAGTTCCCTGACCAGGGATCAAACCCCTGTCCCCTGCATTGCAAAAGCAAATTCTTAATCCCTGGACCACCAGGGAGGTTCCACACTTTGTTCTTCAAGTCATACAATCGTGGGAACTGTTGTCATATCAGCTCTTTTTGTTTTATTTCTATCCTAATTAACACAGACATAGATTAAACAAACCAATAAAACAAAATAGAGAGCCCAGGAAGATATTCATATCTATGTATAGAAAAATGGCATATGTTAGAGATATCACCACTAATCACTAGGGAAAGAAAGACTATTTAATAATAGAGCTGTAACACATCACTCAGAAAAATAAAATGGAGACGTTTTACTGACCTAAACATGAAAAACGATGAGAGGAAGATGTTTTTCATAATCGGGAAAGAGAAAGAGTTCTCAAATAAGACCAACATAAGAACAACCTATAAAATAAATAGATTTATTTAACTTTATGAAAGTTATATCTTGTCTAAGGCAAAATATACAAACAAGATTAAAAGGTGGGCAATTTACTGGGAGATATTTGCAATATACAGTGTATCTATCAGAATGTATAAAGAATTTCTATAATCTGTAAGAAAAGATAACCTAACAGAAAAGTAGAGAAACAATACGAACATACAACTTACGTAGGAGGATATTCATTTGGTCACTAAAGCCATAAAAGGAAAAGTGGGATATTGTTTTTTCACCCATTCAGTTGGGAAAAATTAAGAGGTCTAACAATATAAAGTGTTGGTGGGGATGTGAGGAAAATAATACTGTAATATACATCTGGTGGAAGTGTGATGCCCCTTGGAGAGCAAGTAAAAAGCAGCTAATAGCATCTTAAAATGCACATACTCCAAGACCTAGTGAGAAAATTCAGTTTCTAGGTATTAATATGTTACCTGGAGTAGTCTGGTGTGTGTACACATGGGATATATACTACATACTTGTTTACAAGTGGCCAAATAATGTAAACAACATAAATGAATACCTATAGGGGAATGAATTAACGACATGTGATATGTTTATACGGTGGTATACTGTACAACCATTTAAAAGTAATAAATTAGACCCCTCGGTATCCAGGGGGAACTGGTTTCAGGACTCCCTACAAACAACAAAATCCACTGATGGTCATGGCCTTGTATGCAATGGTACGGCCCTCATATCTGCGGGTTCTGCATCTGTGGATAAGGAAGGCCAGCTATACACACCCACACAGATAATTTTAAATAATGTCATGTTGGATGGATAGAAACTCTGTTTGGAATGATATGAAGAGTATGCTACTTATATACATTTTAAGGTATAAAAATAGTACGATGTATTTATGACTACATGTGAATGGATGTAAAAGTTTTCTTAAGTGTGAGGACTCACCTCAAACTCATAATAATGGTTCATTCTTAGAGAAAGGGTATAGAACTGGAAATGGCATTTAAAGAGGGTCTTAACTATACCTGTAATGTATAATTCACTTAAAAAGCTAATATCACAAACTATATATTTTTTAAAATGTTAAATTTACTTATTTCTTTGGCTGGGTGGGGTCTCAGTTGCAGCACACAGGTTCTCTAGTTGCTCCTCAGTAGATGGGATCTTAGATCCCCAACCAGGGATTGAACGGATTGAACCTGCACCCACTGCATTGCAAGGCAGATTCTTAACCACTGGACCACCAGGGAGGCCCCTCAATTAACCTTTCTAAATGTATCAGCCAGGGTCCAGTCAGGAGATAGGACCCCCATGGAACATTTAACATAAAATAAAATTCTAGTAAATGGTGGCTAACTACTAAAAGGGGTAAAAGTGAAAGTGTTAGTCACTCCATTGTGTCTGACTCTTTGAGACCCCATGGACTGTAGCCTCTGTCCATGGGATTCTCCAAGCAAGAACACTGGAGTGGGTTGCCATTCCCTTCTCCAGAGGATCTTCCCAACCCAGTGATTGAATCCAGGTCTCCTGCATTGCAGGCAGATCCTTTACTGTCTGAGCCACCAGGGAAGCCCAAAAGCAGTAAAAGGGACCTCTCAAGGAACAAACATGGGCAACAGGGTTAAGCAAGGGCCTCCAAGGAAGAAGCACACTTGGAAGAGGGCCCCACAACCCAAGACTGAGGTTCAGACCTGCGAGGGGTCCCCCAGAGTTTACCGAGGTGCTTCAGCCAGAACTGACCCACAACTGGCGATCAGGAAGCTGCCCACCCGGGAGCCACTGTGACTTGCTGAAGGGTGAGCACCACCGGGTCTCCCATATGCTGCTCACGGCTGTGCCCTGGGAGCGAGAATTGCACACAAAGGAAAAGAATCCCCTTCCTTTGCTATGCTTTGCAGTGCACTTCCAGTGTCCTTTACTTACAAAGTCTGACATCACGCCAGCTGAGAGAGGAGAAGTATTTACAGGTCAAAGCTCCTGTATCACCAAGCTGGGCAAACAATGGTGGATTTGGAGGTGAGAGGCAATAGGTTGGTGATTGACGCACTAATGATGGGTAGTGGGAATATCGATGTTGGTTATACTTTTCTTAATTTCTTTATCACTCAAGGATCTCAAAATAAAAATATTAAGTGATTACAAGTTAAAGAATTTTTAAACAAAATTTTAAAGCTGACAAGTAATGGAATAAAAACTTCTTCCAAAACACTAGGGAAGAAACATAAAAGGGACAGTGGAGATTAGAAGATCGGAAGCTTTGAAAGGAAGAATTAAAAATGAACCAGGAGGTAAAACCAAGAGGCATTTGTTTTCACTAAAGGAATTCTTTCTTTTATATGTATCAGTAAGACCAAATCAATTACATACAGGAAAAAAAAGGTAAATGGGTAAGACTTCCTTGACCCTGTCCACCCTGTCCCTAGGTGCACTGGTATCCTGAGCACAAACACAGATTCTTGAGGAGAGGGGTCTTGTTTCACTATTTTTTTTTTTAACTTTACAATACTGTATTGGTTTTGCCATACATCAACATGAATCCGCCACGGGCATACATAATTTCCCACTTCTGAACCCCTCTCCCACCTCCCTCCCCATACCATCCCTCTGTTAAAAATTTTTGACTGTGTCACAGCTTGTGGGATCTCAGTTCCAGGACCAGGGGTTGAATCTGCACCCTCTGCAGTGGACATGCAGAGTCTCAACCATTGGACCACCAGGGAAGTCTCCTTTATTAGTTTCTTTTTAAAACTCCATGCTCTTGGTGGCAAAGTACTTAATGGATACTTGATGGAATTGACCCATTGGTCTTCCTCTTGAGCAAAGCCTACCCAGAGAGTGCATACTTCCTGGGGCTCCGGAAATAGAAACACTACCAATTTGGTGATGTGGTGGAGAGCACCCGGGCTTTGGAGTCAGAGGACCGGGCCTGGGAGGCTAAGAGCCAGTGTGGTTGCAGGCCAATGAGTTTGCAACCCTAAGCCTCAGTTTTTCCCTCTAAACAATGAGATACTACTGTGTGATTAGGTGTAACGTGGGTCCTTCTCCTCTGTCTTCTACATTGCGAGAGCTTGTGAATCAAGAGCTTGTTTCTTTCCTGCCTTTGCTTTCCCTCTTTGTCAAGCAGCAGAGACTAGAGCTTTCTTAAGAGAACACACGGCTTCCCGGGTGGCACAGTTGGTGAAGAATCTGCCTGCCAACACAAGAGTCACGAGAAACAAGGGTTTGATCCCTGGGTCAGGAGGATCCCCTGGAGAAGGGAATGGCAACCCACTCCAGTATTCTTGCCTTGAGAATTCCATGGACAGTGGAGCCTGGTGGGCTACAGTTCATGGGGTCGTAAAGAGTCGGACACGACTGAGGGACTAACACTATCAGTTTCTATCAAACACACACACATACACACACTTTCTCCCCAGTCACCACAGTATTACCCAGATGCATGCCACTAGCATCTTTAACTAACGAATCTCCCTGCCTACAGGCTAGCTCTCCTCTAATCCATCCCCCGCTGAGAGCATTGCAATATATACCAGGAGATGGACACTGTACAATCCATTGAGCCTATTTAGATTTCAGCAGGTGTGTGTGTGTGTGTGTGTATTTAGCTCTAAGCAGTTTTATCCCATGTGCGGATCTGTAGACCGTTCGTGCTACACTTTAATAGCCAAAGCCCTTAATTATTTTTAAAGGTTCCTCTTTCAGAAGGTCATTTACCCCAGGGATCATTAAGGTATCTTTCAAACACTCCAATCTATCCAACCTCACTCCCCATTTTACCTTTATTTTTCTCCTATCTTAAAGGTCCCTTAGAGAATTGGACCAAGTAACAGGTACATCAGAAAACTGCCTAGTGATCTCTATGAAAGCGCATCCCCATGTCCCCTGGAGACACTTGAACTCGGGTTGGGCTCCTGTTCCAGCAGAGTTCCCTGAGTGGCAGGCCACTTGTGTCTTCAGACAGGCATCCCTGTTTCTCTGTGGTTGGGCACCATCATTCTTGTTACTTGATCAGAAGGCTCCTGAGAGCTGACTTTACTACCTAATTGGTGTCATCAAGCCCTGTAGCCCAACCTGGACTCTATATCCACACTGCCTTTCTCTCCCTGAGTAGGATCCCCCTTGGAGCTGCAAGTTCCAGTTCTGGGTCCTTTCATCCCTATAAGACAATACAGTCTTTAGGTGTCTGGGGTCAAGCCAAGGGAGCAGCTGACAAGAGCAGGGACCCAGAACTCTCACCATGTTCCTATCAAGTTAGACTCTTACTGAGAAGATATCCCGTCAAAGTGACTCTTCCTTTCTTTCCTGAAGATCCACGTCTCAAGTTTCCCCTTGCAGCTTCAGTGGGACTGGTGATCTAATCTCTCCAAGCCTCAGTCTCCCCATCTGTGGAATGGGACCAATGAACCCTCACAGGGCTTTCAGTGGTGCTTAAGTGAGATCACTTCTGCAGGAGGCCCAAAGCCTCCGTGCTGAGTGCTCAATGAGAAGGGCTGCAAGCTGCCATCCTATGTGTGGTGCCTCTCCTGTGTCACTCCCCTGGGGCTGTCACCCTCATCTTTCCATATCTTTCTCTAGGTTAATTGCCCTAAGAGTTGGGTCTCCTCTTCCCAAGGATGGGAGGAGAAACCAAAAACAGGTGGTGCGTAATCAGGGACTTAAAGTACTCAACAATCCCCTGGCTGAATCCTCTGTTTCCCAGACCCTCTAAGCCACTTCCAATTTTACAGGATTAACTTGCTTGCTCAGACTCCCAAAGAAACCCAAGGTCTCTCCCTCTGTCTCTTTCAGGCCCCCAAGACAGAAGAACTCAGGGTTTCCCCCAAGGGGAGACTGGGAAGGATGAATAGTGGAAGGCAGGGCTCAGATCTCACTTCTTTTCTCCCCAGCCCCTCACCACCCCCGGCTCTGCTGCTATGCCATGAAACCCAGCACCCCAGGGTGTCCCTGGGGTGGGTGTGGACCTGGCTGACCCATCTCTCTTTACAGGGAGGCAGGATTTGGCTAATAAGAACCAGCTGTGTTGTTGGTGGGTTTTATTTGGCCCCTCCCCTGCCCTTGCTCTGATAGCTGTGAGAAACTGATGACAACCTCTTTGACCTCTGACCTCCGAACTTGACCCATGGCTAATACCTCCAGCTGCTGATTGCCAGCCGAGCCCTTTGTCTCGGGCTGTTTGGGAGCCAAGACAGACAAATGATTTCTATTTGTCCTCTGGTGTTGCGAATGGGGCTGATCAATAGGAGCTGAGGATGGTGTCAAGGATTTGTCACTGTGGCTTATGAATGACAAAAACACTCCTTGACACCCCCCCCCCCAACTTTCCCCCTTCCCCAAAGAAACACCTTTTGGGGGAAAAAGACTGAAAGCCAGAGAAAGCATATCGATTTTTTTTTTTTTTTTGCCTTCTTAAATAGCATCTTGAGCCACAAAAGAGAGAAAGGCAACACTTTTCTGTGCTAAAATGCAGCAAAAAGCTTCCCAGAGAATGAGGCCTGTGATTAGATCAGCTATTGTGTTTAAGTACCACAGGCCACCGCACACCACAACTGCTCAATTTTGTCTGCTAAAGGCTGCACAAATTCCTCCCCACCCTCTCCATATCCCAGACTCAAAGGAGAAGGCACTTTGCCTCTCTTCATCTTCTTCAACTGCCTCCAGCTCATCTCTTTCCCTCTTACTCTCTCCTCAGTTTCTCCAGGCCAGCCGTGGGTCAGGCACCCTGGTATATGAGTCTGAGCCAGGACCAGCCTCGCTTCATTTACAGATGATCAGCAGCCCTTGAACCTGGACCCTTATTTGGACAAGAGAAGGCCAGCGGTGGGAAGGCGGTAGCAATGATGGGAAAGACACGAAACTTGGGAAAGACCCTCCTGGGTCCTCTGTTCAGGGGTGGGGCAGGGTCCAGGGGAGCCTGGGGAGGCAGCTCATCGCAGGCGGGGAGGTGAGAAGCCTTCCACCCCGCCCTTCAATGTCTGACCATGTATTGCCTGCTCTGGCTGGGTGCTGGGACCACAGGGTGACAGGGAGCTGCCTGCTTCTCCCTGAGACAT
This sequence comes from Ovis canadensis, assembly GCF_042477335.2. Classification (NCBI taxonomy): domain Eukaryota; kingdom Metazoa; phylum Chordata; class Mammalia; order Artiodactyla; family Bovidae; genus Ovis; species Ovis canadensis. The sequence continues at coordinate 21,528,763 of NC_091255.1, read as the reverse complement.
TGGCCGTGTGGCACGGACTAGCAGACCATGACCATGCAGTGAGACGAATGCTGGGGCAGCAAAGATGGAGTCAGAGGTCTGTCCCCGCCGGGGTGGGTGGGGACGCGACCAGAACGGTAGGAGGCTGCCTAGAGGAAGGGACATCCTTGTTGAGCTTCGGCAGAAGAGCAGCAGCAGGAGGTGAGCCGCTGCTTTCTACCCGCAAAAACCAAGGACCTCAGGGCTTCTCGGGTGGAATCTTCTGGCAGTGTCCTGCCCTGGGAGCCTTTGGTGTGAGTGCCTATTGCCTTGGCCTGGGGGCTCACTGCTCTCATCTGCGGAGTGGTCAGGGCAACGGGATCTGCTTCAGAGGGTTGAAAGAGTGGGAACCTGGTTTGATCCATGTCAATTGTTCACACCATCTTGCGGCGATGGTTTTTCTTGTCTTTGTTATATGCTGTTGTTGTTGTTGTTTGAGGACTTGCTTCCTATCTGGGTATTCCTCAGTCAGGTGGATTGAATGAGGGGAGATACAGACAGCCCCTGCTTTCCACACACTAACTAGAGCCAGGATCAGGGGGTAGTGGGGAAACTTGAGTAGAAGCAGCTCTGGCTGGCTGAAGTCTTTGACCAAGGTCAGAGTGTGACTCTGGAGAACACCAGCATGCCCTCTCTCCCCTGGCACAGGCCCTGGGCACAGGCAGTGAGGAAAGCCTGCTCTTGGGTGAGGCTCAGACAGAGTAGCTACAACGAGGCAAGGTAATTGTGTCCTCACTACTGACTGTTCGGACTATTGCAACGGCTGTGTGCCTGCTCTCAGGCCTCTTCCCTCTGTAATCCATGCTTTCATTAGAGCGACCATCTCAAAATCTGATCACGGGACCTCCCTGGTGGTCCAGTGCTTAAGACTCTGCTTTGCACTGCAGCAGACATGAGTTCGATCCCTGATGGGGGAACTGAGATCTCACATGCTGCCAGGCAACTCGACCCTCTTGCCGCGACCACTGAGCGTGTGCAGCACAACTGGAGAGAAGCCCACCGCAGCGGAAGACCCCACATGCCATGCCGCAGTGAAGATCCTGAGTGCTGCATCTGGGACGTGACACAGCCAGAAACAAATACATATTTTTAAAAATCTGATTATGCCACTTGTCTGTTTAAATCCCTCCAGCATCTCCCGTGATCCTCAGGATAAAGCTAAAACTCCTCAGCCTGGCATTTAAGGCACTCCCAGCTTAGACTCCAACCTTCATCTCGGTCTCCCCTAAAGCCCCCACATCATATTCCCTGTTCTTCAGTTACTTGCTTTGTGTCTTGCTAAACGCACATCACATGGTTTCACTACCAGGCCTTTGCTCAGGCTGGTCCCTCTGCTTGGAATACCCGCTTCATCTCCATTTTAGTAAGAATTTTCCCCCTTCTCTCCAGCTCCTCCCACAGCACATTGGACTTGCCTCCTGGCCACCCACAGTCTCAATCAGAATGATTCTACCCGCTCTGTCTCCTGCCTGGACTGAGGGCTCCTGGGGACCAGGAACCTCACTGTCCCACGTCCTCCCACCCGTTGACTGAACGTGGGATGGGGGAGCTGGAAGGTGCCTGAACTCAGAGAACCCTGAGGAATTAACGAGGGATGGTGGGAGGGGTGTGCGGCTGCCGCACTCCGACAAACAAAAGATAATGGAAGGCGAAGGATGTTAGTCTCCCGATCCATCAAAATGGGAGGTTGTTAAAGTCCTGGTAGCTGCCATTGGTGACTTCAAGAGGCTGTTTAATTTAACATTTTTTTAAAGTGCTGAAAATGCGACGAACTCGCGGAAAATTCAAGGCATATGAAAAAATACGAAAAAGGGAATTCTATTCTTGTAAAATCCCTTGATATTGATTAGGACCCTTTCTTCTACAAGAGATAGAAAACCCAGCTCAAACTGGCGTGAACACTAGGGAACTATTGCTTCCTGGGTTTGAGGAGTGCGGGCTGGGATTGGCTTCACAGGATGCCCTCTGGACCGCGGCTGTCTCTCGCTCTTATTTGCATATTCTCTCTCGCCTCCGCCTTCCTGGTTCTCCCACGCCCCTGGCTTTCGGCACAGGCTTCCTCTCTGTGGTTCCAAGGTGGCTGTGGCTACTCCAAATCTCTCAGCTCTGAGTCCAGCAGGGAAGGAAGACTGTCCGCGGCCAGCTGCCTTTTCCTCAGGAACCCACACTATCTCCATCTCACCTGCTCTTCTGCCACGTGGCCTCGCACTTCCCATGGGGGAGAGGTGGAGTCTAGTTCCCCTCCCCGTGGATAGGAGCTGGCTTTAGCAACCCGTAGAATGTGACAGAAGTGATGCTGGCTGAGACACAATTGCCGAGGCTAAGACAGAAGCTTTTGCAACTTTTGCCTTCATCTCTTGACGCATTCTCAGATTCCCGCATCTTGAGGACACTCCCTCTTGTGACCTGGCTGCCATGCCATCAGAAGCCCAAGCCACGTGTGGCCCATGAGTACGTGCTCCTGTTGACAGCTCCAGCTAAGCCCGGGTTTTGAGTCGCCCCAGGTGTCAGACATACGAGGGAAGAACTCCCTGGACGATGCCAGCCTCCAGACGTTCTGGTCATCAACAGCTCCCCAGCTGAGGCTCCGGACTTTGTGGGCTGGAGATGAGCCATTCCAGCTGTGTACTCTTCAAATTCCCAGCAAGAGAATCTGTCAGAACGTGGTTGTTTTTCTACATCTGTAAGTTTCAGAGGGCTTTATATAACACAGTCTTTCTCAGGAGCTCCAGAAAAATCCAGATTGGTTCAGGTCCCCATGATCAATCCCCTTGAGCCTATATAAGGGATACAGCTGGTCATTCTGACCCTGGGATGACTCAACACCGGAATGAGAAGGCGCGGAAGTAGCAAGCCCAGAGGCCGCTTGGCACTGGTTACCCCAAAAAAGGCGCAAACCACAGAACCCACTATTCCTTATCATCCAGAAACAAGGGAACACCCTTCCAGACAACTTCCGGGGCCTATGTACACGTGTAGGTATAAAATTCAACACAGATAAAGCAGACAGTAAAGAATCTGCCTGCAGTGTGGGAGACCTGGGTTCGATCCCTGGATTGGGAAGATCCCTGGAGAAGGGAATGGCAACCCACTCCAGTTTCTTGCCTGGAGAATTCTAAGGACAGAGGAGCTTGGCAGGCTACAGTCCTTGGGGTGGCAAAGACTCGAACACAACTGAATAACTAACACACACGCAAAGTATACTCTACATACTTTGTAACTTTCTAAAATTTAATGGGTTATGGGAGCTCTTCTGATGTGAGTGGACACAAATGTGCATCATTTTTTAAATTAATTTTTATTGGAAAACAGCTGCTTTACAATGTTGTGTTAGTTTCTACTGTACAGCAGAATGAATCAGCCAGATGTGTACATATTAATATGCTGCTGCTTAGTCACGCAATCGTGTTCGACTCTTTTTGACCCCATGGACTCTAACTTGCGAGCCTTCTCTGTCCACAGGGATTCTCCAGGCAAGAATACTGGAGTGGGTTGCTGTGCACTCCTCCAGGGGATCTTCCCAACCCAGGGATTGAACTCAGGTCTCCCACATTGCGGGCAGATTCTTTACCATCTGCGCCACCAGGGAAGCCCACGTATTAATATGTCTGCTCCCTTTTGGACTTCCCATTCAGGTCACCCAGAGCATTATAAGTAAAGTTCCCTGTGCTATACAGAGAGGCACATCATTTTTAATGGCTACATAAGATCCCACTATGAATGAACTAGAATTGATTTAACCGATTATCTGTTGATGGATCACTGAGTCATTCTGGGTTTGTTTTTTTCTGGCTGTTATAAATAGTGCTGAAATAAACATCACTGCACATACATCCTTGGGCACATCTTCCAATATTTCCTTAGGATAAATTCCAAGAAGTTGAATTGCAGATTCTAAGGTTTCAGCCTTGCCAAGGGTTTCTAAATTGCCTTGCAAAAATGTACCCCTTTATTCTCCCATCATCCCATCACTAGGGCACAAGGGTGGCCTTTTGCTCCACACCCTCATTGGAATATTTGCCAATTGGGATGATTCCTCATCGCTGCCTTAATTTGAGTTTCTTTGATTCCCAGTGAGGTCAGGCACTTTCTCATATGCATACTGATGATTCCTACTCCTTCTTTTATAATATTGCCTGTTCAAGTCCTTTGACCAATTTTTTATTGCAGTATTCGTATATATAATTATTGATTTATAAAACCTTTTTGTAGATTACAGTGTTAACCCCATGCTGGTCCCCCCAGGTCTATCAACATTTGTTGTTTATCCTTTAAGGTTTTTTTTTAAACCTTAACTTCCCAAAAGTCTTCGGGAAAGCATTTTTAAAATATTTCCTTATTTGGCTGTGTCTGGTCCTAGTTGCAGCAGTCAGGATCTTTGCTGTGGTGTTGAGACTCTCTAGGCATCACACACAGGCTCTGGAGCACACAGGTTCAGTAGTTTGGGCACATGGACTTAGTTGCTCCTTAGTACATGAGATCAGGGATCGAACCCACATCCCCTGCATTGTAAGGCAGATTCTTAACCATTGCACACTGGGGAAGTCCCTGTCCTTTAAGTTTGTATAGGGTGGCCACCCTTAACCTGTAGATTAATCAAGCCCTCAAAAGCAGAGTGTAGCCTTCCAAGGAAGCTGGCACCAGGCAAGAGAGAGTTCACTTGAACCACTCTTGTCAGAGGGGGTCAGTTGCTTCATCTGGCCTAGGGAACTGGAAGGGCCAGGAGAACTGGCCATCCAGGAAGGAGGCTCAGTTGCATTCATGAGAAGATGGGCAGGAGATGTCTCAGGAGTCCCAGTGCTGAAGTAGAAGAGGAAGGTCAGACTAGGGAGGAGTGAGGCAGAGAAACCAGGAGACCCTGCCCTCCTCCGTGTCGGCCTCCTGAAGATGCTGCTCCTACAGCAGACCCCATCGCAGGGCAGGACACCGATCTCTTATTGGTTTCTGCTCCAGGGGCCGCCTTAGGGGCAGTGTCAAATGTAGGAGGCCCTTGGAGTCTGCCAAGTTTGCAGAGAAGTATGGTGGTTCAGCCCAGGGGGCCCCTGGGGAAGCCAGGTCACTGCCAAGGAAACAGTACCAAGTGTTCCATCTAAAGGACAAGCAAGAGCCTCTAGTGCAGTGGTCCCCAACCTTTTTGGCACCAGGGACCGGTTTTGTCAAAGACCATGTTTCCATGGCCTGGGGTGGGAGGATGGTGGTTTGGGGGTGACTCGAGCGCATTACATTTATTATGCACTTCACTTCCGTTATTATCACATCAGCTCTACTTCAGATCATCAGGCATTGGATCCTGGAGGTTGGGGACCCTGGCCATACTGGATTCTGCCCAAGCCTTCATTTGGAGGATCGCCCTATGCTGAATGGGAGCTGTCTCCTGAGAGGACGTGCATGCCTGGGCAGCCCGTGACCACTGAGTCACTGGCATGAGGGGAGGAGGGGAGTTCAGTGACTGGCTTCCCGGCCTCAAAGAGGGACCCATTCAGGTGAAATTGATGCTCCAAAGCTCCCGGGGTGGGGGGCGGCGGGGGTCAGGCTGAAGCTGAGACTGCATCCTTGCCTAACTCTGTCCCCTGCCTAGTCCCGTTTCTCTCGCATCCTTTCTCTTAGACCACACCTCCTGAAAACTCATGTGTACCCAACTCGTTGTCTCAGGCTCTGCTTCTAGGGATCCTGACCTGAGCCAGAGCCCTAGCTGCAAGTTTAGGAGTGAAATGGGATGAGATGAAAGAAAAAAACCAAGAGGAGAAGTCAGAACCAAGGCTGGGCTGTCAGAACAGGCACCAGAGTTCTCCTTACCAGGGGAGATGACGTGGGGGAAGCTGCTGCTGGCCATCCCGCACTTGCTGTCCCTTCTTGGAACCAAATCTCAAATTCCTTTTGGGACGCCACTCCTTCCCCACCCCCAGGGGATGTGATGGAATTGTACCACCTGTAACCCCAGGGATGGGCTCTGGATTAATTCAATCTTTGTGTCCCCGCCACCCTCACCTCCAGCCACAGTGATTGGTTCCAGGGTGTGCACATAAACCAATCAGACCCAAGGAAAGCTGAGGCTTCTGGGAAAGGGAAGTATAGCGAGTTGTATCCTTCCTTTCCATTGTGGTGAGTTGGTATCTATCCTAGGGCAGCACGGTTATTTTCGCCAACTTTGGAGCTGAAGAATGGGCAACCATGGGCAATAGAATTGAGAGATGACTTCTGGTGATGTCATTTGGGCCCTGAATCAAACTGCACCTGAAGCCAGATCTGTACATGAATATTCCATTATGAGAACCAATAATTCGCCTTGTTTTCTGATGTCAATTTGAGGAGGAATTTTTTTCACGCTTACAACCAAGGATCTTAACAGACATGCATGGTGTGTGTGGCATGGTTAGCACACCCAGCAAGTCCACACAGTTAAAGCGAAAAGAGCACCCTCAATCTGTCTTCTTTCACTTCTGTTCTAGACAGCCTGCTCCTTTCTGGGGTTTCCATGTACCGGGACTTCAGCCAGAGTGAGGCCAGTCCGGGGCAAGCCCACCCTGTTGTTAGCATTCAGCTTCAGTGGCCAATTCCTTCCACTGTGGTCTTCAGACTCTCTCTGCTTCCCCCCTGGGAATTCATCATCTTTCTCTCTCCCTTTCCAGGACAGAGCAAAGGGAGTCCATTCTAGAGCAGGAGAAGCAAGGCCCTTTCAAAGCAGAGGCCACATTGCTAAGGTGGTGAGGGAGCATCCTTCCTTAGGTGGTGAGATTGGAGCATTTCCTCCCAGGGCCGGGACCCAGGAGGTGAGGGGTGTCGGGGCAAGACTATGGACTTCAGAGCTAGATCAACTCAGGCTCCAGCCCTGGCGCTTTCCAGCAGAACAGCCTGTTGCTTACTCTCCAGGCTTCGTGTTCTCCATCTGTTTAGTGGGAACAGGCACATCACCCTTCCAGGGACCCTCAGGCAGGGAGCAGATATAGTCATGAACTGCAGTCCGGGTTGGGCCTTCTTAAGGGGCACTGAGGTCGGTGGGGTGAATCCCTTGACCTGAAAGAGGCAAGGATAAACTGAGCTCCTGCAGGAATGCCAGGAATTTGGCCAAGGGGCAGGCAGATTGGGGTCAGGTGTGCCCCCTTCCTCAGCCACCAGCCTGGGGATCAGGGAGTTAAAGGAATCCCATGGGAATAGGAAATTGGTCCACGCAGGGCCAGGCTGAGTCCTCTCCCTATCCCACACTGGGAGGGAGAGGCCACAGTGACTCGGGCCTCGGACCAAAGGAAGACAAGACACGCTCCCCAGGCAACTTCTGCTGCCCAGAGTGGGGCGAGCGGTGGTGGTGGGCTTTTAGACGGGTGTCCTTTTCAGACACATTAGACAAGGGCCTCAGAGGAAGGTCCTGGGGGACCTCCAGAGGGAGGAAGCTAGTGTTCACTGAGCACCTACTAAGCCCCACCTCACCTAATGCTCATAGCAACCTGGGATTGTTTTCCCCATTTTGCATCTGGGGAAACTGATCTCCTTTGCCTTTAAACACTTACTCGAGGCCAGCTGAGGTGTGGATTCCAACACAGGTGGGTTAGCTTCCAAAAAGCTCCTGCTTTCTGTCACCAGCTGGGGCCTAGGTAAGGGGTACAATGGTGCCCCTGTGGTGGCCCCTGCAGTGGGCACCTTGCCCACACTCTGCTACCTTCTGGGATCCAGGCCTGATGCAACACCTGGAGCCAACAGTCTGAGCGCAAGAGGCTGTTCTGGCTCAGTTGCTGGAGGAGAGAGGGAGAGAGACTCAGGAAAGAGAGACCACACCTTGAGCTGGAGGGGCGGGCCTTGGAGAGGGACTGGGAAGCATGTCAAGCCTTGGGGATCAGCAAAGGGAAACGTCTCCTTCCAGGGACCTTCTCACAGGCTCTCTGTCTGGATTCCCGAGTCAGTAGTGTTGAACAGAAGCAAAAGCCAGAGCATGGAGTTATACCAACCTGAGCTCACGTTCAGCTCCACCATTTCCTGCCAGTTTATCCAGAAGCTGCTTACTTACTCTCTGAACCTCAGAGTCTTCCTATGAAAAACGGGAGCGCTGCCTACCTCCTGGCAGCCTTGCCAGAACTAAATGAGGAAAGCTTGTGGATCTCTTAACAGCCTGCCTGGCACATAGAGGATGCTCAGTAAATGTTAGGTCTCAACTGTCCTGAAACTCTCATTTGAAAATAAAATCTCACTGAGCCCATTGATAGGACTGAATAATGAACAATACCCAGCATCTATTGAATACTAACCACGTACCAGGCATTGTCCTGAATGTTTTTTTATGTCTGTTACCTCGTGGAATCCTGAGAGAACCCCAGGAAGCAGATACAGTTCTCCCCATTTGACAGTAGGGGAACTGAGGCTTAAAAGACACTTGCTCCTTGGAAGAAAAGTTATGACCAACCTAGACAGCATATTGGAGAAGGCAATGGCAACCCACTCCAGTACGCTTCCCTGGCAAATCCCATGGACAGAGGAGCCTGGTGGGCTGCAGTCCATGGGGTCACTAAGAGTCAGACACGACTGAGAGACTTCACTTTCACTTTTTACTTTCATGCATTGGAGACAGAAATGGCAACCCAGTCCAGTGTTCTTGCCTGGAGAATCTCAGGGACGGGGGAGCTTGATGGGCTGCCGTCTATGGAGTCATACAGAGTCGGACACGACTGAAGCGACTTAGCAGCAACAGCAGCAGCAGTATATTAAAAAGCAGAGACATAAGTTTGCCAACAAAGGTCTGTCTAGTCAAAGCTATGGTTTTTCCAGTAGCCATGTATGGATGTGAGAGTTGGACTATAAAGAAAGTTGAGCACTGAAGAACTGATGCTTTTGAACTCTGGTGTTGGAGAAGACTCTTGAGAGTCCCTTGGACTGCAAGGAGATCCAACCAGTCCATCCTAAAGGAGACCAGTCCTGAATATTCATTGGAAGGACTGATGCTGAAGCTGAAACTCCAATACTTTGGCCACCTGATGTGAAGAGCTGACTCATTAAAAAAGACCCTGATGCTGGCAAAGATTGAAGGTGGGAGAAGAAGGGGACGACAGAGGATGAGATGGTTGGATGGTATCACTGACTCAATGGACATGAGTTCGAGTAAACTCTGGGAGCTGGTGATGGACAGGGAGGGCTGGTGTGCTGCAGTCCGTAGTGTTGCAAAGAACTGGACACGACTGCAAGACAGAACTGAGCTGAACTGAAACTGAGGCACAGGTGTGCAGCAGCTTGCCCAAGTCATACAAGTAGTAAGTGACAGAGGCAGGAGTAACTATTGGGCACCATTTGACTCTGGAGCACTCCCTTATCTTGCCCCTGGCCTACCTCACTGTAGGTTGCTAAGCCCCTACCATGACCAACTGCTATGCTGGGGCCAGAGGGGACTAAATGTGTTACATCCTGAGGAGCTCATGGTCCAGGGCAGGAGATAAGATGCCCAGAAACACAAGTTAAAAGATGGATAATATCATGAGAGAAAAAGTGGGTTGCAAGCTGAAAAGAGGGAAAGGTCAAAGTCAGGGCCTAAGGGGCATTTGAGTTAAAGGGAAGAGCGAAGACAAACCTGGGGCAGGGTGAGGGCACCATGAGGGCACAGGGTGCCTGAACAGGAGTTCTGTGCCCAAGTTTGTTTGTTTGTTTGGCTCTGCTGGGTCTTAGTTGCAGCATGTGGGATCTTCAATCTTCTTTGCAGCATGCGAGATCTTTAGTTGAGGCATACGATCTCTTGGGGCTTCCCTGATGGCTCAGTGATAAAGAATCTGCCTGTCAATGCAGGAATCGCAAGAGATTTGGGTTCGATCCCTGGGTTGGGAAGATCCCCTGGAGTAGGAAATGGCAACCTGCTCCAATAATCTTGCCTGGGAAATCACATAGACAGAGAAGCCTGGCAGTCCATGAGGTCACCAGGAGTCAGATGCAACTTAGTGACTAAACAACAACGTGCAAATTCTTAGTTGCAGCGCATGGAATCTAGTCTCCTGATTAGATTGAACCCAGGTCCCCTGAATTAGGAGCGTGGAATCTTAACCTCTGGACCACCAGGGCAGTTCCTGTGCCCAAGTTTAGATGGGTAAGTTGGGGCCAGCCTGCTTGGGACGTTGTGGTCTGCACTTAGGGGAGAGGAGCTTGTAGGATCCTCTGGAGACAAGTGACATGGGCAGGTTCGAGCTGTATAAACCCAGCTCTGCTATCAGCAAGGAGGAGCCATGAGACTGAACAGGGCTGGGCACAGGGCACCAGGTAGGAGGCAGCTGTAATGGCCCAGATGCATGCTGATGAGGGTTTGAACTAAGGTGGGGACAACAATACGACGAGATGCCCCAAATCCATCTCCCTGGGGGGCGGGGAGAGTGGACCGCAGCTGGTGCCCCCTAACTCAGTCACCCCCATCCTCTGGGTGATCAGCCTGGCTCTGGCCACCTGTTCCCACCACCCAGTGATGTGGGCTGCAGGGATCATTAACCCAAGTCATGAACTCATTCTTCCTCCCAACACATCTGGCCGGATAGAGGCCCCTCCTCCACCTCCTCTCCAGGAAAGGAAGAAACGGCTCCAGCTCAGCCAAGCATTTCCCTCCCTGCAAGAATGCCAGAGACACACACCTGCCATCGTCACAACACCACCCTGTACCGTGCATGTGTACCTGAGCTGCATGGCATCACAGAGGAAGCAGAGACACCTGGGGGCAGGTCCAACTCTGCTGCTCATGAGATCTGCGGCCCTCAGCAAGCCAATGATCCTCTCTTAGCCTTGACTTTCTCATCTTTGAAACGGGGATAGAATGCCTGCCTGCCTGACTGCCTTCCAGGATTGCTTTGTGGAAAGATGATGTTCATCAACCTCCTCTGTGAAGCTTTGAAGCTCTGCTTAAATGTTGAGTTTCATGTGCCTTTTCATTCATTCCCCCCAGTCTCTTCATTGAGCTCTGACTCTCCACAAGGGGCCAGGAAGTGAACGTATCTTTGCACACCCATATTCATGACCTCATTCCAGCCTCCACTTGTCCTGTGGTGGGGAAGGACTTCGCTTGAAACACAAGTGATATTCCCATCCTACGGATGACAAGTGAAAAGGGCTTACATTAAAGGAGGAGAGATTTTATCAGGACTAACTTCCTAATACAGGAGGCTGGTTGGTTCCTGGAAATCTTCCCAGAAGCAGAGACTCAATTAAGTATTTTGCCCAGAGTAGACACAGCATAAATTGCTGAGTAGAACAGACTCGGTCATATTTGCCAGGACACAGGATAATGGAACAGATAGGTTCTTCAGACTCCTCTTCCATCTGACTTTCTAGGAACCAGACATTTATACATGTTCTCATGTCTGGTACATTGGTGTGAGTCTAGGCCTGCACTCAGTAGATGCGCTGCAAACCAGCTGTGTGACTTTGGAAAGATCCATGCCCTCTCTCAGCCTCTATTTCCTCCTCTGAATGAGAAAATGTAATGAACCCCCTGGGCAGTGTCCACACTTAACATTGCACAAGTGATTGTTCAGTAAGTGAATGAATGAATGAGTGAATGGCACTCCGTAAGGTGTACGATTCATGGAGGCTCCTATTCCCTCTCTGGGCCTGATTATTCCCACCTGTCAAGTATGGTCATTGGTCTGTCTTTCCCCAGTTCCCTGTCTGTCCTGGTTTCTGTGATGTGCCTCTGTCCCCAAGGCCCAGGCTGGGAGGAGGGCAGCTGGTGGATTTGGGGTCTGTGTCTTCACAGACCAGCAGCTCAGGCTGCCCTCCCGTTTCAGGGCATGGGCAGCAGGTATGTGCTGCTGTTCCCACGAGGCTGCCCGGCTTAGCCCGAGGCTCTTTTTGCTGGGAGAGTGGTCTGAGCTGTAGCCCTGTGCTGACCTGCTCTTAACCCCCAGGAAAGTTACACAAACTCCTCCGCGCTCCACTGGGATCTGGGTCATGCGAGGTGGGGGCAGGAACAATACCTCCCCTTGTCCCCTCGGTCTATTTCACATCAGCAACACAAGGGGGAGGGACATGGGAGGCAAGCACGAGGGGGCAGGCCAGCTCTGGTTTCAACCATGCCTGGAAATTGGATCTTCCTCTCTGGCCTGAGTTCCCTGGGGGCGTGAAGGGGATGCTGGAGCGCAGATCTCAGCAGGAGCCAAATTTCTCCTTCCCATGTCTCCTGCCAAGACCAGCCTTGTGCCTCAATTGCATAGCAAATCTACAGCAAGGGTCCCAAATCCCCAGTCCATGGACCAGAAATGGCTCATGGCCTGTTAGGAACTGGGTTACACAGCAGGAGGTGAGCAGTGAATGAGCTAGCAAAGTTTCATCCTTATTTACAACTGCTCCCCGTCACACACTTCGGTGTCACTCTCTCCCATCACCTCCAGATGGGACCATCTAGTTGCAGGAAAACAAGATCAGGGCTCCCACTGATTCTGCATTATTCTTATTGTTTAGTTGCTAAGTCGTGTCTGACTCTTCATGACCCCATGGACTGTAGCTCACCAAGCTACTCTGTTCATGGGATTTCCCAGGCAGGAATACTGGAGTGAGTTGTCATTTCCTCCTCCAGGGGATCTTCCCGACCCAGGGATCAAACCGATTCTCTTGTGTCTCCTGAACTGGCAGGCAGATTCTTAACCTCTGAGCCTCCAGGGAAACCCTGCATTATGGTGAGTCATATAATTATTTCATTATATATCACAATGTAATAAAATAGAAATAAAGTGCATAATAAATGTAATATGCTTGAATCATCCCCAAACTATCCCTCCCACCTCCACCCCCTGATCTGTGGAAAAACTTTCTTTCACAAAACTGGTCACTGGTGTCAAAAAGTTTGGGAACTGCTGATTTACAAGACTCTCTGGATCCCCCTTCAACAAATGGAACCTCAGTTCTGTGTTGTACCTACATGGAGATGGTAGAGAAGAAAGGGTCTACTCTGAGAATCAGGAAGCTTGGGTATGGTTCTGCTGTTGCTAAGTAAGACACCAAGGATTGGAAGGGCTGGGAATGAAGGATATGGAGCTAAGCTACCTGGTTCAAATCTTAGCCTGCCATTTGCCAGTTGGTAGCCTTGGATCAAGTACTTACCACTCTGACACTCTGTTTCATCATCTGCTCTAAGGGCACCTTCTTCTCTGAGTCATTATGAAGGATAAATAAGTTCTTGTGCACAACGAACTTAGAGCAGCGATCAAGAAATTCCAGCTTTATGGTGTGCTCTCCACATGGGCTTAGTGGGAAGTGTGTAGTCCTCGCTTAACTTCCCAGGGAAGAGCAAATTGTCTAAATTGTCTATAATAGAATAGAAGTACCTAAAGTACATGAAACTAGCTGTCAAAATTGTGAAACATAATCATAGTTTTGATTGCACTGTGACAGTGTAAAAATTGCAAATTTTCATCAGGCAAGAACAGAAAAACAAAGACTAACTACTGTCAACCCTATCACCCTTCCCATTTGTGTTCTGCCTGCCCGTCTGAATCAGTTTACTCATGTTGACACATGCACAGCTTGGCATCACTTGAGACATATATTTCTTATTCTTACTCAGTCATTTTATATTTAGGCAATAGTTCGTAGTGATTGGTTTCTTTCCAGGTAACTGCAGTTGTTTGAAAACAACGTCAAAACAAAAGCCTCTCTGCTTCTCCCTAACAATCTATCACAGCTCTGCCTCTCTATTGCTGCTGTCCCTAAGCCTTCCTGCCCCATGAGCCCCCTCTTCTCTTCCTTGGGTCAGAATTCCTAGAAAACGATGAACCGGAATCATCAGTGATTTCTTCCAGTCCCAGAATGGAAGAAATAATAATGACTTGTCCTTAGTATGTGGAGAAGGAAATGGCAACTCACTCCAGTATTCTTGCTTGAAGAATCTCATGGACAGAGGAGCCTGGCGGGCTACAGTCCATGGGGTCACAGAGTCAAACACAAGTGAGGTTATGTAGCACTCATCCTGAATATGAGGCTTTTCAGGACCACGGATAGCAACACGCATACCCTTACGCACTTGTTCCCACTCCCCCACTAAGTCTCACATACTTTTCTTTAGCTATGACTGTTCCTCCCAGATAGTCAAAAGGGAGGCTCTGTATAAGGAGGAGGCCTCGGTGGCTGGGAGGACTGCAAGTGGGTGAGACCATCTCCAAGACTTCTTATGGTTCTGTGGCCCTCGGACTCCTACTTTGGATTCATGTTTGACTTCCCTTTTCTTCTTCCTTTCTTTTTCTCTTTCTTTTTGACCAAGCTGTGCACCTTATGGGATCTCAGTTCCTGACCAGGGAATGAACCTGGGCCACGGCAGTGAAAGCCCAGAATCCTAACCACTAGGCCACCAGGGAACTCCCTCCTTTCCTTTCTCTTTCCTTTTCCAATAGGATTCTTCCATCCATTTTAATGGACTTATAGCCATTACCCAAAGGCTTTCCTGATGGTTCAGTGGTAAAGAATCTACCTGAAATGCAGGAGGCACAAGAGATGCGGATTCAATCCCTGGGTCAGGAAGACCCCTTGGATTAGGAAATGGCAACATACTCCAGTATTCTTGCCTGTAGGATCCCATGGACAGAGGAGCCTGGAAAGCTACAGTCCAAGGGGCCACAAGGGAGTCGGACATGACTTAGTGACTTAACAACAACATAGCCACCACCCAAGGAGATGGGCCAAAGAGCAGAGCTCCTCAGGAGAGAGCAGTGAGCTGGTCCTCAGAAACGCTCAGAACTTAGCACAGAGGGGTCATTTGATGTCCTCTTTGCCCTTAGTCACTTAGAGACATTGCACTGATTCTGTCAAAAGGATGAGCTGCTGTAACAAAGAGTCCACTGGTCTAAAGAACAGAAGAGTTTACCTAGCTCTCATGTATCAGGGCAGGTAGGAGAGCTGAGCTACTCCACACGGCCAGACAAAAACCCGCTACCTCCTCAAGGTTCTGTCCCCCAGCTCTAGGTGATACCTTCATCTGCACAGTCATGCTGGGCACAGCCAAGTCCATGTAATGTCTTCAGGAAGGAGAAATGTGGGAAGAACACATGAGTAGTGTTTTAAGGGCTGGGCCAGAAGTATAATAGCAACACATCACTTCAGCTCCCATTCCATTTGTGGGGAGGTAGTCATCTAATCACACCCAGGCTACAAGGGGGTGGGGGAGTCTGGTCCCTAGCAGGGCAACCACATGCCAAGTTACAGCTTCACTGCTTTGGAAGAAAAGGAGAATGGCCTTTGGTTCAATAATACTGTCCTCTGTTTAATGGATGAGGTAGAGATGTGGAAATGGAAAGTTTTGCTCAAAGCGAAAAGAATTTATTCAGTTAGACACCATGCTAAGTGCTTTCCTGTACATTTAAAAGGCTCCAGGGTCTCATCTGGGGCTTCCCTGATAGCTCAGTTGGTAAAGAATCCATCTGCAATGCAGGAGACCCCAGTTCTATTCCTGGGTTGGGAAGATCCTCTGGAGAAGGGATAGGCTACCCACTCCAGTATTCTTGGGCTTCCCTTGTAGCTCAGCTGGTAAAGAATCTGCCTGCAATGTGGGAGACCTGGGTTTGATGCCTGGATTGGGAAGATCCCCTGGAGAAGGAAAAAGCTACCCCCTCCAGTATTCTGGCCTGGAGAATTCCATGGACTGTATAGTCCATTGGGGTTGCAAACAGTCCCTAAATGTCCAGTTCTGTTACCTCCCCTAAACTTAGCTTGTCCTGTTTTCCTCATCTGAAATGCACTTGTATCATGGATAGGTTGATCCCACCCTTCCTTCAAGCTGAAGGACCACCTCTTGGATGATAGAATTTTAGAGCCAGAAGGAACCTCAAAAATAATTTATAAGTGAGGAAACTGAGGCCCAGAAATGGAAAATCATTTGCCCAAAGTCACACAGCAAGTTCTCCACATAGCCGCATAGTCCATATCTAGAGCTCAGGACTCCAAGTTTACTTTTTTTTTTTTTTTTGCCTTTTAAAACAATTTTATTTATTTTAATTGGAGGCTAATTACTTTACAATATTGTTTTGGTTTTGCCATACACTGACATGAATCAGCCATGGGTGTACATGTGCTCCCCATCCTGAACCTCCCCTCCCACCTCCCTCCCCATCCCATCCCTCTGGGTCATCCCAGTGCACCAGCCCCGAGCACCCTGTATCATGCATTGAACCTGGACTGGCAATTCATTTCACATATGATAATATACATGTTTCAATGCTATTCTCCCAAATCAGCCCACCCTCACCCTCTCCCAGAGTCCAAAAGACTGTTCTATACATCTGTGTCTCTTTTGCTGTCTCACATACAGGGTTATTGTTACCCTCTTTCTAAATTCCATATATATGCTTTAGTATACTGTATTGGTGTTTTTCTTTCTGGCTTACTTCACTCTGTATAATAGGCTCCAGTTTCATCCACCTCATTAGAACTGACTTAAATGTATTCTTTTTTAATGGCTGAGTGATATTCCATTGCTTTCTTATCCATTTGTCTGCTGATGGGCATCTAGGTTGCTTCCATATCCAAAAAGAAGGAATAGAAGGAACATACCTCAACATAATAAAAGCCATATATGACAAACCCACAGCAAACATTATCCTCAATGGTGAAAAATTGAAAGCATTTCCCCTAAAGTCAGGAACAAGACAAGGGTGCCCACTCTCACCACTACTGTTCAACATAGTTTTGGAAGTTTTGGCCACAGCAATCGGAGCAGAAAAAGAATTAAAAGGAATCCAGATTGGAAAAGAAGAAGTAAAACTCTCACTGTTTGCAGATGACATGATCCTCTACATAGAAAACCCTAAAGACTCCACCAGAAAATTACTAGAACTAATCAATGAATATAGTAAAGTTGCAGGATATAAAATCAACACACAGACATCCCTTGCATTCCTATACACTAACAATGAGAAAACAGAAAGAGAAATTAAGGAAAAAATTCCATTCACCATTGCAATGAAAAGAATAAAATACTTAGGAATATATCTACCTAAGGAAACAAAAGACCTATATATAGAAAACTATAAAACGCTGGTGAAAGAAATTAAAGAGGACACAAATAGATGGAGAAATATCGTGTTCACGGATTGGAGGAATCAATATAGTGAAAATGAGTATACTACCCAAAGCAATCTATAGATTCAATGCAATCCCTACCAACAGTATTTTTCAGAGAACTAGAACAAATAATTTCACAATTCGTATGGAAATACAAGTCTAATTCTAGCACTGAGAAATTCAGGTCTGTCCCCACAGGCTTCTGCTCTGCCTCTCATCATGTGGCTCTGGACAAATCTCTCAGCTTCTCTAATCTCCAGCTTCTTAACTGCAGAATGAACAAGCTGGGTCAGATTACCCTGAAGGTTCTGCTGGACACAGACCCAGTTGTGTAATGGCAGAGCCTCCTCAGACTTTCAGATCCTGGCCCTTCTCAGTGATGCTGAGACCCCTCCGCCCTACCTGCCACCTCGGACAAAACTGTACCAACCCTTCCCCACCTCCTCCTATGGATGAATTCACAGTAGAATCAACAGAAAGGCTTCTTTCTTCCCACCTCCCTGGTGACCAGGCATGGGGCTGAGTACTTTACATGCGGTATCTCATTTCATCATTAAAACTCCCTGGAAAGTAAGTATTATTCTCCTCAGTTTCTAGATGAAGGAACTCGGGCTCTGAGAGGGTCATAGCTTTGATCCTGGGGTCCCCAAGGTGGAGAGAGAAGACCAGTGGGGGAGGTAACAGGGAGATTTTGGCTTGATACACTAAGGAGATTCCCAGTAGAGGCGCCTTGGGAGAGATGGTTTGTCTTGGGAGGAAGGGATTTCCGTTCACTGGAAGGGAGCACACACAGGGTGAAAGATCAAAGGATTTTAGAGACAGGGGTCATGGGGTAGACTGTATCAGTGGTTCCCAGAGATTATTTTAGGAGATACATTAATCAGCATCAAATAGCATTTTGTACACAGAGAAAAAAGTTACTCCTTCAATTATTTTTCAAGCTTTCTAATTTTTGACCAGTAGAAGGCCTTAGTTTGGTGTGAATACAGCTTTCACCACTCTGTCACATTTACATTCCCTTTTTAACAGGAGAGATTAAACCTCAGGCTCAGAGCTCTAGAGCAGGTGACAGGACTCACTAGAATGAAATAACATGGGGCTTTCTATTTTATCTTTTTATGGTTATCTTCTTTCATGGCAAGGGATTCTGGTTTCCCCATTATTGCTATGTTTGGAAGTTTCATTTTAAAAATGCATATATCTTAAGAAAATGAAAAGACAAGCCACAAATGGGAGAAAATATTTGTAAAACACACATTTGATAAAAGACGTGTAACCAAAATATACAAAGGCGTCTAAAACTCAATAGTAAGATAACAAACAACTCCAAAAGTGGGCCAAAGATGTGGAACAGTCATCTCACCAGAGGACATAAACAGATGGCAAATAAGCAGATGAAAGATGCTCCACGTCATATATTATTAGGGGACTGCAAGGTGCTAGCAGTAAAGAACCCGCCCATCAATGCAGGAGACTTAAGAGACACGGGTTCCATCCCTGGGTCAGGAAGATCCCCTGGAGGAGGGCATGGCAACCCACTCCAGTATTCTTTCCTGGAGAATCCCATGGACAGAGGAGTCTGGAGGGCTACAGTCCAGAGGGTCGCAAAGAATAGGACATGACTGAAGTGACTCAGCATGCATAAGTGTTAATAACAATGAAATGCTATTAACTATCTATTAGACATTCAAAATACCAACAACACTAAATTTGGAGCAACAGAAAGTCTCATTCATTGCTGGTGGGAATGCAAAATGGTACAGCTACATTAGAATACAGTTGGAAGTTTCTCACAAAGCTAAACATATTCTTGCCACATGACCTAGCAGTCACGCTCCTTGGTGTTCATCCAAACGAGTGGGAAACTAAGGTCCACACAAAAAAACTGTGCATGAATGTTCATAGCATCTTTATTTCTAAAATTGCCCAAACTTGGAAGCAACCAGATATGGGTAAGCCAACTCTGGCTTACCTCTGTACATTCATACAATAGAATATTATTCAGCGTTAAAAAGAGATGAACTATCAAGCCATGAAAAGACATGGAGCAAACTTAACTGCATACTACTACGTGAAAGAAGGCGGTCTGAAGAGCTACATACTGCATGATTCCAACTATATGCATTTGTTTTGCTTGTTTATTTTTGGCTGCACTGGCACTTTGTGCTTATGTGTGGGCTTTCTCTTGTTGCAAAGAGCAGGGTCAACTCTTTGTCATGGTGCATGGTCTTCTCATTGTGGTGGCTTCTCTTGTTGTGGAGCACAGGCTCTAAGGTGCTTAGGCTCAGTAGTTGTGGTGCATGAGCTTAGTTGCCGCAAGGCATGTGAGATCTTCCTGGTCCAGGGGTCAAACCCATGTTCCCTGTATTGACAGGTGGATTCTTAACCCCTGGACCACCAGGGAAGTCCTGCATGACATTTTGAAAAAGGCAAAACTATAAAGACAGTGAAAAGATCCATGGTTGAGGGGAGGGAGGAATAAATAGGTAGAGCACACAGAATTTTCAGGGCAGCAAAAACTATTCTGTGTGACATTTGAAAGGCAAACACATGAAATTATGCATTTGTCAAAACACACAGAACTGTACAACACAAACAGTGAATCCTAATGGGAACTGTGGGCTTCAATTAATAATAGCATATCAGTATTTGTTTATTAATTGCAACTTGTACCATAGCAATGCAAGATGTTAATGAGTGGAAACAATGGGCAGAAGGAGCAGGGTCATATGGAAACTCTCTGTACTTTCTGCTCAGTTTTTCTGTAAACGTAAAAGTTTTCTAAAATATGAAGTCTGTTAATTTAAAAATCAGCTAATGTATTTAAGAGGTTTGTCCACCAGGCAATTCTACTTATAAAAAGCAGAGACATAAATACCCCAGCGTGTCGAAGGCTCATCGAAGCAATATTTTTGGGAAGAACTGAATGTTCACCAGTAAAAGGGCGGATAAAGTAAGCACTACACACACACACACACACACACACACACACACACACACACACACACACAGGAATACTATACAGCAATGAAAAAGCAATGTGTGTCCATTGCACACAACATGAATAAATCTTGTAGACATAATGTTGAGTGCAAGAAGCCAAATACCAAAGAGTCTATCCCCTGTGATTGTTTTTATAAAGTTTTAAAAATGCAAAACCGATCCGTGATAGTGTTAGAAGTCAGGAGAGCAGTTCCCCCTGGAGGGGGATGGTGTTGCTACTGCAAGGGGGTCTGTGGGAATCTTTGGGGTTTTGGTTATGTTTTCTCTGTCTGGGTACTGGTTACATGGGAGTCTGTCCTACATGAAAAATTCATCTAGAAATTCCCTTACATATGGTGTACTTTTCTGTACATACACTATAAAGTTTTATACAAATTGGGTATTAATGATATTGTACGTAAATAATAATAGAGGGTGAAACCCCATGACCTTGCACTTCCCCCCAGGGGATGCCCAGAAGAAGTGCATTCATGTATCCACTAAACGGACTGTTTAGAACTGTGCACAGTAGCACGTGTTTAATAGTCCAAACCAGAAAAAAACCTCAAGTGTCTACCAACAGGAGACTGGATAAATACATTTTGTGGTGTATAAATAAAATCAGCACGTGAAAGGGGCACACTGTAGCCTCACCCATACGGCAGCTCACTCCAGTATTCTTGCCTGGAAAGTCCCATGGACAGAGGAGCCTGGTGGGCTTCAGTCCATGGGGCCGCAGAGAGTCAGACATGGCTGAGTGACTGGGCACACGTGCGTGGCCTCACCCAACACGGCAGATGGAGCTCCCGGGAAAAGTGCTGAGTGAAGGAAGCAAGGCAAAGAAAAGGGCCTAGTGGCTGAGCCCACTTACATGAAGTTCAAAAAAACAGACAGAACGAGTCTTGGTTACTTTTGGAGAGCAGAGTACCGACTGGGAGAGGGCAAGAGAGAGCCTTCTGGGTGCAGGAGGTGGTCCATACTGGGATGGGAGGAACGCTTTCGAAAATCCATCAGGCCGAGCACTTGCATATGTGCACTCTCAGTTTAAAAATACCAGGGAGGGACTTCCCTGGTAGTGGTTAAGAATCCACCTTCCAACGCAGGGGACGTGAGTTCAGTCCCTGGTTGGGGAACTAAGATGCTGCCTGCTGCAGGACAACTGAGCCTGTGTGCCACAACTGGAGAAGCCAACGAATGTGCCACACGAAAGATCCTGTGTGCCGCAAGTAAGACCTGACGCAATCAAATAAATAAATATTAAAACTAAAAATAAGGACACCAGGGCACTTGAACTGGCCAGCAGTGTGAAAGCAGATGGGGATTACTGAAGTTTGAAAAACAGTGGCCAAGAGGTTCTTTGGAGGCTTTCTAAGAGCAAAACCCTCTAACTGCAACACTACTTCGCCTCCCTGACTAAGGGCCTCAAGGCCTAAGGTCAACGGGTGGCCTGCCCTTTTATCTGGCTGGGTGATCAGTGGAGACACTGGGTTTAGGGGGTCAGGTGCCGGTTGCCCCCACTCTGTCCCCCAGGGCCAGCTCTGAGCCCTGAAACCTGAGGCCTCAGGATCACGAGGGCAGATTCCTGCCTGAGCCCTTACAAACAAACACAAGGGCTGTGGGGGTGCACAGGCTGCCACCCCCCACCCCAGGACTGCTGAGGCATGGTGGACCTTCTCCTGGGATGTCCTGGGCCTCCCTGGCCTGCCCTTATCTTGGACCCAAGCACCATTGGGCATCTTCCCATGGGCTCAGGCCCCATGTCATTTTCATCCACTTGGTGTTCACTAGCTTTTCTACAGACTCTGTACAATGGATCATGCCCCTTCACCCCTCCATACCTTATCTCCACCTCTGCAGAATGTGCAGACAGAGAAGATTCTGGGTAGAAACACACACCAGCCCCACCCAATGATAGGCTCCCTCCTGCAACATCCCATCAATCACCCAGCTTCTGCTTGAATATCTCCTGTAATGGGGAGCTCACTTTGATCCTAGAAAGTGCTTCTTAGAAGTAAGGTTCATCCCAGACACTATAAAACTCTTAGAGGAAAATACAGGAAGAACACTCTGATATAAATTGCGGCAAGATCTTTTTTGATCCACACCCTAATGAAAGGAAAAATAAACAAATGGATCTAAATAAACTCAAAAGCTTTTGCACAGCAAAGGAAACCATAAAGACAATGCTCAGAATGGGACAAAACATTTGCAAATGGAGACACTGACAAGGGACTAATCTCTAAAATATACAAATAGCTCATGCAGCTCAATATATTAAAAAAACAAATAGCCCAATCAAAAAATGGGCAGAAGACCTAGACATTTCTCCAAAGAAGGCCTACAGATGACCAAAAAGCACAGGAAAAGATACTCAATATCACTGTTATTAGAGGAATGCAAATTGAAACTATTGAATACAATGAGGTATCACCTCATGGTCCGAATGGCCATCATTTAAAAAAAATTTTTTTAATCTACAAACAATAAATGCTGGAGAGGGGGTGGAGAAAAGGAAACCCTTCTACACTGTTGGTGGGAATGTAAATTGATACAGTCACTATGGAGAACTAGTACATGACCCAGCAATCCCATTCCCGGGCAAATACCTAGAGAAAGCCATAATTCTAAAAGATACATGCACCCCAATGTTCATTGCAGCACTATTTATAATAGCCAGGACATGGAAACAACGTATATGTCCATCAACAGAGAAATGAATAAAGAAAATATGGCATATATATGCAATGGAATGGAATTTTACTCAACAATAAAGAAGAACAAAATAATGCCATTTGCAGCAGCATGAACGGACCTAGAGATTGTCTTACTGAGCAAACCAAGTCAGAACAGAAAGATAAATATCATGATATCACTTATATATGGACTCTGGAAAAAATGACACAAATGAATTTAATTACAAAGCAGAAGTAGAGTCACAGATGTAGAAAACAAACATGGTTACTAGGGGGTAAGGTAACCATAAGTTTATTACCTTATCCCCTGATATAAAGGGGGGAGGGATAAATTGGGAGATTGGAACTGACATATACACACTACTATATGCAGGATAAATAACTATATATAAAATAGATAACTAATAACCTGCTTTACAGCACAGGGAACTCTATCCAACACTCTGTAATGGCCTACATGAGAAAAGAATCCAAAAAAAAGTGGACATGTGATTCAGGTTGTATACCTGAAACTAACACAACATTGTAAATAAACAATACTCAAATAAAAATTTAAAAATAAAATTTAAAATTAAAAAAAGAAATAAGGTGCATGCAGTGTATGGCTCTTTTGTAAAAAATTTAAATTATTTGTCTAAATATATTTTATATATATATATATATGATCGAACCCAGGTCTCCTGCATTCCAGGCAGATGCTTTAACCTCTAAGCCACCAGGGAAGCCCCATATATATATGGCTAATATGCATAGATAAGCTCTCTCTGGAAGGTTCTGCTACAAAACAAGCAATATCATTTCACCCAAGGAGGGGAAATGGGTGGTCGGTACAGGGGTAGGTGGAAGATTTACTCTCTATTTGCACCCATTTGTCATTTGGAATTCGGTACTCTGTGCGTACATTACCTAGTAAAAATAGGCAGGTTACTTTTGGAAAAACCATTCTAGTTCTTCCAGTCCATGGCTGACACAGCTCAGGGTGAAGCTGGGGTCAGCTGTGCCCCCATTCATCAGCTCACAAGCTACCCGGTGGGTTTTAAGGCTTTGGAAGCAAAGGTCTGAGCCTCAGTACCTGCCATCTGCCAGCACATATTGTAAGACTGGGACTTCTCTGGTGGCTCAGATGGTAAAGAATCTGCCTGCAATGCAGGAGACCCAGATTTTAAGATCAGCAAGTGATTTAACTTCTCTGAACCAAGGTCTCTTCACCTATGAGACATGGAGTATTTCCTGCTATATCAGTAAACAAGAATGTCACAGTCATCAGCAATACCACCCCTCCAGAGCAACCAGAAAGGAGAGCAATACTTGCCGTTCTGCAGCAGTCAGGTTGTAGCCACTCCCTACGGTAAGCACTGAGGGAAAAAGCAGGGCACTGGCTCCAGATACCCAAGATGCATATGAAAGGAATGATTTCAGTGAGCTGGGCTCTTGTTTCTTCCCATATATAGAAAAGCACTAATTTCTTAACTTGAGATGTTTGGATTATTTTAAATCACAAAACTACTTTTGATATTCAGACCATTTGCCCTTTGTTGCAAACTTCTATATAACTTGATTCTTCTCTCAGGGTCACTTGAGATGCTGTCTCCCAGGACGGAAGTTCTAAAAATTCCCACCAAATAAAACATTTGTCCTTGGTGGTGGTGTTCATTCACTCAGCTGTGCCCAACTCTGCAACCCCATGGACTGCAGCACACCAGGCTCCCCTGTCCTTCTCAATCTCCTGGAGTTTACTCATGTCCACTGAATTGGTGATGCCATTCATCAGATCCTCTGTCGTCCCCTTCTCTTTCTGCCTTCAATCTTTCCCAGATCAGGGTCTTTTCCAGTGAGTCAGCTCTTTGCATCAGGTGGCCAAAGTATTGGAGCTTCAGCTTCAACATCAGTCCTTCCAATGAATATTCAGGGTTGATTTCCTTTGGGATTGACTGGTTTGATCTCCTTGCTGTCCAAGGGACTCTCAAGAGTCTTCCTGTACCATGGTTTGAAAGCATCAGTTCTTTGATGCCCAGCTTTCTTTACGGTCCAATTCTCACACCCATACATGATTACTGGAAGTTGTGACTATTTTTTAAGTCAACGCCTATAAAATGTTAATAATGTCTGCTGCACTGGGTTACTGAGGATTGAGGAAGTTAATGCCTTGCTTAGTATAGGTGCTTGATAATGTTTGCTATTATTCATCTGTCCATGTATATCTTTCCATTTACAAAGTATTTTCCTATTTAATTCTCATAACAATGTTGGGTGTGTTTAATCCCATTTTACAGATGAGCAATAGAGGCTTATTTTAACTTATATGCACAGTACATTATGAGAAACGCTGGGCTGGAGGAAGTACAAGCTGGAATCAAGATTGCTGGGAGAAATATCAATAACCTAAGATATGCAGATGATACCACCCTTATGGCAGAAAGTGAAGAAGAACTAAAGAGCCTCTTGATGAAAGTGAAAGAGGAGAGTGAAAAAGTTGGCTTAAAACTCAACATTCAGAAAACGAAGATCATGGCATCCGGTCCCATCACTTCATGGCAAATAGATGGGGAAACAGCGACTGACTTTATTTTTCTGGGCTCCAAAATCACTGCAGATGGTGACTGCAGCCATGAAATTAAAAGATGCTTACTCCTTGGAAGGAAAGTTATGACCAACCTAGATAGCATATTCAAAAGCAGAGACATTGCTTTGCCAACAAAGGTTCGTCTAGTCAAGGCTATGGTTTTTCCAGTGGTCATGTATGGATGTGAGAGTTGGACTATAAAGAAAGCTGAGTGCCGAAGAATTGATGCTTTTGAACTGTGGTGTTGGAGAAGACTCTTGAGAGTCCCTTGGACTGCAAGGAGATCCAACCAGTCAATCCTAAAGGAGATCAGTCCTGGTTGTTCATTGGAAGGACTGATGTTGAAGCTGAAACTCCAATACTTTGGCCACCTGATGCGAAGAGCTGACTCACTTGAAAAGACCCTGATGCTGGGAAAGATTGAGGGCAGGAGGAGAAGAGGATGACAGAGGATGAGATGGTTGGATGACATCACCAACTTGATGGACATGAGTTTGGGTGGACTCTGGGAATTGGTGATGGACAGGGAGGCCTGGCGTGCTGCAGTTCATGGGGTCACAAAGAGTTGGACATGACTGAGCGACTGAACTGAACTGAACTGAATAGAGGCTCAGTGAATTGCCCAAGGTTACATTCAGAAAGGCCACCAAGCCGAGAATCGGGTTTCCTAATTGCCTATGATGCTCTTTTCTCCTCGCCAGGCTGGCTCTGGCTCTGGGATCTTGTTAAAGTATCTTAAATTATTCTCCAAGGACCTTGGATATGACCCTGGCTCTCTTCCCTTCCATTCTCACCTCCACTCCTTGAGAAGTGTCAGTATCTTAACTGAGTCCTTGTCCTGGGGCATTTAGAGATGTGGGGTTGGGAAGGAGAGAAGGAAGTGCTATCCCCACAGCCCAGCACAGCCCAAGTCTGACCCCAGAGAAAGCTGGGGTTCCTGAGACTAGTTTGGGAGAGATCATGAGGAAAGACCAGCAAACTGGATGGTCCCAGGGCTATATGAAGATGTCACCACGAGAGGCCGGCACAGGGCAGGCAGCTATAATTAAGACCTTGATTGGAAGTCAGTATGGACAGAGAAAGCAGCTCCAGGGCCTCAAATCCAGCCCAGATACTGGAGGGCAGTGATTCCCATCAGGCCGCCTCAGGCCATAAGGAATCTGCAGGCAGGATCCCCAGCCCATGGGGATGTGTTCATGGAGTTATCCCACTAAAGTCCATCTGGCTCCCGGGGCCCCAGTGGGTTCAGCTCCCATCTGTCATGCTTAACAGCACAGAGCCTGGCACATACTGGCACCCATGAAATATTTGTCGAGTGGGAGAGTGGTACCCCATTAGCCATCTCATCCATCCCCCAGCCTCTGTGCACCGCTACCTCCATCACTCACCCATTTCGACCTTCCTTGGTGGTCTGGGAAGTTCTGGCGGAAGTCGGCCCTCCACTCTCCCTGGAGCAGCCTCGCCCCTGCCCCTTGCGTGGTAAATGAAGCATCAGGCTAGGGGCGTGGGGGATATTTTATAAGGAGCTGCCGCAGAGTTACTGCAGCCCCCTCGGCTCCCAGCCTGCAGGAGAAAATCACTGCTGTAAATTTCCCCAACAGCCCCGCCCGGCTCCTCCCCCTGATTCCAGCCCCTTAGCTTATGATTTACAAATGTGGAGAAGCAGAAGGCGCCTCTGCAGGATGGAAGAGGGGACCAACAGCCCTGGCAGAGGGAATGTCCTCACTGCAGGCCTGGGCAGGGGACCCCAGCCACCCACCAACACCTCTGCTAAGCTCAGCTCTTCCGTCTCCCTGCTGGGGGCCCCATTATCCTGCCCACCCCACTCCAGACTCCTTGGGAAGCCAGGAAGCATCAGCTCCCAAAGAAGTTCATCCCACAGCCATTCTCCCTTGCCTCTAGTTTTCCATCTGTCCAATGGGACTACTGGGGCCTCACTCTGAAATGGGGAGGGATCTAGCCGGGACCCTGCTGGAGCTGAGAAGACAATCACCGCATTCACTCATTCCCTTACTCTCTCCCTCAAAGCCAGGGCCCAGGTGGCACAGAGAGGAAGCTGTGGGGTGTCTGGAGGGGGTGGGGTGGAGGCTCTCGGGCTCCTTTTCTGGCTTGGGGCTCCTTCCACCAGGTGGCGACGGGGAGAGAGCACTGGGCGCTGAGCCCAGATGTCTGGATTCAAGTACTGCTCTGCCTGCAGCTCCTGGTATTCCCTCGGGTGAGTGGCGCTTTCGGGGGCTCAGTTCTTTATAATGCGGGCCCCTGGGTCAGGTAGGGTGGGAGCCTGAATGGCACTCCCACTTCCTCCCACCCTGGAGTCCACTTCATGTCATGGGATAACACTCGCTGATCTGGCTCCCCCAGTGACCCCCATTTCCCCAAGTTGGGACATTATGCTGTGCTCCCAACTCCCTGATTCTGGGGGAGGCCCAAGGGTGGTCAGCTGCTGCCTATGTGCCCCCTTCATCCCCAGGGCTGTCACTGAGGCCAAGGGCCCCCTCTCCTCCTAGCCTGAGGTCAGAGACTCTTGGAAGTCCCCCCCACCCCCCGCTGCCCTCCATCCAGTAGTTCTTCTTACACTCAAAAGAGACTCAAACACAGAAGCCACCTTCTGGGGCTTCTTATGTCCACCCCCAACCCAGGCAGGGCTGCCCGAACCAGGCTGCAACCTCACGGCTCTAAGCAGGAACCCGGGAGCTTCTGAGAGGTCTGGCCTGGGTATCTCCTTGGCCCACTCCCAGCAGCAGGCAGACACCTGGCTGTCCCGCTATATGGGGGCCCCAGGGAGCAGAAAGTGGAGTGGGTGAAGAAATGACCCACGTGGGGGACAGCCACAGCAGTCCATACACGCTTAATGGGCTGACTGCAGCGAGTGTGGCAGTGGGCTGTGGGCAGTGCTCGGCCACATAGGAAACAAAGGCCACATAGATAACAAAGACGAAGACGCATTCAAGGAGCCAAGTACTGCCCTAAGCACTTTACCCCTAACAGCTCTTTTAATCATCACAACAACCCTAAAAAAGCATGTGCTATCACTCCAGTATTCTTGTCTGGGAAATCCTGTGGACAGATGAGGCTGGCCGGCTACAGCCCATGGGATCGTGAAGAGACAAACACTACTATCCCCGACTTACAGGTAGGAAATGAAGCTCAAAGGGGTTGAAGTACTTGCTAAGAGCACAGGGCCAGGTTAGCACCCCAGGGGTCTGGCTCTGACGCCTGACCCCTACCCACCACCCTAAGCATCAGACTGGGAGGCACCTTTGCTCTCCTCCTTTTATGGGAAACAGAGGCCCAGAGACAGGAGAAAAATCTCCCCAAATCACACAGCAGGGCAGAAGCAATCTTGTTGCTCAAACCGGTTCCCCAAGGGCCTGCCCTGAACTCTCAGCCAAACTCAGCCAGTCCTGGGGAAGCCCCGAGCAGAGTGGTCCCCATCACACAGAAAACCCTTCCCCTCTCCACCCTCTCTTTAGCAGAAAAGAAGACCAGTCTCCCAGATGCAGGAGGCTGCGCCATGGCTGTTGGTCAGGGATTCGTAAGCCTCTTCTCAAAACACAAATCCCAAGGCTCAGATCATGAAACCGAGTGTGCCATTTTTATTTATTTATTTCCATACTTTATTTATTTATGGCTGCGCTGGGTCTTTGCTGCTGTGCGCGGGCTTTCTACAGTTGCGGCGAGCAAGGGTTGCTCTCCAGCTGCGGTGAGCGGGCTTCTCACCAGGTGGCTCCTCTTGTTGCAGAGCACAGGCTCTAGGCGTGTGGGCTTCAGTGGAGGTAGCACGCGGGCTCAGTAGTTGTGGTGCATGCGTTTTTATTTTTATATTAGCTCGAGTTCTTAGGCATGAGTCTTGCCCTCCTGAAATTCAGCTTGGTGATTGGTGAAACCCTCTATCTGCCCTGAGACCTCCCACCTGCCTGCTCAGATACCGAGAAACAGGATCCAAACTCAGCTGAACCAAGCTCTGAGTCGTTTTTGCCAGCAAAAAAAAAAAAAAAAATTTTAAGGTCTATAGTCCCCCAGTGCAAGATCTGTGCGTCTCTATCAAACTGGCGGTGTCCAAGGCAGGGCTCTGTCTCCCCCATCTCACTGGGGATTCTCCCAGGACAGTGTCTCCCCCATCAGACTGAGGGCTTTCCTGGGCCAGAGTTGTGACTCTCTCCTTAGACTGATTTATTCTCCAAAGACAGCGTCTCCCCCATGAGACTAGTTGCTCCCTGAGAAGAATGCAGTCTCCCCCGTCAGACTGAGAAGGGTCTGGGCTCCCTCCATCAAGTCCCCATCCTGGCACAACTGAGCCTATACCATCTGGCACAAGACCGTTTCCCCCAGAATGAAATTTTGGATGACAGAAAAACCCCTGTATCCCTCCCACCCCCACCTCAGGGAGCCAAGCCAGAGAGGCCGCTGTAAGGAGTCACAGGGGGACCTGTCCCGGGCTGGCAGGGCCCAGCCAAGCCCACAGGCTCCTCTCCCCGCCTGCCACCCCCACTGGGCAGCCCGGCGCCCCCTGACCCCGTGGCCTTCCATCATGGGAGATCTATAACATTTACAATCCCAAAACAAAAGGCCCCGAGAGCCGAGGACAGAATTCATCTTCCCAGCTGACAAGCCCCGTTAATTAACGACTTAGAAATCGATGACGAGAAGGGACAGGCGGCAAATGACACCTCATCGCGGCCAGGAGGAGGAAGAAAACGTCCGGGGACTGGCGGACACGCACCGCGGGGCTGGCGGGGCGCCTGGGAGAGCCACCACACCCATCCGTCACTGTCACTTCAAACGCGGTTGACTACCCCCCGGCCCAGAAATTCTCATTTCCCACTGCCGCAGACCCTCAGGGAAAGGAGGGTATGCGCCCAAAGAGTGCAGGGAAAGAAACAGTGAAGCACCTACTGTGTGCCAGGCACTGTGCTGCTGCTTTGCACTCATCATGCCCTCCACCAGCAGCTGCGAGAGGTAGGTTTTATGATTCCCATTTTAGGGATGAGAACATTAAGGGCAGGAGGCGAGTCAACCCAAGGCTGGAGTTGTGTTTTAAAATATCTGTTAAAAACTTCTTTTAATTAAAAAAATAAAAATAAATCAATAATTTAAAAAAAAATTTCCCCCGCTGGTGGTCCAGTGGTTGAGACTCCACTGCAGGGGGCAGAGGTTCGAACCCTAATCAGAGCAACTGGATCCCACATGCTATGCACCATGGCCAAGAGGAACTAATATAAAATGAAGAAAAATAATTAAAATGTCTGTTAGAGGTTGTTGAAACCAGCCCTTGCATCTAAAGAGGAAACTTGAAGAAAAGAGCTTTGGATGTGACAGGGCAAAAGATTGGAAACTGAGGGCACCTCCATCCCCACTGCCTGTGTGATATCAGACAAGCGGCTGGGTTTCTCTAAGCCTCGGTTTCCTCATCTATTACAGAGGAAGAAATAACCTCCACCTGACTCAGAAGATCAAGGGCTCACTAACCCTTACAGCTGAGCGTGGGACGCACCACACTTAGGGAAGGAGTCGGACAGCATTTTCTCATCGCCAGGCCTCTTGATCACCCCCGTTCAAATCTGGAACATGACAGATGTGGGGTGTAGTGCTGCAAGAGCCAGGGACTGGGCCAGGGCAGGGAAGATTTGGGAGGTCCGAAGGGTGGCCATCACAGAGCCAACGGCTATAAGAAGCAGCCCCCTTTGTGCCCACCTGAGAGGGGCACTTTTTTCTGAAGAAGGAGGTAATAAGAGTAGCTACCTTTTGAGGTCATTGTGAACTGGAGACAGATGATGTAAGAGCCCAGCGTGGCCTGGGATATAGTAAGTGCTCAATAAATGCTGGAACCTGTGAATGTTCTCTCACCCCCTACACTTCCTCCAAACAAATGCTCATTGAGAAGAGGAGCAGGAGGAGAAAATACAGCCCAAGGAACCCCCGCGTGCTCCGGGACTCCAAGCTGAGGGCCCGGGCGAGGGGCATGGCGCCCACTCTTGGAGGAAATCCCTAAACGTGGACCTAAACCATCATTTAACATCTGCCACGAGGAGCTCAGTGTTGAGACGAGGACAGAGGTTCCTAAGAGCCCAGAGGGGAATGCTGAGTCCTGCCTGGAGGAGCTGCTGTCTGGGCTGGAAGCACAGGCAGGGAGTCATCACGGAGGGACGTGAGGGCAGGGCACTCAGGCCAGGGGAAGGAGTCCAGCCTGGGGCCGGCACACAGCAGACACCTCTCCTTTCCTCTTCACCTGCAGCTCAGCAGAGTCCCAGCAGTGTCTGTGGAACATGGGAATCCTCTGTGGGTGCTGGAGTTATGAGGCTGGAGAACCTGGAGGGGCTGGGGCCAAATATGAATAGGCCCAGAATGCCACCCCACACAGTTAGACCTCAGCTTCCTTTTCTATAAAATGGAACCAGGTTCCAAAGAAAACATTCAAATGGCAAATAAGCACGTGGATAGATGCTCAACATCATTTGTCACCAGGGAAATGGAGATACAATTTCAGTCTCCTAAGATGACAAACCTAGACAGCATATTAAGAAGCAGAGATGTTACTTTACCAACAAAGGTCCATCTAGTCGAAGCTATGGTTTTTCAGTAATCATGTATGGATGTGAGAATTGTTCAGTTCAGCCACTTGGTCACGTCTGACTCCTCGTGACCCCATGAACCACAGCACGCCAGGCCTCCCTGTCCAACACCAACTCCTGGAGTCCACCCAAACCCATGTCCATAGAGTTGGTGATGCCATCCAACCATCTCATCCTCTGTTGTTCCCTTCTCCTCCTGCCCTCAATCTTTCCCAGCATCAGGGTCTTTTCAAATGAGTCAGCTCTTCACATCAGGTGGCCAAAGTATTGGAGTTTCAGCTTCAACATCAGTCCTTCCAATGAACAGCTAGGACTGATCTCCTTTAGGATGGACTGGTTGGATCTCCTTTCAGCCCAAGGGACTCTCAGGAGTCTTCTCCAATACCACAGTTCAAAAGCATCAATTCTTTGGCACTCAAAGCAAGCTGAGTCCTGAAGAACTGATGCTTTGGAACTGTGGTGTTGAAGAAGACTCTTGAGAGTCCCTTGGACTGCAAGGAGATCCAACCAGTCAATCCTAAAGGAAATCAACCCTGAATATTCACTGGAAGGAATGATGCTAAAGCTGACGCTCCAATACTTTGACTACCTGATGTGAAGAGCTGACTCACTGGAAAAGACCCTGATGCTGGGAGAGACTGAAGGCGAGAGGAGAAGGGGCAACAGAGGATGAGATGGTTGGATGGCATCACCAACTCAATGGACATAAGTTTGAGCAAGCTCTGGGAGCTGGTGATGGTCCAGTGGTTAGGACTCCATACTTTCATTGCAGGGGGCATAGCTTTAATTCCTGGTAGAAGAATTAAGATCATATGAGCCTCGTAGCACAGCCCCTTTCCCCCCAAAAAGAGAGAGAATAAAGAAAGAAAAGAAACAGAAAAGAAAGGGTGGTGGGATGTGGAGACATCGGAAGCTTCATGCATTGCTGGTAGAAGTGTAAAATGGTGCAGCTGTTGAGGAAAATAGTTTGGAGGGTCCTCAAAAATTAACCATAAAATTACCATGAAAGTGAAAAGTGTCAATCGCTCCGTCATGTCTGACTCTTTGTGACCCCTTGGACTGTAGCTTGCCAGGCTCCTTTGTCCATGGAATTCTCCAGGCAAGAATACTGGAGTGGGTAGCCATGCCCTTCTCCAGGTGATCTTCCCAACCCAGGGATCAAACCCAGTTACCATCTGACCCACCAGGGAAGGTCAGCAATTCTAGCCCTAGGTGTGTATCCAGAAAAGGATTGAAAATAGGCCCCCTCAAATAGATACTAATATACCAATGTTTCATAGCAGCATTATTCACAACAGCCATAAAGGTGGAAACAACTCAAGTGTCCATCAACAGATAAATAGATAACTAAAATTTGTTGCAGACGTACAATGGACTGTTATTCAGCTACAAATAGGAATGAAGTTATGCTACATGCTACAACACGGATGAACTTTGAAGACATTATGCTAAGTGAGAAAAACTGGACACAAAAGGATAACCATCACATGATTCCACTAATATGAAATATCCAGATGGGCAAAGTCAGAGAGACAGAAAGTATATTAACAGTTACCAGGGGCTGCAGGGAGTGGAAAATGGGAGGTCATAGCTTCACAGGTACAGAGATTCTGTTTGGGGCAATTTAAAAGTTTTGGATATAGACAGTGGGGATGGTTGTACGGCACTGTAAATGTAACTAGTGCCACTGAACTTAGAAAATGATTAAAATGGCTAAGTTTATCTTGCATATATTTTACCATGATTAAAAAAAATTGTAATCCAACAGGAAAATACATGGGGCCAAGACCCTCTTTGGCAAGAACTCTGCTCTGTCTTTTTGGAATTAGGGGAGCCCTGTGTAGGGTGGACCCTCTAAAGTGAGAGTGGGAGACGGATTGTACTGTCCCTCTTTCTCTTTGCCAGCTGCCCTCAAGTCCCCAACTGCCCCCTCTTCTGGCCCAAGGCACAAGGGGCAAGTTGGCCAGGACGGGGCCAACCTGGGCCTCCTCCGAGAGCAGATGGCTTCTCTCGCCTTCTCTCTGCCCACCCCCAGCCCCCTAAAGAAGAAGAGACCTTTCCAGAATACATCATCTCACTGGCGCTGTACATGTTGAATTTAAATTCATACTTTGTACCACCTTTGATTTCAAAGCGGATTACACCTCTGCGGTGAAAGGCGACCCCAGCGCAGGGCCTGAGCCGGCCTCCTGGGCCTCTGCTGGGCCCTGAAGCATTGTTAACTCCTTCCAGTTCATTAGGTCTAATCCTGGTGGTGCTGAGTAAGGGGCCCTGGGCCGCAACCGGCACTCGGGACCATATGTGCCCATTGTATCTCTCAGCTGCTAATCCTGCGCCGTTGTGGGCACCAGCTCACTGGACAAGGGCTCTGGTCCCCTACACCAGGCCAGGAGAGGGTCCTGACCCTCAGTGGGAGGGCAGTTGGGGTCTGGCTCAGCTCCACCCCCAACCCACGAGCCTTTTAGAGAGTCGGCTGCAGGGAGCACAGTGTGGGAGTCAGAGAGGGGTGGAAAGATGGACACCCGTCTGCCCTGCTAAGGTTCTCTCCACCAACACACACTCGCTTACCAAGTGCCCAATGTGAATGCACACGCATGCGCACACTTACTCACACACCCACACTCACTCTGCAATACACTGGCGCAACATGTCCACATGCTCACAACACCCAGCAGCACACCTGTGCACCAGGCATGTGCACCCCCAGACACAACCACTCTTGTGCACACTCACACAATCAGCCCATGCATGACAGCCAACCCCCAGGGATATCCCCATGTGCCTGCATACTCGTACACCTCACTCAGGCAGACGTGTACACACCCATGTGCCCTCAATATACCTGATCACTCAGGTATGCCCACCCACACACCTGTATCTACCCACTCACATCTACCTGGTCCACTTTACAGAACTTTCCAAGTTTGTTTTGTAAAAAATAGAGTCCTGGGCATATATTTGGAGAAAATCATATTTCTAAAAGATACATGCACACCAGTGTTCATTGCAGCACTGCTTATGATAGCCAGGACATAGAAGGAACCTAAATGTCTATGCACAGAGGAATGGATAAATAAGAGGTAGTACATATACACCATGGAATATTACTCAGCAATGAAAAAGAACAAAACAATGCCATTTGCAGCAACATGGATGGATCTAAAGATTGTTCTGCTGAGTAAAATAAGTCAGGCAGAGAAAGACAAGTATCATATGATATCACTTTTATGTGGAATCTAAAAAAAAAGGGTACAAATGAACTTATCTACAAAACAGAATCAGAGTTACAGTTAGAGAAAACAGACTCATGGTTACTAGAAGGTAAGGAGGGTAGGGATAAATTGGAAGATAGGGATTAACATATACACACTACTATATAAAAGAGATAACTAATAAGGACCTACTATGTAGCCCAGGGAACTCTACTCGATACCCTGTAATGGCCTATATGGGAAAAGGATCTAAAGAAAGAGTGAATAAAACACATACGTATAACTGATTCACTTTGCTACACAGCAGAAGCCAACACAACATTGCAAGTCAACTATACTCCAATAACACAATTTTTTAAAAATAGCCCCTGGCACTCCTCACCCCCTCACCCCCACCCCTGTCCCCCACCTATTGCAATGCCCAGGATGTTAGTGCTGGGAGGGGCTTGAATGCGAATTGGGTCCCTCTGTCTTATTTATAGGTGGGCAGACGTGGCACCGCAGAGTGACAAGGCCCAGAAGGCAGGGTGGAAGCCTGGGAGGAGCAGGACCTGCTGTGAGCAGCTCTGCCCCATCTTGCTGGTGGGCTTTGAGAAATTCTCTCAAGACCCCAGAGCTCCCTGCTTCCTCATCCAACTAAAAAGTAAACGGCACTTATTTATTTTTGGCTGCTCGTGGGCTTTCTCTGCTTGCAGTACCTGGGTTTCTCCTTGTGCTGGCTTCTCCTGGTGTGCAGGACAGGCTCTAGGTGCCAGGCTTCAGTAGCTGCAGCACAAGGGCCCAGTAGTAGTTACGACCTCGCGGGTTCTAGAGGGCTCAGTAGGAATGGCATGTGGGCTCAGTTGCTTCACGGCATGTGGAATCTTCCTGGGCCAGGGACCAAAGCAAAGTCCCCTGCACTGGCAGGCAGATTCCTATCCACTGTACCCCCAGGGAAGTCTAGAAAAAGATATTTATAAGCACACTGGACCCACAGGACTGCAGTGAGGATAAGACAAAACAATCTGTGTCAAAGTGCTTTGTGAACGCAAAAGTGCCCCATACCAGTGTGTGTGCCAAATGGGTTTCCAGGGTGGCTCGTGAAACAGCAACAATGGGAA
Organism: Ovis canadensis; assembly: GCF_042477335.2. NCBI lineage: Eukaryota > Metazoa > Chordata > Mammalia > Artiodactyla > Bovidae > Ovis > Ovis canadensis. The sequence continues at coordinate 21,492,628 of NC_091255.1, read as the reverse complement.
GACCAGAACCCAGAGCCCTGACCTCTGCCCAAGTTCCCACTGCCCATGGCTTTTCGGGAGAGAAAGAATGCCAACCCAGACCTCGAGGCTGGCAGGAAGGAGCCCAACAGCCCACAGCTGGGCCGGTCCTTGCTCAGGCCGCCCCCACATGGTGACCTGAAAGCAGGTTTTCCAGGTGAAAAGAGTGAACAGGGCATGTCTGGCCACTGATAAGTCCACGCCTGTGCTCTGAGCCTGGCGCTCAGGTCTCTGAGGGCTCCCTGAAATGCAGGCTGGCTGCTGGTGACTCTCCACTGGGAGGGGGGCAGAGGCCACCATGTCACCGCTGCCGTCCCCACATGCAGCCCCTAAGGCCTACCAAACGCAGAGGCCCCAGCCCAGCATCACCTGTCTACCTGCCATCAGTCTTTCTGGCCACCTGCCCACAGTTAGGGCCGCCGAGGGAGAGGGCTGGGGGTAAGGTTGGCGGGGGAGGGGCTGGTTCTGTTTCATCTGATGATTTTCTCAAGCCAAGAAAAGAAACCTGCACACACTGGAGTCAGCTCCTACCTCACAAGAGCCGAACACACACACACACACACACTACTTTCCAACTCCGTGTTCAGGGACACCACAGTTGACAGCTTGAAACCGGGTATGATGGAAGGACTTATCCTTCCGAAATGGGTGATCGCTACTAGCCGGGACTTTTTCCCAGAGAGCCAGTTGATAAACATTCACCAGCATCCCACGAAGCATCAGCCTGGTGTCCTGTCTCCATCACCCCCTGACAGACCCTCAGACCCTGTTCACAGTGCTGACCCCAGATCCAGAGTGCCAAGGGAGCTCCAGACTCCCAGAGCCACAGAGCCACTTGTTAATTAATTGCACTAATTATCAGGGATGAGGCCGGACATTGGGACACTGCCCCGGGTGAGTTCAGACCCTCAGCACACTCTGGCTGAGGACAGTTGCCCGCAGGGACATCATCTCCAGTGTGCCGGACCTGAACTCCCCCCTCGACAGGCACAGAGCTCCCCTGACACTCTGAGCACCCCAAAGGAGGGGACGCCAGATCAGGCTGCGGTCAGGAGCCCTAAACTACATCCCCACCAAACACCGCTCCCCCCACCCTAGCCACCTCTAGAGTGAGGAAGGGTCGTGCCTTGCCTAGGGCTGGAAGGAGCTCTTTGAGCTGGGAAACCGCTGGGCCCCTCCTTGTAGCCTTGCTCATCTCCCCTGGGGCCCATGGACCATGATCCCCTTCATCCTCAGCACCCAGGGCCACTTACTGGCGTCCCTGTTTGACTATTCCTCTAGGTTCTCAGAGGTAATGTTTCTCAGACAAAAGCAAAACCATAAAGATCTATCATCCCCGTCATTCATTCATTCGCTCAAAAAAATACTGATCAAGCACTGACTCGGAGTCAGGCACTACGCCAGGCACTGAGCCTGCAGCCCTAACCAATACGTGATCTATACCTGCAATGGAGGAGTATATGGTCATGAAAAGGAATGGGATTCCGATACACGCTGCAATACATGTGGGTCTTGAGAATGTTGTGCTAAGTCAAATTAGTCAGACACAGAAGGGCTAAAATTGAATGATTCCACTCACATGAGGTATAGGCAAATTCAGACACAGAACGCAGAAATAGGGGTTACCAGGATTTTTGGGGAGGAGGGAAAGGGGAGTGATTGTTTAAGGGGGATGGAGCCTGTGTTGGAGATGACGAAAAAGTATAGGATACAGACAGTGGTGATGGTTACATAACATTGCAAATGTTTCTGATGCCACTGCACTGTACACTTACAAATAATTTAACTAAATATTGTTATAGATATATATCCCACAGTAAAAACACAAAACAGAAGTCCTTATCTTCATGGAGCTTAGATTCTAACGGAAAGAGAGAGCAAAAATAATAATAATAAGTAAAAATATATGAAAGATGGTGACAAGTACCATGGAGAGAAGGGAGTGCCGGGGGGAGGGCTATGGAAACAAACAGGATGGTCAGGAAGACCCCACAGACAGAGAGGACCTTCCAGCGAAGGCATGAAGCGGGTGAGAGCACGTGGGTGTCTGGGGGCACAGAAACAAAGGCCCTGAGGTGGGAGCAGGTCTGGGGCCCAAGAGGTGCAACAGGTCAGCAGAGGGAGCAGAGGGCAGGGGTGGGAGGGGAGGTGGAGAGGAGCGGGGCTGATGGGATACAGGCCAGAGCGCACCTGGAGCACTCATCACACGCCCAGCACACACCTGTGAAGGCCTGTTGCACCCCAGGACCTCCCAGGCCCCTCTCCCCAACCCAGACCTACCCCTCACACACCTGACCCACCTCTCAGGTCCATCCGTCCATGGACCCTCCTCCCATCTCTAAACTCGGCCCCCTCCGTGTTCCCCCTTCAGGTACCTGGATACCCTCCTGAACTGCGCCCCCCCCCCCCCGCCCAGTCTCACTGCAACTACACTCAGGTAGATGTTCTAGTTCCCATCTACACAGCCCTCGGAGGGGCCCCGGCCCAGGGCTCTCCCACAAACTTTGTCCCCACTTCTCAAGTGGGTACATCAAGGCTCAAACAGAAGGACGCCAGTTTCTTGACCTGAGGTTTCCTAATTCTGCTTCAGCAGGAGGAGGAAGGCTTGAGTCCAACCCCAGAAAACAGTATCTTAAAGCTCCAGGACGTAGCCTGCACGTGTGTGCGTGCGTGTGTGTGCACACGCCTCCCTGAGGCTCACACTCCAGAAGAAATGCCTGCCACAGACCTCAGCGGGCAGAAAAGGAAAGGTGATTGGAGGAGGGAAGCTCCAGCTCGGGACAGCAGCCCAAACATGTTCTTAGCAGAAGAAAACTACCAGTTCACGCTGAATGTGCTCAGGACCACCCACCCCAGCCCCTCTGGCCCCATCACCCTCTCTGGCTCCCACCTTCCTTCCCCTACAGTCTACTGTCAACCCAGCAGCCAGAGGGACCCCATTAAGCCTAAATAAGATTACATCTCCCCAGACTCAAACTCTGCTGTGGCTCCCTGCTTCCCGCAGAGCCCCCCAGCGGCCCACCAGGATCACTCTATACGTCACCAGTGCCCTTCCCTCTCAGCAACCCCCTCCCACCATGCTCTCCTCCTCTCATTCCACTGGCTTCATTCACTGACTCACCTCCAGTTCCCCAGGCCCTGTCCTGTCTCGGGGCTTTTTCACTAGCTGTTCCCTCTCCTCCAGAATTCTGCACAGTCTATCTAGATCAGGTCTCTGCTCAGCTGTCACCTTCTCCGGGAAGCCCTCATTGACTACCCTACTTAAAACCTATTCCACTCCCACAACGGCCTCCACACCCTTTTTGTGTCTTTCACTACCCACCTGATGTTATTTACCATCTGTCTCCTTCAGCTTGGATGTAAACTCCCTGAGGGCAGTCATTTCTGTCTCTTCATTGCTTGTCCCCAGTGCTTAGAACCATCCCTGCACCTAGTCTGTTTTTCATCAAATGAATGCATCTACCAGGAACTCCAACAGAGAGTGAAGCTCCCAGGGAAGGGGCGAGGAAAAGGGAAAAAGAAGAAAACTGGCATTTGTCTTAGCCTTTGGGTAGCTCAGATGGTAAAGAATCTGCCTGTAATGCAGGAGACCTGGGTTTGATCCCTGGGTCTGGAAGATCCCCTGGGGGAGGAAATGGCAACCCACTCCAGTATTCTGGCCTGGAGAATTCTATTGACAGAGGAGCCCGGTGGGAGTCCATGGGGTTGGAAAGAGGACTGAGCGATTAACACTTTCACTTTTCACTTTCTGTAAAATGAGTACCTCACATTCAGGAGATTGATGGTCAGAAAGGTGAAGTAACTCGCCCAGGGTCACACAGCTTAGAAAGGCAGGGAGAGTGAGGTGTCTCTGCTTCAAAACCTGTTTAATTTACCCCGCGCTGCATCCTGACCTCCTGGGTACAATCCCCTCCACCCTTCCTCTCTGCCCTCCTTGTTCCACTAAATGATGTTTCCAACAATTCTCCCTCTGCTCCTACATCAGGCAGCAATCCCATTCCTCGCCCCTTCCCCCCACATCATTCCCACTCGGAATCCTGTTCTGAAAAACCCTGGATTCTGAGTTCTAGTACCAAGAACCCATGTGACCTTAGGCAAGGTCCTGCCCTCTGCACTCTGTGCTTTCTCACTGGTAAGCTTCGGGGCTGCATTAGAAGACATCTAGGTCCCTTTGCGCCTGCTTGAGATGGGACGGACGCCTCCACGTGCCCCCAGTCCACGTGCCCCTTCACTTGCCCCCTACCCAGAGGGCCTGCGCACGCGGCTGTGTTCCTGGGGGCGGGGCGGGGCAGGATGGAGGGGCGGGGCAGGATGGAGGGGCGGGGCAGGATGGAGGGGCGGGGCAGGATGGAGGGGCGGGGCAGGATGGAGGGGCGGGGCAGGATGGAGGGGCGGGGCAGGATGGAGGGGCGGGGCAGGATGGAGGGGCGGGGCAGGATGGAGGGGGCGGGGCAGGATGGAGGGGGCGGGGCAGGATGGAGGGGGCGGGGCAGGGGAATGAAGGAAGGGAACACCCTTGAAGCACTCCAAGCTTCCGCAGGTGAGGGCTGCAGCTGGGACCAGGTCGAGGGAGCCCACCGAAAGGAGGGGGCCGGAGAGGAGCTGCTAAGGCGAACAGAGCTGAGGGAAGACCCTAGGTGGGCATGGGGACAGGTGTGGGCTTCCAGCCCTGTGCGAACCCATCAGTTGCAGGGTGATCGCCGCCACCATCACTGAGCGCGTGCTGTGTACCCTGTGCCGCGTCAACAGCTTCACACGCGTTACCCTCCTTTCATTCTCCCAGCTATCCTGGGAGGTCGGTCCTATTACTAGCCCCCATTTTATAGGTGAGAACACTGAGGCTCAGGGAGGCCGAGTGACCCGACCGTGACCCTACGGCCAGAAAGAGGCAGAGTTGGGATTAGAACTCAGTCCTTGCTGAGCCCAAAACCCAGGCCCTGTTTTGCAGCTTTTAGGTGGGGCACCCAGCACCCCGCCTCTCCCAGGATGCCCCAGTTCCCTCAGTCTCATATTTAGGGTCATCGATTGATTATTGATGGGTGCATTTGTGGTCTGGCTCGGGCCTCTCAGTCAGGCCCTGGGCAAGGACAGGAACGGGGGTGGGGGCGGGGATCCTCCAACCCCAGGAAAGGCCCTCGGGCTGCCCCCACCCCAGCTCCTGCTTCTGGCGGCCAGCACTGCCAACTCAACCCACCTTCCCTCCGCCTCTGGATTTAAAGGCACAGTGACAATTAATCACCCCACGACGTGGAGGGCAGGCTGCAGAGGAGTTAATTAATTAGGGAAATTTCTCCCAGCCCTTTGAAGGTGAAATGTGTGGGGAGGGGACAGGGCCAGAAACAGTTATTATTCAAGCTGAACAAGCTGACTCTGAGAGAAGTCTTCAGGAGTGGCTCCAGGGGGGCTTTGGTAGGGTGGGGGCAGCTTTTACCATCACCACTCCCCCATGTAGGAAAAGGGGGCTTTTACTAGGAAAGATCTGGGCATGCCCAAGACTGCCCTCCTCAGCCCAGCTCTAGGCCTCCAGCCTCCAAGGCTGCAGTCTCCCTCCTTTGTCAGTGGGATGTGTGTATGTGTTAGTTGATCAGGCGTGTCTGACCCTTTGCGATCCCATGGACTGTAGTCCACCAGGCTCCTCTGTCCATGGGATTTCCCAGGCAAGAATAGTGAAGCAGGTTTCCATTCCCTTCTCCAGAGGATCTTCCCATCCCAGGGATCAAACCCAGGTCTCCTGCATTGCAGGCAGATTCTTTACCATCTGAGCCACCAGGGAAACCCTGCCAATGGGATGGGGCATCCCTAGAGGCAGATGGGTCTCTAAGAAGTAGAAGAAGAAAGGCAAAGCTGATTCCTGCACCTCTTCACCGAAAAATAGCAGCCAATGATATTGCATGTGCCAAAGCCCCCACCCCCACCACCTGGAATGATCTGAGTGTTGTTTTCACAGCTTGGGTGCCTCAGACACATAGATGCCTGGTAGGGAACTCCGTCAGCCTGGGCTCAGGGAGGGTAACTGGGCAGGGGGCGCGCTTGGTCATCAGAGTGGGGGACAGGAGGGTCATAAGCCCCCCTCCCCTCTGCCACTGTGGCCTTGAGGGGTTGATTCTCTTGTGCTGGAGGGGGCTCTGTGCTTTCTGCCAGGCTGGGCAGCTGGCCCTGGGGACACACTCTCACCCACTGGTGGAGCAGGTGGGCGGTTGACATGGTCATGAGAGTAAGGGCAGCAGGAAACCCCAACTGTCCCCCCAAACGCACATTAACTCTCACCCTCTGCAGCATCAAGACTCGGAAGCTAGAGAGACACCACGCTGAGAGAGATGCTTGAGACCTGGTCCCTACCTCGAAGGCCCCCACGATGGGGTCATCGTATACCATTGGCAGATGAGCCAAAGGTTGAAGTCAACACAGGGTGGATGCAAAGCCCCGAGGGAGCACAAAGGAGGCCCGATTCAGAATGATTAGGGGGCTCAGGAAAGACTCGAGGAGGCGTGTCGTCAGGGTGAACACCTGAAAGACAGTAAAAATCTCAACAAGCAAAGGAACGGATGGAGGTGGCACTCACACAGGGCACGTGGGGAAGGGTGGATGGTGAGCAGCCGGCCGCGCTGTGGAGTGGACAGACGCGGCGTGGGGAGGGCTGGACTAAGAGCAGAGCAAGCAGGTGGGCCCCAGCGGCAGATGGCCTCATATGCTGGGACTGGACAGGATTCAGGCAGCAGGAGGGCTTTAAGGCAGAGCTGCCGTGACTGGAGAGCTCTGGGCTTGAGAAAGAATCCCCTGGCAGCTGGGGGGGTCAGTGGGTCCACTGGGGAGGGGTGAGGCAAGACGGGAAACCACTGAGGAGGCAGGTGTCACGGTCCAGGAGAGAGATTATGTTGGCTTCAGCCAGGAGATAAAGCACAGGGGAAGCATTATGGTTTATTGTTCACCTACTACGTCCCGGACATTGCACTGGACATTTTCATCATCTTCTCCCTCCATCTTGGGATTTGTATTATGTCCCGCATTTGGGTGCAGCTAGAGTTCCAGAAAAATATTTATTTCTGCTTTATTGACTATGCCAAAGACTTTGACTGTGTGGATCACAAGAAACTGTGGAAAATTCTGAAAGAGATGGGAATACCAGACCACCTGACCTACCTCTTGAGAAACCTGTATGCAGGTCAGAAAGCAACAGTTAGAACTGGACATGGAACAACAGACTGGTTCCGAATAGGAAAAGGAGTATGTCAAGGCTGTATATTGTCACCTTGCTTATTTAACTTCTATGCAGAGTACATCATGAGAAACTCTGGGCTGGATGAAACACAAGCTGGAATCAAGATTGCCGGGAGAAATATCAATAACCTCAGATATGCAGATGACACCACCCTTATGGCAGAAAGTGAAGAGGAACTACAAAGCCTCTTGATGAAAGTGAAAGAGGAGAGTGAAAAAGTTGGCTTAAAGCTCAACATTCAGAAAACGAAGATCACAGCATCTGGTCCCATCACTTCATGGGAAATAGATGGGGAAACAGTAGAAACAGTGTCAGACTTTATTTTTTTGTGCTCCAAAATCACTGCAGATGGTGATTGCAGCCATGAAATGAAAAGACTCTTACTCCTTGGAAGGAAAGTTATGACCAACCTAGATAGCATATTCAAAAGCAGAGACATTACATTGCCAACAAAGGTCCATCTAGTCAAGTATGGTTTTTCCAGTGGTCATGTATGCATGTGAGAGTTGGACTGTGAAGAAAGCTGAGCACCGAAGAATTGATGCTTTTGAACTGTGGTGTTGAGAAGACTCTTGAGAGTCCCTTGGACTGCAAGGAGATCCACCCAGTCCATCCTAAAGGGGATCAGTCCTAGTTGTTCATTGGAAGGACAGATGCTGAAGCTGAAACTCCAATACTTTGGCCACCTCATGCGAAGAGTTGACTCATTGGAAAAGACTCTGATGCTGGGAGGGATTGGGGGAAGGAGGAGAAGGGGACGACAGAGGATGAGATGGCTGGATGGCATCACCGACTCAATGGACATGAGTTTGGGTGAACTCCGGGAGTTGGTGATGGACAGGGAGGCCTGGCGTGCTGTGATTCATGGGGTTGCAAAGAGTCAGACACTACTGAGCGACTGAACTAACTGAGGGATCTAACGGAGAAGGAAGTGACAACCCACTCTGGTATTCTTGCCTAGGAGATCCCATGGACAGAGGAGCCTGGCAGGCTACAGACCCACGCGGTCACAAAGTCAGACATGACTTAGCGACTGAGCAGCAGCAGGGGAGCTAATAAAGCTGAGCTAAGCAGGTTCTGCACACCTGAGCAGGTGGCTTTTCTCCGTTCTTTTCTCTCCCCTCCCCCTGGAAACCTCCTTCCCACCCTGCAGGAGGGTCAGGGGCCTGGGAACCCTGCTGGTGCCCAGCTCAGGGATCCCCATGGAGAAATCGTGAAAAGCAATGCCACGCAGCCCACACTGCCCCCAACCCCCCCATCCCCATCCCCTCTCATCATTTGTATGACAGGAAAAGAACCTAATCCCGAATCTGAAAAACTATGTGATGGAGGATTTACAGTATTAGAAGGCAAACAGTGGCAGGTGTAATTAGGAGAAAAATTTGTCATGCTCTCGACTTGGGGAAGGGAAGGGAAGGTCTGGCATCACAATCTCCCCGGTGTTTACCCAGTGTGTGCACACACGCGGGGGAGCGGGCGCTGGCCACGGGCAGATTAATATTTGATGCAAGGAAGAGAAACGCATGCTGTTCATGTTTATTTAGGATATTGTGAAATACAGTGAAATTTGCAATTTTATTGGATTTGAGGGGGGACGGTGTTTTGGAGAAGTCTTAAGCTGCATGGTAGGACACGCACATCTCTCTGGAGCATACCAGCTTCGGCTTTGGCGGCGAGCCCTCTCGACCCCCCTTCCCAAATCCAAACTTCTAGTTCCATTCCCCCTCCTGAAATGAGAGACGATTGGCCCCAGGGGTATGGGGGGAATAAGGGAAATCTCAGCTGGGCCTCTTAATCTGGAGTTTAGTGGCATGTGGCTGGCACAGAGAGAGGCCATCTCGGGGAGCGGGGGTCCTTGTCGATTACAGTAGGGCTGGAAGCCACGCTTGGACAGCTTTAGGCACTGGTGTCCAAGGCTGGTCTTAGTGGGGGTGCCTGGGAGGGGTAGGGAGAAAGGACAGAGTGGAATAGAGTCTTTCTCTTTGTATTCAGGAAACTGGGTGATGGGAATCCCCTGGCGGTCCAGTGGTTAGCCATCAGCACCAAATTTTTTAGATCTGTGAAAACAAAAGAAAGAAACTGGCTGATTGATAGAGCCTTAAAAGGAGGGAGTCTAAACTCCTTCTTTCATTCAGGGGTTCAACGTTCCCATTTCCTTTCTCCACATGGCCATCTAGCCTGCGCTTCCACGTCTCCAGTGCTGCTGGGGAATCTCATGAACTCATTCCATGGACGAACACTCCCCATGGAAAACTTTCCCTTAGAAACAGTTTCCAAGGTACATAGTCAGGTTGCGGGGCGGAGGAGGGGCAAGGGTGAGGTCATGCATGCTCTCTGTCGTGTTAAAATAAAGGATCCAGATGATAGGCAGACAGATAGATGGAAAAATAGATTGATCGATCAATATATAGATATGTATGTGCAAGGCACAGTCCATTTCTGAAAGAAAACATGAACATTGGTAATAGTGATTGTTTCCGGAGAGGGAAACTGGATGACTGGGAAACTGGGAAGTCTGGGAAGGGACAGAGACCTCCTTTTCACTGTACATGTTTGACCAGTTCGAACTTTTCATCACGTGCACGTAGTACTTTTTGTGAACAAAAACACTATTTACTTTTTAAAATAGAATATTTGCTACTCAGAGAATAGGGTGAGATAAAGATAAAACAGTGTGGTATAAAGAAAGAAATATGGGGACTTCCCTGCCGGCCTGCCAATGCAAGGGATGTGGGTTCGATCCCTGATTGGGGACCTAAGATACCATTTGAGGTCAAGAAACCAAAACATAAAACAGAAGCAATGTTGCAATAAATTCAACAAAGACTTTGAAAATGGTCCACATGAAAATCTTTTTAAAAAAAGAAATAGGAGAGCAGTTGAGGTAAAGGACTACTAGGAAACTAAGAATTCAAGAGCAGAATACACGCACACAGAGAAATCACACCGATCGTTGTATTGAACCAAAGTCTGACTGTCTCCTTGGAGCTTCTGCCCACTTTCCCGCTGCGCTAGTTCTATCAACTGGGTCACACGGAAATCCCTTCCCTCTGCCTACGGCAGCTCTAACGGTATTTGAAGACAGAATGAAATTCCACGAGTAGGTCTGGAACCTATAACCATCTGAGCTGGACTGGATCGAGTCCTCACCCCCACCCAAGCTTCTCTCCTTCACTGCATTCACTCCTCTTTCCCTCAAGGATATGCTCTGATGAGCTTGTCACTTCTGGTCTTGCCCCCAGGCTCACGGTCCTCTTAGGCTAGGAGCTCAAAGCTGGGCTGAGCCATGCCCCATTCAGGGCTGTCTCTGCTGCTGGCTCGCACTCCACGACCTGGACAGAGGCCCAACCATCTTCAGCAACAAAAACTGTAGACCTCTGCAACCTTGGAGACAATCCAATCACCACATTTTAAGGATGGTGACCCGAGGTGTCACAGGATGGGGGATCATAAAAGCAAGTTTGGCTTTGGGTCTCCTCCCGTGGTGGTGAGCCCTCTGGAAATCCCACCAGGCTGGGACCTTGGGCCAGGTCACTGGGAGAAGTGGGAGCAGTGGGAGGCAGCCTAGCGTTGGAAGTGGCTCTGCTTCCGGTATAAACCACCACCAAGCCCAAAGAGCCGGGCAAGCCAGACAGGGCATGTGACTCAGCCTTGTGGAAAGGCCGGAGGCCAGGAAGGCACCAGCGTGAAGCAGTGAGAGTGGAAAGGTGCCTATACTGATGCTTAGGGTGCTCATTTGTGTGTGTGTGTGTGTGTGTGTGTGTGTGTGCGCGCGCGCGCACATCTGCTACAGCCCCCAGCGCCCGCCCTGTCTTGCCACCTTTGTTCAAAAGGTTACCTCCTCCTCTGAACTGTGACCTGAGGTCTCATCTTTTTTTTGAAATTTCAACATTCCCAGTGCCAAGCACCATCGAAGGCATATAGTAGGTGCTCAGTAAACACTTGCTGGACTGAACTGGACTGAACTGAATTTTCCTAGTGTGCCAGGGAGGGGACAGGTGCCACGAGTGAAGCCTGGGGACAGTTTGCACACGCATGTCTGGGGCAAGGCTCCGAGTGTGTGTAGGGGTCCATCTACGTGTTGTAAACCCGCCCTGGCGCGAGTGAACGCAAACCACAAGGAGAGAACACGCATTCACCTGTACGCATATGTGGGTGTACACACACGTGTGCCAGTTCCAAAAGCCCTTGCGGGCATGCAGAAAGCCCAGGGACTCCTGGCTTTAGTTGAGCCAGGTTTCTTCCCGGTAAACCTGGAGCAGCTAAAATTAGTATGAAAATGGTAGTGTTCGGTTAAAAGGAAGGGGGGTGGGAAGAGCTGAGGGTGCCCGTGAGTGCTATTTTATTTCTCAGTGAGAGGATAAAGTGATTTTTCCTACATAATTTTTGATGTAGAGGCTAAATTAGGCCAGAGGAGAGGGACAAAGCAACTTTCGCCCTCATTAGTATTCTGGCCGCGTTGGCCCAGCCACGGCAGTTATGTATTTTTGCAAGTATGCATATAATTTATTGTGGAGAACACAATTTACATGGTAGTCGATGCCTGTTTTATAGCCTCACAAATAGATGTATGAACTCAAGCATATAATGGCCCAACCAGCAGGCGCAAATACGTTCTAAATCTTCTAAATGTGCTTCACAAAAATGTAACTGAGGAATATAAAACAGATCAATTCTTGCATGTTATATATTGGTTTTTGATTTACAAATCTAATCTGGGACATTTCTTCAGAAATGAGGGGATTTTTTTCCCTCTTCCTCCTCCTCCTCCTCTTCTTCCACCAACTTCTCTGTGCACAGACCTGGCCTGTTGGTCAGGGGCCTGCAGGTGTTGCCCCCTCCACAGTATGCCCACGTGTGTGCCCACGTGTGGCACATGCTCTTCCCCAGCCCCCCGTATGTGCACTCGTAGGGGTGTAGGAAGCTGCAGACCTTGGGTGGGAGGCATGGAGTTCTCTTTGATCCACCTATGTGACGTCCCCCATTTGAGGCTAAAAATTGGGACAGAGGGCTGATAAGAGAGCTCTCTTTGGCTTCTGGCGTCTCTCAGATCTAGCCCCTCTTGGCTCGGTTCTAAGTGACCTATTTTCTCTGAGACCCAGACTGGCATTGTAACTGACTGGAGAAGAAAAAGAAAGTGGTGAAGGTCTTAGAAATGAACATTGAATTAACACTATCTGAGTTCCATCTTCAATTTGTATTTACTGTAAATATTTTTACCAATTTATTTTCATGTCTTTTAACTTTTTTTTAAAGCTCATTCCATCAATAGTTGGATGGACACATAAACAGTGATAGACTTATACAATGGAATACGATACAGCAAAGAAAAGGGAAACTCTTGTATTCAAGAGTATGGGTGAGTGTCACACACATGATGTTAAATGCAAGAAGCCAGATCCAAAGGAGGACCTGCTGTAGTCTGGATTTATATGAAGTCCAAAACACCAACTGAACCAAAATATAAAGTTTAGAGATGGCAAAACTATCAAGGTAAGTAAAGAAATACTTTCCATAAAAGCCAGGATGCTTGTTATCTTTAGGGAAGAGAGGCTGGGGGAGTGTTTAAGGGGGCATCTGGGCAGCTGGCAGCATTCTAATTCTTGACTGGGTGTTAGTTCCAAGGGTGTTCCTTTGGTGATAAATTTCTGAGCTGGGTATTTGTTTTTGCTCACTTTTCCTTACATGTGTTTTATTTCACAATGAAAACATTTACAAAAACAGCCTGTAAGGGTTCACAATTAAAAGCAAATGGCCTTCCCTCCCCTTCTTACTCCCAGAAAACAGCCCCTGGTAACTGTTTCTGACTGTTCTCTTCACAACTCTAGAAATGTTGCGGAACTTCTCTGGAACCTCTGTGCTAATAGCACTTTATAATCCTTTTTATTTCTATAAGGTCAGTAGTGATATCTCCACTTCTATTTCTGATGTTAGTAACTTGAGTCTTCTTTTTCTTCTTGGTCAGTCTAGCTAAAAGTTGGTCAGTTTTGCTGATCTTTTCAGAGAACCAGCTTTTGGTTTTGTGGATTCTCCTTTGCAGCTGTTGCTCTTTTTTACTCCCTGTTTATCCCTCACCCTTCTGCTGGCTTTGGGTTAAGTTCAGTCTTCTTTTTCTAGTAAAGTGAAGTGAAAGTCACTCAGTAGTGTCTGACTCGTTGTGAACCCATGGACCATACAGTCCATGGAATTCTCCAGGCCAGAATACTGGAGTGGGGTAGCTTTTCCCTTCTCTGGGCGGGGGTAGGGGGGAATCTTCCCAACCCAGGCATCGAACCCTGGTCTCACGCATTGTAGGTGGACTCTTTACCAGCTGAGCCATAGGGAAACCCAAGAACACTTGAGTGGGTAGCCTATCCCTTCTCCAGCTGATCTTCCCGACCCAGGAATCGAACCAGGGTCTCCTGCATTGCAGGCAGATTCTTTACCAACTGAGCTATCAGGGAGGCCCTTTGCTAGTAAGGTGATGGGTTACTGACTAGAGATCTTCTTCTATTTTAATGTTGATATTTCAGCTATAAATTTCCCTCTGAGCATCGTTTTTGCTGAATCTCATACATTTTGGTATGTAGCATCTTTGTTTTCATTCATCTCAAAGTAGTCTCAGATTTCCGTTGTGATGTCTTCTTTGACCCATTAGTTATTTAACAGTGTGTTGTTTCATCGCCACATATATGTGACTTTTCCAGATTTCCTTCTTGATTTTTAAATTTCATCCCACTGCCATCAGAGAGCATGCTTTGTATGATGTCAACCTTTTACAACTTACAGAGGCTGATTTTGTAGCCTAAAATGTGTTCTCTCCTGAAGAACATTCCATGAACACTTGAGAACATGCATTCTGCAATTGTTGGGTGGAATATTCTATTAAGTTAGAAAATAGTAGGACTTCCCTAGCGGCCCAGTGGGTAAGACTCCTCGCTCCCAATGCAGGGGGCCTGGGTTCGATCCCTGGTCAGGGAACTAGATCCCACATGCTGCGCCTGAGAATGCCACAACTACAGATCCGGTAAGCCGCAACGAAGATGGAAGATTCCGCATGCTGCAACTAAAATCCAGCAGAGCTGAATAAAGACATAATTTTTTAAAAAGAAAGAAAATAGCGTCTGCTAGGCCTAGTGGTTTATAGTACTTTTCAAGTCTTCTATGTCCTTGTTATCTTCTGTCTAGTTGTTCTAGCCATTACATCAATGGGATTTTGCTTCTCACCTGTGTGGTACTCATGATATGCAAATCACAGCCCCAGTTTCAAGGGCTTACCATCCGGGGAGAAGATGGAGCTTTGGTTCTGCTGAGCTGGGCCACCTCATCCCTGCTCCCCGATAAAGGATGTGCTCTCTCACCCCCACTGGAGAATGCAATGGCACCCCACTCCAGTACTCTTGCCTGGAAAATCCCACGGACAGAGGAGCCTGGTAGGCTGCAGTCCATGGGGTCGCTAGGAGTTGGACATGACTGAGCGGCTTCACTTTCACTTTTCACTTTCATGCATTGGAGAAGGAAATGGCAACCCACTCCATTGTTCTTGCCTGGAGAATCCCAGGGATGGGGGAGCCTGGTGGGCTGCCATCTATGGGGTCACACAGAGTCAGACATGACTGAAGTGACTTAGCAGCAGCAGTAGCAGTAGCAGCTCTCACCCCAACACAGTCCTGTAGCCTAGGGGACTACTGGAAACCCCCATCAGCCTTAAACATCCCCCTCATTCCCAAGGTTAGTCACCCTGGGAGAGCAAAGCAGAACCGGGAGAGTCTTTGAGACCATGTAGTAGCAGCCCATGTGCCCCTGGTACCCAGGGGGAAACTGAGGCTTGGGAGGGGAGGATCTTGTTCAAGGTCTCTTGGAACCAGGCCCACTGGTGTCTTATCATCTGCTCAGCCCACTGCACCATGACTAACACACTGGTTGTCAAATAAAGAGGGAGGACCTGTTGAAGTCACCCTGGCTGGCTCAGCGGGAAAGAATCCGCCTGCAATGCAGAAGATCAGAAGAGGCCACAGATTCTATCCCTGGGTCGAGAAGATCCCCTGGAGGAGGGCATGACAACCCACTCCAGTATTCTTGCCTCGGCGAATCCCATGGACAGAAGAGCCTGGCAGGCTACAGTCCATACTGTTGCACAGAGTCAGACACAACAGAAGCGACTCAGCACACACACACAGGCTGGTGGAGGTGAACAGGGGTTGGACAGAAGGTCAGGAGACACGTTGAATGGCCATCCCAGCAAACTTAGAAGACTTCCATCTCAGCCTCACTTACTCTGAGCTGTGTGACCTTGGGTGAGTCATTCTTCAAAGTTCAGTTTCCTCTGAAAGTATCACAGTCATTGTCATCATTTTCTGAGTCTCCAGCATGCTCCTGGTATGGTACATATAGAATCTCATTCAATCCTCCCCCTAGCCTTGGAAGAGGTCAGTACCTCAGGTGTAAGAGGAAACTTGGGTCCCCTAAAGCAAAATAACTTCCCCAAAGCCACAGCAATCACCCGTCACTTCTCGGGTCCCAAAGCTACAGCCCAGAGTGTTTGCTATTTGGCTTCCATTCACCCTCGGATTATGAGTCTACATACTTAAAGGCAGATTTAAAGCCAGACCGAGAATTAGATGATATTCATCACTGAGATTACTGTTCATTTGGTTAGGTGTGATCACCGCGTGGTCAGTTATCAAGGGGAGATACATGCTGAAGTGTTTCCAGATGAAATGGCCTGCTATCTGCTGATTTGCTTTCAACTACCCCAGCCAAAAAATTAACCAGAAAGTGAGAGAGAGGGAGTAGATGAAACAAGACGGGCAAAGCTGATGATTGTTGTACCTGAATGATGAATACCTGGGACTCAAAGTACTCTCTCCAGTTTTTACTGTTTGAACATGTTCATAATGAAATACTCACAAAAGCCCTCAGGGATTCTGACTCCAGATAGACCCCCATCTAGGAGAGTTGCTGGTTCTCAGATAAATTGGACACTCTTTGAGAACAAGTTCCAGGCCCCTCAGTGTCCCCAGGGTCAGCAAGAGTCTGGTCTCCTGGCCAGGAGGAGGGGAACCAGACGTGTGGCTGGGTGACTCCCTGCCTTTCTCTTCCTGCCCTGGCCACCTGCCA
This sequence comes from Ovis canadensis, assembly GCF_042477335.2. NCBI lineage: Eukaryota > Metazoa > Chordata > Mammalia > Artiodactyla > Bovidae > Ovis > Ovis canadensis. The sequence goes on along the minus strand of NC_091255.1, from coordinate 21,476,292 downwards.
GCAAAGCCCTGGGGAAGCAAGAGGCCAGCCCCTGGACACTGAGACCCACGGTCCCCAGGACGATGAAGACTTTTCCCTTTGGCCCAGGAGAGCCCTCCTGAGAGGCAACGGAAGGAACGGAGCCCTTTGCTTTAAATAACAAAGAGGTGGATGGGCGGGCCCTCCAGTCCAGTTTCCCAGACAAACACACCCGGCTGGGGGTCTCCACCTGCCAGGAAGGGGAGGGGTTGGAAGGCTCAAGTTGAACTTCCAGGCCTGTATTCACAGCCAGCATCCCCATAGCAACAAGCTAGTTAGAGGGTCCTCAGCACGGCCCCCTGGGGCCACTCAGCTGTGCCCCCCACCAGGAGGGCAATATTAATGGGCTACCCTGCCCTCCTCCCAGCTCTCAGGTCTTCCCAAGCGACCCCCACCCCCTCCAACCAATTCCCTGGTGTACAGAGCCCAGGAGACAAAGGCTCCCTACCCCTGGCCCATGCAGACTCACGCATGCACAGACATACACACACACACCCTCTCATCTGGCTCTCACACATGTACATGTCCTCTCTCTCTCACACACACACACACACACACACACACACACACACACACTTCTCTCTCACGCATATACTTCCCCTGCTTGACCTCGCTCTCCCTCCCACACAGAGAGGCCACTCTACGCTCAAGGGAAAAAAGGGGCAAGCATTTGCTCCCGTGCTCGGACACACTCACAGTCACACAGATGTTCTCACAGTCACGAATGACCTGTCAGGCGTCAGCGGCCAGGCCTGCACGCCCTCCACACACACAGGAAGGGAAGGTCCAGTGTGGGACCCTTCCAGCCTGGGGAGGATCTGGCTCTGCTCTCGGGTATAATCACACCAGCTCAGCAAGCCCGGCAATAGGGAAGTTGCTCATTGAGCCTCAGTTTCCCCATCACTACATTGGGAATAATCAGACCAACCACTTATGCCAGCGGTTGTAAAGATTAAATCTGATTAGGAGAACACAGTAGGTGCTCAGTAAGTGCTTCCTCCTTCTACTCCTGGACCCAGGGCGGTCTCTGTCTGTGGGAGGCTGTGCTGGGTTCTGGGGAGGTAGGGCCTGGGCGTCAGACAGCGTGGCAGGTGACTCTGGGCTCTGCCACCGACCAGACGCTTGACCTAAATGGTCATGTAATCTCTCAGAGCCCCAATCTCCTCCTTTCTGGGTGTCCGTGAGGATTAGACGTGTTAACACAGCATTTAGAACAATGCTTGCCATGTTGTTGTAGTAATAACATCACTATTGCTTTTCAGGTGGGTCAGGGGTAAAGAACCCTCCTGCCAATGCAGGAGATGTGGGTTCAATCCCTGGGCCAGGGAAGACCCCTTGGAGAAGGAAATGGCAACCCACTCCAGTATTCTTGCCTGGAAAATCCCACGGACAGAGGAGCCTGGCAGGCTACAGTCCATGGGGTCACAAAAAAGTCGGACACAACTTAGCAACTAAACAACAAAAATAATACTATTAATAATGTGTGTGTGTGTGTTCAGTCGCTCAGTCATGTCCGATTCCTTGTGACTCCATGGGCTGTTAATAATAATTAACAACACTATCACTATTATTACAAAAACTATTACAACTATTTTCACAACAAAACCTGATGCTGATGACAGCAAACGCTGCCTGATCAGAGTGCTTACCGTGTGCCCAGCTCTCCATCGACGCATGAGCCCAGCTAGTCCCTGCAAAGTCTAACAGGGAGGTATGCCCATCATTTCCATTTCACAGATGGGAAAACTGGGGTATAGAAACACTAAGAAGCTCATTCAGACCGCAGAGATGGAAAGTGGTGGCGTGGGGCTTACACGCCAGGGAGCTTGGCTCTCCTTGCCCTGCTGGGCTGCCCTGCAGTGTTGGGAGGTGCCACTGCCATTTTTAGAGAGAGGTCACGGATCACTGACCTGCTCAGCTTGAGTGAGGGCTGGACCCCTCCCTTGACAGAAGGGAGAAGTGAGTTTTCGAGAGGTCGCCCCATCGCATCACGTGCCTGATGCCACCTCCCTTCTAGGGGGCTCCACACTGACCCAGGGCTGCAGAGAATCGGGCAGCGATAGCTGGCTGGAGCCTCAGTGGGGCTCTCACTGGCAGAGACCCCCGAATCTTGCCATAAGTCCCTCCCTTCCCTCATTTTTCATCCTTCACTCCTTTTTCCCTTGCATGAATCTGACTGAGTCTCAGCTCCTTGGGAGCAGTCTTTCATGCTCAGCAAGACTGCCCTCCCCCGCCCCCTCCACCAAGCTAGACAGCACACAGTGGGGCTTCTCTCTTTCCAGATTCCTTGACCTTGGGCGACCCTGCAACCACTTGGTTTTCTGTCTGTAAGATGGGGGTATCACACTCTCATTCCTAGGGCTTTTGTAACAAGTACCTGAGAGAACCTGGAAAAGCTCAGAGCAAGCCCTAGCGTGTGACACGTGCTCAAGAAAATGCTTTACTTCCAGGGCGTCCCTGGTGGTCCAGTGGCTGAGATTCTGCGCGTCCACTACAGGGGGCGAGGGTTTATCTCTATTTGGGGGAGGTCCCACATACCACCTGGCATAGCCAAAAAATAAATAAATAAAAATGAAAAATGCCAAAATCTTTAAGAAAGAAAGAGATGACTTTCTTCTATTCTGTGCAGTTCTCAGCAGCAGCAGGGCCACTGGCAGACCCCATGCTCCTCTCTCAGCCCCTGCCCCCAGGCTTGGCACCCCTGGGGCCCAGGCTCATGCATTTCTTCCCCCCTCCAATGATCCGGAGTGGAGAGCCATTTGAGGCTGTATTTGCTAAGGCCCTGGCTTCAGAGGACCCCACACATGGCAGGAGAGAGAAGCGAGCATCCAGGTAAGTGAGGAGACCACTCCACACACACAAGGAGACAGCCAGCTCCAGTGGTCCTCATCGCGGGATGCATGTCAGAATCTTCTGGGATTCCTATGCCTGGAGCGTACATGATGGGGTCGCCCGTGGGGTTGGAGTGGATCACAGGGTCTCCTAGGACCCTTGGTCACAGTGTGGGGGGTGGAGAGGAGGCGGAGCACAGAGTCACCGCAAGGAAAGTCTGGTACCCATCCCCTCTATCACCATGTTCTAGAAACAGCAAAGGCTTTAAAAAAAGGACTTGTAGATACATGGACTCTCCAGGAAGTTCCCCTGGAGGAGGAAATGGCAACCCACTCCAGTATTCTTGCCTGGGGAAGCCCATGGACAGAGGAGCCTGGCAGGCTACAGTCCGTGCAGTCACAAAGAGTCGGACATGACTGAGCACGCAGGCATGCGTGCACACACCCCACTCCAATAAAGAAAGTGTCTTAGAAATCAACTTGTCCAACTCCCCATACAGATGGGGAAACTGAGGCCCAGAGAAGAGCATGCAGGGAGTCACCAGCATCTGGGGGGCAGTGTTGCATGTGAGAGTTCCCTGCACAGTCCCTGGGGGGAGGGGCAAGGATGGGGGATGTCCCCTCGCTGTTCTCGCACTGGAGAACTCACACTGGAGGCCGGTGAACCGATTTTAAGGGGCTGTGTTCGTCTCCTAGGGCTGCCACAAAAATACCTCACTCTTGGTGAAACGACAGAAATGTCTCACAGTTCTCCAGACCAGAAGGCTGAAAGCAAGGTGCTGGCAGGGTTGGCCCTCCTGCAGCTTCTGAAGGAGAGTCTACGCCGGGCCTCTCTCCTTACTTTCTGACGGCTGCCAGCATCCCTTGGCTTCTGGCTGCATCAGCCCAGTCTCTGCCTCCATCTCCACATGACCCTCTCTGTGGGTCTCAAATCTCCCTCATCTTAAAAGAACATGAGTCATTAATGCAGTCGGTTTAGTTGCTAAGGATGTTGTTGTGGTTTAGTTGCTAAGGATGTTGTTGTGGTTTAGTTGCTAAGTCGTGGCCAACTCTTTGCAACCTCATGGACTGCAGCCTGCTAGCCTCCTCCATCCATGGGATTTCCCAGGCAAGAATACTGGAGTGGGCTGCCATTTCCTTCTCCAGGGGATCTTCCCGGCTCAAGGATCAAACCTGTGTCTCCTGCTTGACAGACAGATTCTTTACCACTGAGCCACCAGGGAAACCCTGTAGCTGCTACTGCTAAGTCACTTCAGTCGTGTCCGACTCTGTGTGACCCCATAGACGGCAGCCCACCAGGCTCCCCCGTCCCGGGGATCCTCCAGACAAGAACACTGGGATGGCTTGCCATTTCCTTCTCCAGTGCATGAAGGTGAAAAGTGAAAGTGAAGTCACTCAGTCGTGTCCGACTGTTCGCGACCCCATGGACTGCAGCCTACCAGGCTCCCCCGTCTATGGGATTTTCCAGGCAAGAGTACTGGAGTGGGGTGCCATTGCCTTCTCCAACCCTGTAGGGCCCACCCTAAATGCAGGATGATCTCATCTCAAGATCCTTAAATTAATTATATCAATGAAGATTCTATTTCTGAATAAGGCCTCATTCTCGGGTACTGGGGGTTAGCTTTTGGACACATTTTTTGGGGGGAAGACAATTCAGCTCACTAATAAGGGCCTCTCTGAGTCACCATGGAAGAGGGGGGAGCAGCAGGGCCTGCCCATCTGGCCCTCTCAGCCCTGCACTGTCCTGGGTCCAGCAGCCTCGAGTGTGCCCTCCATGCTCATCAGCACCCCAGGATGAGCCCAGGTGTGTGCTGGAGCACCGAGTCCCAGAGAGAGCAGGACACTGTCTGCATGCTTCCCACGTGCTGGGGACTGCGCTGGGTGCTGGTGGGAAGCCAGAGGGGGAGCTGAGTTCCAGACTCCTGAACAGAGGGTCCTGTGAGTACTAGCTTGGGCTGACAATGCTGTGGGGCAGGGACCGCCCGGGGCAGCCTGCCAAGAGGACCAGGAGGAGATGAGGGAGGGTCAGGAGATGATGCTGGGTTTAGCCTTGAAGGATGTGGAGGACTTCAAAGGAGAGAAGTGGGGAGGAGGTTCTAACTGTGGGAGTGGGTGCAGGGAGGGTCGTCCCTGGAGCTTCCCAGGCTGGGCCCCAGGAGACTCTTGCTACATGTGGTGTCCTGGTTTGTCCTCTGCTGACCCCTCCACCCGGCACTGAGCTCCTCAGAGCAGAGGCTGGGTGTTTCATCAGAGCACCTGCACACAGTGGGGACTCAACACCTTCTCTGACTGAGCGATGGACAAAGGACTACTCCTGCAGGGACCCCCTAAGGGAAAGCCCCTGAGAATCTCGAGATGAGGGCTCCCCCACTTCATTTTCAACTCATGCCACCATCATTACCATCAGTGATTGACTCCTAGGGTCCTTTATGTACCATGCAACACACACACACTGTCAAGAATTTGGTGCAGCGTGTAAAAACAGCATACAAATCAGTTCAGTTCAGTTCAGTCGCTCAGTCGTGTCCGACTGTTTGTGACCCCATGAACCATAGCATGCCAGGCCTCCCTGTCCATCACCAACTCCCGGAGTTCACCCAAACTCATGTCCATCGAGTCGGTGATGCCATCCAACCATCTCATCCTCTGTTGCCCCCTTCTCCTCCTGCCCTCAATCATTCCCAGCATCAGGGTCTTTACAAATGAGTCAGTTCTTCGCATCAGGTGGCCAAAGTATTGCAGTTTCAGCTTCAGCATCAGTGCTTCCAATGAACACCCAGGACTGATCCCCTTTAGGATGGACTGGTCGGATCTCCTTGCAATCCAAGAGACTCTCAAGAGTCTTCTCCAACACCACAGTTCAAGAGCATCAATTCTTCGGTGCTCAGCTTTCTTTATAGTCCAACTCTCACATCCATACATGACCACTGGAAAAACCATAGCCTTGACTAGACAGACCTTTGTTGGCAAAGTAATGTCTCTACTTTTAAATATGCTGTCTAGGTTGGTCATAACTTTCCTTCCAAGGAGTAAGCGTCTTTTAATTTCTTGGCTGCAGACACCATCTGCAGTGATTTTGGAGCCCAGGAAAATAAAGTCAGCCACTGTTTCCCCATCTATTTGCCATGAAGTGATGGGACTGGATGCCATGATCTTCGTTTTCTGAATGTTGAGTTTTAAGCCAACTTTTTCACTCTCCTCTTTCACTTTCATCAAGAGGCTCTTCTTTACTTTCTGCCATAAGGGTGGTGTCATCTGCATATCTGAGGTTATTGATATTTCTCCTGACAATCTTGATTCCAGCTTGTGCTTCCTCCAGCCCAGCATTTCTCATGATGTTCTCTGCATATAAGTTAAATAAGGAAGGTGACAATACACAGCCTTGAGATACTCCTTTTCCTATTTGGAACCAGTACAAATAGGTAAAGCAAAATTTAAATATATGAAGATGAAATTGAGACCAAAGAAAAATGTAGATAGAGGTATTAGCATTAGCCTCATCCATTGAGTACCTACTGTATGCCTTCACAGATGGGTGACTCCAGCTTCTCAGTTGGACCTGGCCAGGGAAGGGGCTGGTCATTTTAGAATTCCAGGGGTTTCAATCTGGAAAAGCCCCTAGAGGTGCCTGAATTCAATCTCCTACACAAAGAGGAGTGCCCTAGACTCCATTCGTTCACTCATTCATGTGTTAATTCCACAAGTCTTTTATTGAGCACCTGCTGTGTGCCCACTGAGAAGCACAGACAGGCTGTCTGGACAGAATGGCAGCCGTCTGTCCCTGCTCCATCAATCTCCACACTTCACAAAGTGCTCTCCAGGGTCTCTCTCTCTCTCTTTCTCTCTCTCTCTTTCTCTCTCTCTCTTTCTGGTGGCTCCATGCTGTGATACAGAGCCACCTCTACAGGGAAGCGGGACACAGATGCTGGGATCCAGCCTGCCAGGACCATTGAATAAGAGACAGGGTGGAGGCCAGGCCCGATCCAGGCTTTCTGGAATGGGAACGGGACTGAGGCCAGGCATTCAATAGGCTCCTCATGTAGTGTACTTCATTTTCTGTATCATAATGCAGCGTGACCTTGGGCTAGATACTCAGCTTCTCTGGGCCTCCCTAAGCTCATCCGTAAAGGTGAGACGATCAAAAACTCAAGGACCTAAATGTGCTAATGTTGGTTTTGACAAAGCTGGGTGAGGGGTTTATGGGAATTTTCCGCTATTTCGGCAACTCTCCTGTAAATTTAAAATTACTCCAAATGTAAAAGCTTAGTAAAAAAAATTAAAAGGCTGTCTCCAAAGTTTGTTGTGAGGACTAACTATGTAATAAAATACATTCTAAGTACTGGTGATCATGACTTAATCCTCACAAAATAGTGATGGAGGCTTATGATTTCCATTTTCCAAAGGCCTCAGAGAAGTTCAGGGAGTTGCCTGAGGTCACAAAGACAGTATCACGCAACATCTGGATTCAAACCCAGGCCTGAAATGCTCCAAAGGCCACACTCTACCACACTCAGCTCCCTCTAACATTTTAGAACTTTCAGTGACAAGGAAATGACCGCTTTGCTGGGAGCAGTACTGCTAACTGGAGCCTGATCACCGTAATGACAAATGATCGCATGTCCTCTCCTTGCTCAGGCCTCGATTCTGAATGAATGGTCACCACCTCACCCACCCCATCTCACACCAGCTGACCCATCTCAGCTGGTCATCGTCTCCATTTACCTTAAGTGAGGGGCTCAGAACAGGCTCAGGGCTCTGGGTATGGCCCCTTAGAGTTCAGCCATCCTCTTCCTCCAGGGATCTGGGCAGCACGGTGCAGCTCAAGCAACCTGGGAGGAAGGAAGCCTCGTCCTGCTGCTGAAGGAGCCAGAGAGAGCGCCACCCTGGCTGCTCGGATGTCACCAAATAAAAAGACACAGCATTCAGTCCCGGCCATTGTGTGTGCCGGTGAGGTGTGGGCAGTCCATTAACCCTCCTAAGACTCAGTTACCTTATCTGTTACACAGGAGACTAACAACAATACTTCCTGTCCCCACCTGCCTCCCAGGCAGAGTTTCAGGTGAGACCCCCCCAGCCCTGCCCATCTGCCCACCACAGTCCCTGTACTTCCCAATGGCATAGCCTATGGGACTGATACGTAGCATAGCATAGCCTATGGGACCTTGGGCTTCCCTGGTGGCTCAGGCTGTAGAGAATCCACCTGCAGTCTGGAAGACCTGGGTTCGATCCCTGGCTTGGGAAGATCCCCTGGAGCAGGGCATGGCAACCCACTCCAGTATTCTTGCCTGGAGAATCCCCATGGACAGAGGATTCCAGCAGTCTACAGTCATACGGTTGCAAAGAGTCAGACACAACTGAGCAACTATGCACATGGGACTGTGACACTACTTTCCTTGTATCTCTTCCCCCCAGAAATCTATCATTCCTTCTGACAGGAGCAACTGTGTCTTGTTTATCCTGGCGGTGCTCAATGTCTAATCAGATTGACAGAAGAAAACTTTCTAGAGCACTTCCTCTGGGTTGGGCTCAACCCTGTGAGGTAGACACTATTTTTTTTTTTTCCAGAAGATCACTCTGATACATATTTATTCATCCAACAAGCACTTAATGAGCACCTACTATTCGCCAGCCATGGGCCTGTAATAGCTGCCCTCCTGGAGTTGACCTCTTGTGGGAAGAGAAAGGCAGATGGGCGATGGGGCAAGCAAGACCACGGAAGAAAGAAGAGGCCACAGGGGTTCTGAGAAAGAGAGAGAGGGACAGCGGAGCAGATGGGGATGTGGAGGGGAGAGGAGAGAAAGGGAGCACGCTGAGAGATGCAGGAGGAAGCGTCCGCAGGCGTCCGGGTGAGTCAGCAGTGGTCCAGGGGAGGGCGGTCATGGTGGGGATTGTGAGAAGAGCCCGGGGTTGGCCTCCTCGGCTCAAGCTGAGAGCTCTGCGGCCAGGACACCTGGCCCGCATCTCCTCCACCGCCTGGAGGAGTCTCACAGGGGCACCACACCTGTGCGCTCAGGCTTCTCTGACCCTGTGCATCCCGCCTTGGGCTCCACCCCTTACCACCCAGATTTCGGAGACCAGTAGATCCTATTTTTATCCCTATTTTACAGACGAGGAGCCTGAAGCACAGAGAGATGTCGGGAACTGTACCTGGCACACAGTGTCTAATATCTGCTTGTTAGAGAGACGGAAGCAAGGATAGGGGAGTTAATGAGCAGCTCGGTGGATGGATGGTCGGGAGGATGGATGCGTGTGTGAAGGAACGGGCGGATGGGTGCGTATGATGCGCAGATGGCTTGGTAAGTAGGTGAGTGCAGGGGTGAGTAGACGGGGTGGGTGGGCGTGTGGAAGGATGACTGGACCAGTGGGAAGATGGATGGGTGGATGGATGGGGGAGTGGGCAGATGGATAGATACTGGATGTGTGGGTGAGTCAGGCAATGGATGAAGGAGTGTGTGAACAGATGGATACCTGGACAAGTGCTCAGGGGGTGATTCGGCAAGCGCCTGTGTTATCAAGTCCCGAGAGTGAGGAAATAACCTTGCAACCATTTAAAGGGTGGAGGCATTTAGAAATAGCAAAGGAAATCTCCTCTGCACTAATCTTGGAAAGCTGCTGCAACAGGAGACAGCCTCCCTCCACCCCTGACTCCAGATCCTTGGGCAGGCAGCCACCCCAACACGTGTGATCTCTCTCCTCCCCAGCCCCTGACACCGGCCCCCACCCCTCACACCTGAGGATGAAAGGTGGGCAGAGGCGGAGGTAGGGGGTGGGTGGGGGGGTGGTGGGGGGAGGGCAGCTTGTCCCTCATTGTCGGCGGTAACCTTCCTCCCGGCTGCTTGTTCTGCGTAATGTTACACTTGTCTTCCTGCAACACTTGGATACCCGAGCCAATTTTGTCATGCAAATTAATTCAGCCCACTGTAAATCCCGCGGAGGGAGCGGGTCTCTGAGCCAGCGGGGGCGGGGCTGCGCCAAGAGCCGATTGGTGCCCACCCCACCCCACCCCGCACCCCCTCCTCCACCACGGAGGAAAGGGGTTACAGAGCTTTGCAGCGGACCACTGGCCCTTCCCCACCCACCCCCACCCACCCCCACCCACCCCCACCCACCCCCACCCACCCCCACCCACCCCCACCCCCCAGAATCCCAGACCGTTAAAGGCTTCACAGATGATCATCTCCAACGGCAGGTTAATAATCTGAGGCCCAGAGAGGGTCAGTGACTTGACTTAGACACACAGCCGTCGTTAACAGTCAGGGCTCACCTGCTTCTCAGTCAGCATTCCCTCCACTGCGGTGGAGCTGCCCCTGCTATGTCTTCATTCAGAGCCCACTGGCCACCAGAGTGGCCCCAGTCGACTCCTCCATCCAATCCAAACTTCAGGGTGACAGTAGGGCCTTCCAGGGGCAGGGACCTCCCGGGAGCTAGTCCTGCTACAGGGGGCAAGACTGAAGTGGGGACTAGGGACAGGTCTGACTCAAGAGAGGCAGGAGGGTCTAGGGAACAGTCCGTCGGTCTAGGCAGGTGAAGGCCATGTCCAGGGCTGCTGGACATGGCAGGCAGGGCTGCACTGACAGGTGTAAGAGGTGGGTTTTCAGGCTGGAGTGCAAATGCCAGGGGTTTTGCTGAGGAGGACAGACTGGCATGAATGCCAGGATGTCATCATCAGCAAAGGCAGGAAAGGGTGGGAGCGGTGCTTGGCCCCTGGGAGACGAGGTGTGACTAAACGCACATCGCCATCTGGGGCCTTGAGGAGCGTGAGCACTGCGTGTGAGCTGGCCTGGGGAGGGCAGGCTGCCTTGTCGCAGCTGCAGTGCTGACAGCGGGCAGGGTAGGAGGTGAAGACAGGAGAACTGGCTTTTAGCTCAAGGCTGCAACAGTCCAGCCACTTGACACAATCCTGAGCTAATTCTTGCAGCCATCTGTGAGACAGGTGTTGTCCCCACTTTACAGATTAGAAAACTGATTCCAGGGAGATGATCTTCCTGGCCCCCAAAGCCTCGGAGCCTGGAGATCTGATTCACAGTTCACTAGATTCGGGCATTCCAGAGGCAGTGATCTTGCCACGCCACATTCTGCCACTCCTACCAAACTCTGCTACGGGGAATCAGTCCCACAGTGAGCTGCTGACACCTGAGGAAGATGGGTTTGATGAGGGTGGTAGTACTGCATAGTAGAAAGAAGGAAAGAAGGGAGGGAAGGAGAGAGGAAGGCGGGGATGAGGCGGGAGGGAGGGAAATGGGGGGGGGGAGGAGTGGGAAGGGAAGGGAAAGGAAGGAAGGAACTGGAGGCCAGCTGGCCCTAGAAGGAAGACATGGAGCAGACATGGAGTGAATAAATCCCAGACTTTGGAGTCCGAGAGTCCAGAGTCTTACGGCCTGTTACTTCGTCTCTCTGGGGCACTTCCCTGGCAGTCCAGTGGTTAGGACTTTGCCCTCTCACTGCCGAGGGCCCAGGTTCAATCCCTGCTTGAGGGGATTGAACAAATGGGATGTGCAGTGGAGCCGAAAAAGAGAGAGGGAGAACACGCTTCATCTCCCTGGTCTCAGTGCTTCCCCCTGTAAACTGAGCATGGGGATGGCTTCCTCTTAGGTAGTGGTAAGATAACAGAAGAGAAGTAAAAAAAACCTGTGACATGTAAGAAGGGCTCAACAGATGCTGAGGCCCTTAACTACACCCTACCCAGGGCTGGGCTCTTGCCAAGTGCCCAGGAGGGTGCGTGAGTGAGTCGTGTATCAGGAGAGGCTGCATCTGAGGGCTCCCCCACTGTCCACACCTGCCCCATCCCGTCACTACATCCTCTGCTGATGACCCTGTCCCTTTCTCAGCTGGCCTGAGCCAAACCAGATGCAGAGGCGCAATCCACTGCTAGGAGCACTCCCATTTTGGAGCCTGACTTGGGCCATTCTGAGCAAGCTGCGGACCAGAACAGCCTCGGATATGGGCTCAGGGCCCCAGGGCCAGTGGCAGGGCCTTGCGTCCCCTCTGCCCCCCACAGCTGCAAGCACCAGTGATCTCTCCTGCCTGGCCAGCCTGATGACGGAAGCAGCCCAGAAGGCAGGGTGCTCCAAAGGAGAGGAACTCCCCCACCACCACCCCGGAGAGCTGTGAGACCTGAGCCTTTGTCCAGCTCTGCCTAGGACCTACCGCGTGCCCCGGGCCAGCCCCTTCCTTCTCTGGGCCTCAATACCCCATCTGCCAAGCGAAAGGAATGGACTCAGGAAATGTCAAGGCCTCAGCTTTATGGAAGCAGAAACCTCTCCCCTGAACCTCACTTTTCCCCTCGCTGGCCCAGATGAAGGAGGAAGCGCTGCGCTGTACACAGGCCTTAGGACCATCCAGGAACAGCAACCACACAGACAGGAACGGGCTTCCCTAGCACGCGGAAGGTGCAGGCATTGTGCTAACACGTGCGCGTTTGTGCTCGTCACCACAGTCGTGTCCGTCTCTGTGTGACCCCATGGTCAGCAGCCCGCCAGGCTCCTCTGTCCATGGGATTCTCCAGGCAAGAATACTGGAATGGGTTGCCATGCCCTCCTCCCGGGGATCTTCCCAACCCAGGGATCAAACCAGCATCTCCTGTGTCTCCTGCCTGGCAGGCGGGTTCTTTACTCTGAGCCATCGGTGGTGGGGGGTCGGGGGGGAGGCCCCAGGGTGCTGACAGACCTTCTTCAATGGTCTCGCCAGTCCTTTCGACCACTCTACGGGGCGGCCCCCATTATCATCAGCATTTCTCAGTGGGGAAAGGGCAAGAGAAGGGCCCCTGTCCCAAGCTCCCCAGAGCCGGGTTCTGCCCACCCGTCTCCACTTCGGCATCTGGGTTGGACCCCGCCTGGCTTCAGGGCTTGGTCTGGGGACATTTGTGAGCCTCTCTGCGCAGCCGTTCCCACTCCCCTCTGCTGACTTTGAAGGAGGGTGGCCCATAGTAGACGGAGGGAGGAGTTTACAGGCAAAACATGCTCAGTGCCCCTCAGCGCCTGGCTCCTCCTAGGCACTGGCGCTGGAGGAAGGGCAGGTGAGGAAGGGAGAGACCCACAGCCCCCAGTGTTCAGGGCACATCCACCCTCCACATCACCACCTGGACAGCAGTCCGGAGGCTCACCTCTTTCAACCAAGCCACATGGGAGGTGTGGGCCAAGGTGGAAGTCCCTAGAACGACAAGAACCTGCAAGAGGCCTCAGGTGCACCCTTCCCTTCTCTGATCCTCATCCCTGGCCAGACGTGGACTTGAACCCCAGGACGTCTCCACCGCCAGCCGGCTTCACCGCACTCCCCCAAGCCCCTGGCAGCTCAGCGAGCCTCCCCCATCCCCCCCCCCCCCCCCCCCCCCCCCGCACCTCTGCCCACAGCCCCCGCTGGTGAATACACTGCGCCCAGGGGGTCCGGATGCGGGATCCCCTCCGGGCCATCCACCGCGCCCTCGGGGTGCGCCTGGCCGCCCGCGGGCTGGACGCCGCCTTTCGGGGGCATAATGTATGCCCCGCGCCGCCGCCACCCCGTCACTCGGTCCCAGCCGGTCTGCGGAGGCAGAGATAGTCCTTAATGAGAAGGGCCCCGGCTTTATCTGCTTTCTACTTCAGCCATTATCTCCCCCAGTCTATAGACACGCAGTTACCTCTGACAATAATGCTCAGAGGCAACAAATGCTGATGAGTTTTCTATGCAGTCCGCACAATAAGTCTATCAAAACAACCTCGGAAAATTATGAACCCCCGTGACAGACAAATACAAGCAGCTCCGGCATGAATTTAGAGCCCCCAACGCTCCGTTTCTTTTAATTCTTCAGGCCTCTCTTATCTCTGCTGTTCCTCTTCTGGTAGGGAGATAACAGTAATTCTTCTCCGTGCTGGTTTTTTTTTTTTTTTTCCTCTCTCTCTCCCTCCCCCCTCCTTTTTTTTTTTTTTTCCACCCACTGAGTGAGATGTTTTCCATGTCTTTCTGCTTGCTAAAGATAAAGGGTTAAAGACCAACTTATGTTGGGTGCTGGGAAGGGGGGAGGGGGCACGGGAAGGGGGGGCCAAAAGTAATCAGCATTCAAGAGATTGCTATCAGAGAATCGGCGCAGAGAACAGTAATTTTGCTGGCTTCGGCAGGGCTCTCTCCGCTTCCCCCCCCCCCAACCTTTTTTTTTTTGAATGCACATAATGCCTGGAGTGTTGGGGCCAGATAAAAGAATTAGCGGCAGGCAGGGGGACGGAGGCCCGGAGAACAGGGGAGAATTAGAATGTCTATCTTTGTCTCTTCCGGCTCATCCAGCCAGCCGAGGCTCCCGGCTCGTAAACAATTTAATCTTTTTGCTACAGTTAAAATACAAAGACAGCAAGCCTTCTTCCAAATGGAAACGGGAGGAGGAGCAGGAGGAGGAGGAGGATGGGGAGGTGGGGCTGGGGGGGTCCGCAGGGTGAGGGCGAGGCAGATAGGAAAGGGCTGACGCCAGAAACTTAGCTGCTGGGGGCTTAACCCCTTGGCCTTGAGACCTCAAGAACTGACCCCCCTCCCATCCATCCACACTGCCCCCGACTGGGGACACAGCCTAGACCTGGTTTGGCCCAGCCACTGGAGGAAGGGGACACTGCAGGGGTTGGGGGGTGGGGCAGTGCTGGAGGCAGTCTTGCTTCTTCAGAGGGTCCCTGGTCCCCTGTCTTCCAGGGCGGTGACAGCTGAGGCCATTCACCCCATGCTTCCTCCCTTGGAAAGTGAGGAAAGCCAAGGCCTGTCTTTACTCCTCCTCCAGCTCCTGCCTCTCCTCCCCTGGCTCCTCCTAAGCTCTGCTGAGAGTTCTCAAGTCTTGCAAAATGACTTGCTCACCAGGCTGCAAGCTCCCTGAGGCTCAGGTTGTATAGCGGGCATTGTGCCACCGTGCTCCCTGCAGGGGGCAAGAATGGGGCCTTCTGCCTTGAAGCAGGGCTCCAGCTCTGCACCTACTGAGACCAGGGATGGAGAAGGAGGTCCTAGGGATGGAGAGAGGTAGAGATGAGATGTAAGGGCACATCCTTTCTCCCTTTTTCCTGTTCTTTCACACGGGCACACACACAGTGGAAGACCAGAACTCAGGAAACAACCTAGTCTAGAAGGAATAGCCCCTCTGCAAGGACAGATCATTTTGAGGAACTTGAAAATAAGCCAGAAAAGTAGAAGCCTTCTAAGGGGTCCTAGAGATGAGTTTAGAGAAGTCGGGACCCCTCCAACCCAAGGGTGCCAGCAGCCCATGTGATTGGCCAGCTGGGCATCCTAAGGCAACCCAAACAGCCCCCACATGCTCGAGGTGACACCACACTGGGGCCACTCTGAGCCATTCCAGCTGGACTCTTGTCCCAGATGACGTGAAAAGCTCACTTCCCACAGGGCCAAGTTGGAAGCTGGTTCCTCCTCCTCTGCCCTCGTCTCTCCTGCACAGTACTCATCCCAGGGTACCAGCAGTGAATGCGCTGCCCCCTCTTGCTCGAAAGCTCTTAAATGGCCAGGAGCGTCCTCCCCACCCCTGGATGCCTGAACCCAGCACAGCGCCTGGCCAAGCCGAGTGAACTCATGCTGAGTGATTCGGTAAATGAAGACAGGAGTGAAGGCAAGGAAAGCTGGGCGAGAGGAGGGGGCTTCTTTGGGCACCAGACAGACACTTGAGGAGGGGCCACCAGGCAAAGGACGGGGGATGAGGGCTCACAAGAAGCAGGATGGAGGTGTGGTCCCGAGAGCCAGTCCTTTCTCCCCAGGCTCCACCGCTGCAGCCATTCCGCTAATGGCAGGAATCAAAGCGATCGGGCCTCAGCCACTGTCCAGTGAAACCCCAGCCCCTTGGCTTGGGTACCTTCCCAGGCAGGCATGGAGGGAAATCATGGGCCTTGGGGTCAAGGAAGCTGGGGGCACTCGCAGCTCTAACCTCTTGTGAGCTGTGTGTGTGGACTCCATCCAGTAGGTCAATCTCTCTGAGCCTCCTCAGCCCCCTATCTATAAAATGGAAATAATAATGACTCTTATTAATATCTTGGAGAGTTGGGTTAGCACATAGTATCTGGTCATATCAAAGGAGAAGAAGCAATGCCTTGTAACGTCAAGCATAGCAGACACAATAAACCAAGGATGCTGAAAACTGAAGCTCAAAGCTCCACAGAGAAGGTTCCATTTACAGTTGACCCTTGAACAGCCTGGGGGTTAATTTCAGGTTATAAGCTAAACATAACATATATGTCTAACATAACACAAATAACATATGCATAACATATACATGTGTGCAACATATGGCATAACATATACATATAACACACACATATATATGTAAAACTTAAATAACCTGTAACTTGGAGTTGGCCCTCCGTATCTCTGGGTCCTGCGCATCTCTATGTATTTACATAGTCCATCCTACCTCTGCCCTCTACTCCCTGGGAAACTGAGACTGGTCTGAGCCATGATTGGGGGGCAGGGATTGTAAAGTTGCTTCCCTCAGCTCCTCTGTCCCTCCCAGGCCTAGGAAAGGAGCAGTTCAGGATGAGCTCTTGGGAGACTCCAAGGGAGGTGGGGGCTAGTCACCTTCTCCAGGGTCCACAGCTTTGCAAATAACCTCCAGCCTGCTGGCTTCCCTTCCAGTCCCTTCACATCTGTGACCTGGGCTAAACTCTCCCTCTGGTCCCAACTCCAAGCCCAACTTATTCATCCTTCCGCACCCTGACTCCAATGTTACCCTGAAAATGACCCCCCCCCCAGTGTAGCCGAGGTGACCTGGGAGTGGAAAGTAGTGTATGAACATGGGTTTACATAAACAATGTTCAAATAATAATATTTAGTATTTATATCTTCAAACCAGGTAACAGTTATTTTCAAACATACATGAATTATATGTAATCTTGGTCATGTCCTAAGCCAGGATATCCCCAAATCATCCACATGTCAGGATCACATAGGTAATTTTAAAAGAATACTAGATTCTGAGGCCAAGCCTGGAGATTCTGAATCAACATCTATGTGGGTGTTTTTAGATTTGGGGGGTGAGAAAGTAGATTTTTTGAAAGATCCCAGGTGATTCAGTTGAGAAGTCTAATTTGGGATCTGTCTTTAGCAGCAAAGAAAATGGCTTCACTTTATTTATTAAGTCAACTTTTTAAACTAATGAATTCATTAATTCAGTACTTTTGAGCCCCTTCTATCTATCTTTGTGTTGCAGTCAAGGTTTTGGGGGCAGGACATAAGCCAAAACACCCACAGGGTGCAAACAGCAGCATCTAACCACGAAGCTAGTCCCCACTCCCCAGCCTCAGTGGAAAAACTCACCCAACACTGATTTGTCCCCTTCTGACATCCGTAGGGCTTAGTGTCTCTTCTCTACTTAAGAACAGAGCGAGTCAAACTCTTTGCTACCCCATACAGTGTCACCCCTCAGGCTCCTCTGTCCATGATATTCTCCAGGCAAGAATACTCGAGTGGGGAGCCATTCCCTTCTCCAGGGGCTCTTCCCAGTCCAGGGACTGAACCTGGGTCTCCTGCATTGTAGGCAGATTCTTTACCATCTGAGCCACCAGGGAAGCCCCAAGAACACAGCAGGAATACATATTAAGTAAGGATCTGTTAAGTGCCAAGCACTATCAGTGTGTAACTATACCTATGATTGAATTTAATCCATACTTTGAATTGGTAGTTATTGTTTTTTTTTTATTTCATTTATTTGGTTGTGCCAGGTCTTGTTTACAGTTCGAAGGGTCTTCAATACTCATTGTAGCATGCGGGATCATTCAATTGCAGCACGTGACCTCTTAGCTATGACATGTGGGTGCTAGTTCCCCGACAAGGAACCACACCCGGGCCCTGTGCATTGGGCATGTGGAGCCTCAGCCACTGGACCA
Source organism: Ovis canadensis (assembly GCF_042477335.2). NCBI lineage: Eukaryota > Metazoa > Chordata > Mammalia > Artiodactyla > Bovidae > Ovis > Ovis canadensis. The sequence continues at coordinate 21,458,612 of NC_091255.1, read as the reverse complement.
CCAGGAAAGTAGTTATTATGACTTCATATTATGAATGAGGACACAGAGGCACAAAGAGGCTGAAGAATTCACATAAGCTCACAATGCTAGCAAGGGACAGGGTATACCTTTCCACCGGAATTGTGTGCTGCTTAAGTGCAGGGTCTTGGCTTTCTATTTTTTTAATGATTAATCACAGTGCATACTGCTTAATCAGTCATTCAGTCAAAAAACTGATAAACCACCCACTGTGTGCAAGGCGCTTGACTGTGGCGGGGTGGGGGGGGGGAGAAAAAGACCCTGTCCTCAGAGTGCAGTTTAGCAGGTGAACTTGGACAACTAGCACATAATTCAGAGGAAAGGTATGAGTGCCTCCCAGGAGAGGGGCAGTAGCAAGTGATCAGAATCCGTGGAGAGACATTCCTTCCAGCTTCAGGACTTGGAATGCCAGAAATCCAGAGGTCCTTGGCAAGCACGGAGGCCTTATTTCATCAGAGGTGACACAACTCACGCAAGGTCCCGCAGTTGGGTGTGCCATAAATACGTGATGAATCGAAGGAGATTATTCACTAACGCCAATTACATCTTCACCGCTAATAACTTGGCGCTGGCTCCCCTAATGGGATTTCCTCCTTGGACATCAACTTTCCCTCCCCCTTCCACTGACATCAGCCAATTAGAGAAGGGCAGGTGCTGTGATTGGGGTCACCGTGAGAGCAAGGGATGAAGAGGACCACAGCTCACCCTCACCCAAAGCTGAGAAGGAGGTGATCAGTTTCAGGGGCTCACAGCCTCTTGTGACGGCATCTAAGAGAAGCTCACGCACGTGGCACTTGGATGTCCATGTCCAAATGCCCCCAACACGAATGCCTACAGAATCCTTTCCACACCATGTTGAAGACCGGCGGGCGTGGGGAGAGATGTAGAGCTATATGGAGAGACACTGAGGCAGACCAGCAGAACTGAAGACAGACACCGACAAGCAGAGGAAAGATAGCCCAAGAAACACACGCATACCCGAGCACAGACTGGGTACTGCCACCAAACTAGCTACTGAGAGAGTCACAGAGACCCAGAAAGATGCGGGCAGACACAAAGGAATTCTGGGCAGATTCAGGTATCCACTGATTTATTCCACTGGAATATATGCGTGCTTGAGTGCTCAATCATGTCTAACTCTCTGCAATCCCACGGATTGTAGCCCACCCGGCTCCTCTGTCCATGGGGTTTTCCAGGCAAGAATACTGGAGTGGGTTTGCCATTTCCTCCTCCAAGGGATCTTCCCGACCCAGGGATCAAACCCGCATCTCCTGTGTCTCCTGCATCACAGGTGGACTCTTAACCTGCTGAGCCATCAGGGAAGCCCACTGGAATGTACGAGGCACCTACTATGTGAAGGTGCAGGGCGCTCTTTGTCCACACAGAGCTCATGCTCTGGTGGGAGAGAGCAGGCATGGGAACAGCAATTACAATACACGGAGCAAGAAACACAAAGATGAAAAGCAGCCCGGAGAAGCACAAAAAGACAGCCAGGGAGGAAAAGACACAAAGAGAAACACAGAGGTGCTGAGGAAGAGGAAGGCAGAGGTGAAAACACACAGAAGTGCTTAGAGAGGGCAAGAGGTGTGCACAGGCACACACACACACATGCTAACACCTCTGCTGTGCATGGTGGAGTACAGGAGAGGTTCCTGCCCAGAGCCCCCTCTCAGCAGACCCAGAGCTTCCTCCCGGGAGGATATGAGAGTGGGACTTGGGGATGTCTAAGGTTTCTCCTACAGGGGCCCAGTAGGCTCAGGTGTGGGAAGGGTCAGGCCCCGAGGATGGCAAACAAGATCTGTAGATGTGGGCAGAGAAGAGCAAGATGGCAGCTGCTGTCCCAGGAGCCAAGGCCACCCGCCCAGCTCCTGCAGATTCTCCATGATGACTATGTTTGGGTCAGCATCCCTCTGCCACGAACCAAGAGCCCTTCAGCTGGCCCGCTGCAGAGGAAGGGGGTCTCCTGACCTTAAGAAAGTGTCCTCAGGCTTCTCTGGTGGCTCAGTGGTTAACGAATCCTCCTGCCAATGCAGGAGACTTGGGTTCGATCCTTGATCCAGGGAGATCCCACATGCCTCTGGGCGACTAAGCCCATGTGCCACAACCACTGAACCTGTGATCTGAAGCCTGGAAACCGCAACTACTGAGCCTGAGTGCCTAGCACCCATGCTCCACAAGAGAAACCACCACAATGAGAAGCCCGAGCTCGCCGCAACTAGAAAAAAAGCCCATGCTGGAACAAAGACCAAAGCACAGCCAAAAACAAATAAATAGATAACAATTTTTTTAAAAAAGAAAAAGTCCCCAGTCACCTAAGCCAGAACCACGCAGTCCTGAAAGCTAACATCCTTTCAGTCTAACTTGTCTCTCCAACTGGGGCTTAGGTCCACCTCCAGTGGTAGAGGGCAGGAGCTCAAGGTCACAGAGCTGGTCTTTCCAGCATGCCTGCTTCATTCTGATCACTTGCTCAGGAGCCTGGCCCCGTGGAAGTCACCTAAAGTGGCACCCCTTGGAAGAGGTTCTAGACCGAGCTTCATTAGACAGAGGGCAAGTCAGGGACAGGATGGGGAGGAGGAACTGGGCCAAGATTTTGAAGAGGTGGGGTCCTGACTCCTCACAGGCAGGCTAAGTCATTTCAGCCGAGTCTGAATCTGTGCAACTGCATAAGTTGTAGCCCGCCAGGCTCCTCTGTCCATGGGATTCTCCAGGCAAGAATACTGGAGTGGGTTGCCATGCCCTTCTCATAACACAGCCCTTTACCCCACCGCCCCTGGCCACTGGTTCCTGGTGGAAGCCAGGAGCCCCTGGCTGACTTGAACCCAAGGGGACACAGTCCACACCCCAAGGACTGGAGAGGGTTTGGATGCAGTCTTAGAGGACGTGAGCTTGTCCCAGCACCCCACCCAAGCCCTGCACAGGGTCAGGCACCCCACGGGTCACCCACCGCGGCCAGCCCCCTCCCACCACCTGAGCCCAGGGGTCTCCTAATTTCCTCAGCGTCCTCCCTCCTGCCATGTTTCCACTCATTCCACACTTGTCTGTTGAGAGCCTCCCCCTGGGCTGAGCACTGGGATGTGGAAGTGATAAAAACTAGACTCCCTGAAGGGGCTGATGAACCGGGTTGGAAGCGCGAGGGAGGCCCACGCAGGGCCAGTAACCTCACAAAAGGCTGAATAGGAGCAGAGGGGCTGCAGGGCAGGGGCTCATCCACCCGGTGTCCACTGCCCGGGGCCTCTGCACCCCGCAAGTCTCTCGACCCCTGCTCTCCTACCCAGCCCCGCCCAGCCTGGGCATCCCCCGACCGCGTGTGCCCGGCCCAGGCTACTCTCTGATTCCGCTGGCGCCCCGCCGGCCTCTGCCACCTGACCGTGACCTTGACCCTGACCGTGACCCGGCGCTTGCGCTGCGGGACGCCGCCAGACCTCCCTCCTGCCCGCGGGCCGCGGGCTCAGTTGGCTCCACGGCCTGGAGCACAAGCGCGCACCCGCCGCTCCTGGGGACGTGCTGGGGCCCGGGCGCGCACTGCGCCTCCAGAGGCAGTGCCCGGCGCGCCCCCCCCGGGTGTTAAGTGCGGGGGCCCAGACTTAAGCAGCAATTAAGGCTGCCAGAGAAGAAAGAGGAGGGCAAACAGCCTGTTTATTTCCCTCCCTCCTCTATCCCCATTACACACACACCTCGTAGATGGAAGAAAAGAGGATAAGAGTGAGAGAAAAGGGAGGAGGAGGGAAAAAAAAACTAAACCAAACATCACTGCAATTAGAAGAGCCGGCTGGGGGAAAAAAAAAAGATATGTATTAAATGGATGTTTCTGCACAAAAGCCCCAGGCTGACAACATCTCTGGCCTTGTGAGGGGGAAATGACCGAGCCTCGGTGTTTACATAGCCGAAATCAGGGGGAATTATGCTGTCATACCGACGACTGTAGGCGGACAATTTTAAAATTACACCGTTCAACACCTTTAATGATTTGTAACAGAAGAGGTGTGGCTACTCCTATTAAATGTGTTGCCAAATCAATAAAAGGGATAATTGGAGTTGTTAGAGCAAATTATAGCCGCGTCTCTTCTGTTGCTGTTCAGTGTTCCCTTGTAAACTGCTATTACAGGCAGTGCCGTATTTCTCTCTTATTTGGCCGCTTTGTAATGAGTTGGCATTTTGCGGCATAATAGTTCCACTTTCTTTTATGGAGCTCTTACTTTAACTTTTTCTCCTTTGTGCAGCCTATAATTTCCTCGCCCTCCCAGCCTCCCTGCCTGTTTTCAGAGGTGGCCGCGCTGCCTGTCAGCAGCCTCTGGGTGATAAACTATATTATTTCACATTATTTTCAGGCCTTTTCAATTGGCAGTTGGATGGGGCTGAGGGGTAGATGAGTCTGAAGGGATGGGGCTGTGGAAGGCAGGGAGAGAGGAGACAGGGCCAGGAGGAGAACTAAAAATTGCCAGAAATGGAAAGGAAAGGGGATGGGCAGGGAGTCCGAGGCGAATCTGAATCCCAGGGGTGAGGGACCTGGCCCTTCAAACACAGGACTTGGCAGAGGCTTCTGAGCTGAGCAGAGACTCTGCCTGGTGGCTTGGCTATTGGTGTGATGAGGAGAGGGTGTGTTGCAGAACCCTGCCAAACCCCAGCTTCACCCTCAGCACCCTGGAATCTCCACCTTTCCCTGCTCCTAAAAGTAAAACCCAACGAACAGCTCAGGAGCAAGGAGCTATTATTTCTCCCTACCCCGGCCCCATCCACCCACCTTCTCTGCCTGGGCAGAAAGAAGCAGGCATCCAGAGCTAAAGCCAGGCCACCGGAGGAGTGAGGAAGTTGCACTCCGGGAAGCATCTAGGAACCCAGATGGATGGAGGAGCCTTAGAGGATGGACAATTCCCATTATAGACAAAGCCTGAAACCGCAGGGAATTCTAAAGCACCGCAGTCACAGCAGAGGCAGGGAGACGGAGACCATTGCAGGCCTGTTCCTGGGGATGTATCAAGAAACCAGAAGCCTAGCTTCCAGGCCTGAAAGTGCCACCACTCACCTCCCCCACACACAGGCTTTGGACCCTGCCTGGAGAGGACCGTGCCCCTGGGCAGCTCTGGACCAGCCTCGCGGTGTGTACCATTCAGTTCCCAAGACAGCGACAAAAATTCTAGCCCAGATAAACCTGACTCAGTCAGTCCCTGCGTCGGGTTACAGGACAATCAGTCGGAATCACTGAGGGGTCTCAGTGAAAGAATTGGAAGCGAAACACCACTTGATTACTTCCACGGGGCTACCATCCCTGGAACCCATCTGCTGCCAAGCAGCGTGGCAGCGAGACTGGCTCGGATGAGCAGATAAGACTTGATGGCGAGCAAATAAGATCCATCTGCAATGAGCAGCATCAATTTGCTTGCCAACAACGAACAAAGTCCTAATTCTCTATGGTAGGTGCCTTATGGCCTTTGGAGTGTCCTCTTGTTTCTATCCTTCATGGTTCAGGCTAACTTTTTTTTTTTTCCCAAGAAAGCAAATGAAAGTCAGCTTGCTTAGGTGAGACGAGAAGAAGTTTTAGATGATTAAGGTTTGAGTGAATGCCATTTAGCCTGTGACAGATTTCCAGGTACCTGTCACCAAGCTCCCTAATTTGAGCAATAATCAGTCCCATACAATCCCAGCAAAATGAAAACGTGTGGACAGTCCCATAGCATCTGCTTTCAGCAAGAAGGTGACATTTTTCTTTATACCAGTCTGTACTGACAGTACTTCAGTTCAAAGAGTTAACTATCAATCCAACCCAGGTTAACAGCCTCTGATATTCCAGGCACTGTACTGACTGTGCAGTGAACAAAAAGGACATCATCACTGCCCTCCAGGAGGGCACCACAAATGCCATGATGAGCAAGACAGGTGTCAGGCTTGCTCCTATGCAGCTTATGGTCCAGTAGCAAAGCTAGACATCAATCAAATCATCATATGAATATGTAATTGCAGAGTGTGATGAATACTGGGAAGGAAACTTCAGCAGGAAATTTACACTACATGTTAGGAATACCACTCACCGCAGATGTACTGGGCAGATGGGACTAGAGAGGCCCAAAGCAGGAAGAGGAAGACTGGTCCTGGTGGGCTATAGTCCATGGAGTCACAGAAAAGTCAGACACAAATTAGCGATTAAAGAACATTAAAGTTGAATATAAGTATACACTGTGACCCAGAGTAAAGCCCACCAAAAGACATGAGCTTTATGTTTATTTGTAGTAGCGAAAAACCGGAAACAAATGTCCAACAACTGCAGAATGGGCAAATAAACCATGGTCTATCCACAGTGGAACATTGTACAGCAATGATAAAGAACAGTCTACTGTTAAACACCACATGGATGAATCTTGCAATAGAAGAGAAGATATACTGGATGTTCCTATTTATATGAATTTCAAAATGGGCAAACAAATCTATAAGGACAACAATCAGAATAACTTATACTGGGGAGGGACAAGACCATGACGTGGTAAAGCTGGGAGCTTGTATATCTCCATCTGGACGGTGGTTACAAGAGGGTAAAAGCTCATCAAACTGCATTTCGGGTTTGCACACTTTGCTAAATGTGGCACCTCCAAAAAAGCTTAGTGAAAAGAATTGACAGTGGTTTAGACTAGGAAGGTGGCAGAGGTGATGGCGAGATATGGACAGAATAGAGAGAGAGTTAACACGTAAGATAATACCTACCTAGCTTGCCTTGCCAAAGTGTCCTGAGGCTTGAATGAGATCATATACAGGAAAGGTTGTCAGCCAGTGGCTTTCTTGCTGTGAAAATTCCAACTAAGACAAAAAGAATTTCTGGCTCAGAGCTAATTTGTTTTAGATGGCCCCACAACACCCACCTTTCCCACGCCCCAGAGGAAGAGCCTAATGAAAGTGTTTGCCTGAAGTATGGGATTCCTTGTTTTACAGAAGGTGTGTAGTTTCAACTAGAAGCCTCAGCAGCAGCCTGGGACCGACTGGGCTGAGAGACACGCAGGGCCTCCTGGTAGTAAAAAGGCCACTTGCTTTCTGGCTGCAGTGTAGCCACTAGTGGCTGCCCCCAAGTCCCTCTTTATCCTAATTACATTGAATCACACCATTTTCCTGTGATAACGGGATTTCCACAGGTGGCACGGGGTTGCAGCTAAGACCGGATAAGGCTGCTGCTAGTGAAATAGGATGAGAGCGCCTAAGGGGAGGCCATGGAGAGCTTCCCCAGTGCCCTCCCTGACAGCCATGTGCAGTAGGCATTTCTAACACATAAGGGCATTAAAGCTCAGAAGGGGAAGGGGATTGCCCAGCCCAAGCTGGGGGGAGCAGAACTATACTGTGAAATTTAGGTCTGGTCCACTGCCCTGCTGGTCTACTAGTGTGGCCCCTCCTTCCCCACAGCCCAAGCTCTGAAAGCATCATCTATCACTTCAGTTCAGTCGCTCAGTTGCGTCCGACTCTTTGCGACCCCATGGTTGCATGCCAGGCCTCCCTGCAGCACGCCAGGCCTCCCTGTCCATCACCAACTCCCTGAGCTTGCTCAAACTGATGTCCATTGAGTCAGTGATGCCATCCAACCATCTATCTCAACCTCTGTCGTCCCCTTTCCCTCCCGCCTTCGATCTTTCCCAGCATCAGGGTCTTTTCCAATGAGTCAGTTCTTCGCATCAGTTGGCCAAAGGATTGGAGCTTCAGCTTCAGCATCAGTCCTTCCAATGAATATTCAGGACTGGTTTCCTTAAGCTGAAAATTCCTTAAGTTGCCATAGTTGAAAGCATCAACTACAAAAAAGCCGAACTCACCATCCTTCACAGACATAGGCCTAGATAAAAAGTGTCACTGGTTAGTAACTTCACTCAGCAGAGCCCTCTCTCTCTTTTTGATTCCTAGAGGGGTACCACTTCATGGTTTACTCGTCTTGAAGGTCCCCCAGGGAGCAGTGCTGCTCAGAAGGGGAGAGTCCAACACAGCACTCATAATGTGGACATGGCCCAGTCATACCTGCCCTGAAAGTTTCTCAGGCCAAGATCAATCCGGTCATGGTCCACGGGGTGGAATTGTGGGTCTAGATCAAGTTCCTGTCTGTGAGCATGACGGGTAGCAAAAGACCCATCTTAAGGGGGAAGCTTGGGTTCGCCTACACGGGGACCCTCCTGTCCACCTGCACACGAGACCTTCCAGGTGGGAAGAACACTTACCCATCTCCTTTAGTCTTAGGATGTTGTCCACTCCTCTGGGTTCCAAAACCTGAGGATCTTCCCACCCTCGGTGGGTGACTGGAAATTCTGAGGCTTCCTTCAGCATGCTCAGGGAACAGTGCCGTTTTGAAATGGTCTCCAGTCCAGGGAAAATGTCCAGCTTAGGACTGTGAAGAAAAGTCTCAGTCCAAAGACTCAAAGTGGAACAGAAAACCTATTTTTCTTTCATGTAAATTAATTTCCATTTGGAGTCTTCATTCCACTAGTAACGGGGAGCAGGGCGGGGGGAGGTGGGGGTGGACAATTCAGTCTCAGGCATTTCTGTTTTTTCTCCAGCTCTTTTCCTTTCCCTAGACTTATAAGTTACAGCGGTGTATATAGTACTTATGTCAAGGAGGGACCATATGACTCACCATGTTATCTGTTCACTCTCTAAGAGGACCTTCTTTCTTGCCAAAACTTACGCCTTCAGGTCTGTGCTGTATGGGACCATGATGGAACGCACATTGATGATTTGCTGCTCCTATCCTGGGAATGGGATTCCCCCTGCAGGCACAGATGCCAGCTGTCTAGAGTCACCTCTCAGCTACGCCCTCTGGGATCTTGGGGCCTCATCATCTGAGGTCCAGCACCGCCTAAATTCTCAGCCTGGAAACTGTCCATTCCCCACAAGCTCCTGAGGTTTTGAAGACCTAAGCTAGAAAGCGTTCATGATCTCCGCTTTCTACCCTGCTGTGGTACTGAGGGGTGGAGAGAGGGACGTTGTAAAGGCTGAAAAGAAAAAACAGTAAGCATTTCAAAAATATCCCACCACAGAAGTGATATTTATGCAGTACTTTTATTCAACAGTAAACATTTATTGTACACGTAGAATGTGCCAAGTAAAATGCTGAGGTTAGGAAAAAAAAAAAAAAGTCACACTCTGGCCTCGCACTGCCCGGGTTCTTTCTAATCATGGCTCCGTTACTCCAGCCCTGGAACTTCTCGCAAGTTCCGTAACCTCTCTACCTTCAGTTTCCTCATCCATAAAATGGACTCAGCACATGGTTTAAATGCAGCAATATTTATCTTTTCTAAAGTAACTAAACACAGTGCTTGGCACACAGCAGGTGCCTATTAATTGTGGTCATTATGCCAAGGAAGTCATAAGAGCTCAAAAGAGAAGTAGCTGAGAGCTAGATGACATAAAAGCAACAAGGAAGGGACGTCCCTGTGGCCCAGCAGTCAAGAATCCGTCTTACAACCAAAAAAGACACATGTGCCCCAATGTTCGTTGCAGCACTATTTACAATAACTAGAACATGGAAGCTGGAGAAGGCAATGGCACCCCACTCCAGCACTCTTGCCTGGAGAGTCCCATGGACGGAGGAGCCTGGTGGGCTGCAGTCCATGGGGTCGCTAAGAGTTGGACATGACCGAGCGACTTCACTTTCACTTTTCACTTTCATGCATTGGAGAAGGAAATGGCAACCCACCCCAGTGTTCTTGCCTGGAGAATCCCAGGGACGGGGGAGCCTGGTGGGCTGCCGTCTATGGGGTCGCACAGAGTCGGACACGACTAAAGTGACTTAGCAGAACATGGAAGCAACCTAGATGACCATTGACAGATGACTGGATAAAGAAGCTGTGGTGCAATGGAATATTACTCAGCCATGAAAAAGAACACATTTGAGTCCGTTCTAATGAGGCGGACAAGCCTAGAGACTATTAGACAAAGTGAACTAAGTCAGAAAGAGAGATATAAATATGGTATACTGATGCATATATATGGAATCTATAAAGATGGTACTGATGAATTTACTTTCATGTCAGCGATGGAGAAACAGACATAAAAAGCAGACTTATGGACACGGCAGGAGGGGAGGAGGGAGAGGGTGAGACATATGGACAGAGTAACATGAAAACTTATGATATCGTATGGAAAATAGATAGCCAATGGGATTTGCTGTATGAGTCGGGGGAACTCAGACAGGGACAATGTAACAGTCTGGAAGTGCGGGATGGGGAGGGAGATGGGAGGGAGGTTCAGGAGGGAGGGGACATGGGTGTGCCTATGGCTGACTCTTGTTGATGTATGACAAGAAAACCGCAAGATTCTGTAAGGCAAATATCCTTCAATTAAAATAATAAAGTGGCAAAAAAAAAAAATCTGCCTTACAAGGCAGGGGACACAGTTTCCATCCCTCGTCGGGAACTAAGCTCCCACATGTCACCGAGCGGCTAAGCATACATGCCACAACTCCTGAGTTCCTCTGACATGACCAGGATCTGTGTGCCGCAGTGAAAGGTCCTGCATGACACAGTGAAGATCCCCGTGCTGTGACTAAGACCCAACGCAGACAAATAAATAATGTTTTAAAAAGCAATAATTACACGCTAAATGATCTTTTTACTAAAACAAATATATACTTAAGTATAGAGGGAAAAAGAAAAAAAGGGAGCAATCAACCATAGTCTCAACACTCAGAATTCACACTGTGAGAACCTTGGGACATCTTTTTTTTTTTTTTTCCCCTAAAGTAAAGCCACCCTATTGCTTTTGTAAGCATTATCCACACTTGTTCTAAAAATTCAAACAATGACTAAAAATTCCAAGTTGAGAGTAAACAAATTCACTTCATATCTCACCACTTGGTCACTGATGGATTTTTAGGGTGGGGAATGTGGGGGGTGATGATGGGGTTTGTGTGTTAGAAAGATCACAGACTGCTGGGCGGGTGACAGTCTGGAGGTAGACCAGGGAAGAGGCAGGAAATGACGAGGTCCCACCCTACACGGGGACAGAGGGAAAGAAAGAAAAGGACGAGCTGGATTGGGATGGCCGGTGGGGGCACGCCCTCCAGTAGGCATTCTGAATGCTTTCCTTGCTTCCAGCTGAGTCCCTAGAAAGCAGTATAGCTGGACCGCACTAACTTAGCCTTCTGCAGGATCGCCTTCACTGGGTCTGAGCTTGCACACTGTGCCCTCGGCTTTTATTGAGGGCAGATGCCAGAAACAGCCACATGAAGATCAGGGCTGCCTGCACCTGCTGTAAATCTCCGATGGAAGCCTTGCTCTCCGAGTCCCTGAGCAGCAACTCGGGTGACGGCTACCTATTTGAATGTAGTAGCAGGGAATGTCAATCCTAAAGGAAATCAGTCCTGAATATTCATTGGAAGGACTGATGCTGAAGCTGAAGCTCCAATCCTTTGGCCACCTGACGCGAAGAACCAACTCATTGGAAAAGATTCTGGTGCTGGGAAAGACTGAAGGCAGAGGAAGGGTCAGGGAGGCCTGGCGTGCTGCAGTCCATGGGGTCACAAAGAGTCGGACACGACTGAGCAACTGAACTGAACTGAACAGGGAATGGGGCTTCCCTGGTGGCTCAGTGGTAAAGAATCCGCCTGCCAATGCGGGAGACACAGGTTCAACCCCTGGGTTGGGAAGATCCCCTGGGGAAGGAAGTGGCTACCCATTCCAACATTCCTGCCTGGGAAATCAGATCCCATGGACATGGGTTACAGTCCATGGAGTCATAATGAGTCAGACACAACTGAGTGACTAATCCACAACAGCAGTCAGGGAACAGTTTGTTTCTCTTGGAAAAAAAAAAAAAAAGTAGCAGATTTTTTTTCTCCCAGATAATGAAAATGATCCAATAGTTTTCCCCTTTCGCCCTTGTTGCCAAGAAGCTCAGAGCCTAATTTCATGTTATATCAGCTCTATGCCTAGACACCTTTACCTCTTTACTGCTTTTCCATCTTAATTTTGATAACTTTGTTGCAAATGTATCTTTTGAGAAAATCTTTTATGAAATAAAAACTCCCATTTTGAGGCTGGTGGACAATAGATGTTGGGAAAGTGTTTGATGAGTGAATGAAGGAATAAATTAAAAAGCCAGATTTTAATTCTGCTTGGGAGTCAAGCGGGGTGATTCAGAGGCAGATATCTCTTGTGGCCATGGGTGCAGCCCGCAGGAAATAATGGGGCATTTAAGGAATTAATAAGGAATTAATGAAACACTCTCTTCTGGATTGAGTACATATAACTTATTCTCAGAGCCTAAGTACAATTCAGGAAACACTGAGCCAGTGAAGGGAAGAAATGAAAATACAGTATGAGTGTGTGTGTGTGTGTGTGTGTGTGTGTGTGTGTGTGTGTTTGATCCTCTGAACTTACCCTTGGCAACAACTACCCTCTGCCTATCAAATTTCTGCCTGCCCTTAAGTGCGTAAGGCAAGTTACCCCTGGATCCCAGTACATGATTATAATTGTAACCCATTTTGCGAATATAGGATCTTACAAGAGGCTTCCCAGGTGGCTCAGTGGTAAAGAATCCGTCTGCCCATACAAGAGATGCGGGTTCGATCCCTGAGGTCAGGAAGATCCCCTGGAGGGGAATATGGCTACCCACTCTAGGATTCTTGCCTGGAGAATCCCATGGACAGAGGAGCCTGGTGGGTTACAGTCCATGGGGTCGCAAAGAGTTGGACACGACTTAGTGACTGGGCATGAGTACACGGTATCTTAGAAACATATTGCCTTTCATTCCATTTTCCAACAGCCCTGTGAAGGGCATGGTGCTAGCCTTGTCTGTATTTTGCAGATGAAAATAATCAGGGGTCTTGAGCTGTGCAGTCCCTTAAGGTTGGCCACTAGCCATACGTAAGCTACCAAACACTTGAAATTTGTCTAGTCTGAATTGAATTTGGCTCCCAGTGCAAAATACACAAATGATTTCAAAAACAGTTTCCCAAAATACAAAATATCTCATTAATAAGTTTTATGTCGATTACATGTTGAGATGACAATATTTTCATTATATCGAACTAAATAAAATATACTCTAGCTAACTAATTAAAATAGACTCTAAATTCGCCTGCTTCTTTTTACTTTTAAAATGTGGCTACTAGGAAATGCAGACTCAAACATACAATGGTGTTCTGGATTTCTGTATAAATAGATAGCATTTATTCCATATAAAAACATTTCTGAATAAATAGATAGTAAATACTTTAGCGCCTACGGGCCATACAGTCTCTGTCAAAACTACTCTGTCACTGTAGTGCGAAAGATGATATCAGCCGGAGGTGATAGTCAGTAAATGGGAGTGGCTGTGCTCCAACGATTATATTTACAGAAACGGCCAGCAGGCTGAGCAGTAATTGACTGATTCTTGCTCTAGACCAAAAAGAAGCAACGTAGTGCAAGAGCTCAGGACTGGGAAGAAGAGAGCTTTGTATCTGCCTCCGCCTGTTGCCAGCTGTGTAACCGTGAGTGGATTACTTAACTACTCCGAGCCTCAGTTTCTTTGTCCACAAAATGGGGATAACTAGTCTAATAGAAAGTGGGCAAAGGGAGGAGGGGGGCTCGAGGGACGGGACATATGTATAAAAATGACTGATCCATGTTGATGGATGGCAGAAACCAGCACAATACTATAATTATCCTTCGATTAAAAATAAATAAACCTTTTAAAAGAAAGAAAAGCAAGTGGGCAAAGGGAATCCTCTGGCTGTCCAGTGGTTAGAACCCTGGATTTTTCACTGCTGAGGGGCCAGGTTCAGTCCCTGGTTGGAGGCACTAAAACCTTATAAGTGGCCAAGAAGCCAAAAAAAAGAAAATGGGCAAAGAATACCAACGAACAATTTATATTTATAGCATGCAAATGGCTGAGAGGTGTAGAAAATATGTTTAACTTCACCACAAGAAACAGGGAAGACTAAGACAGTAACAAGTAAGGTTTTTTAAAATTATAAAGTGTGTACTTAAGTGTATGTCTTCTATATAGTTAATGGGGATGTAAATCTATATAACCCTCTTGGGAAGCAATTTGGCAATCAATTCAGTTCAGTCACTCAGTCGTGTCCAACTCTTTGGGATCCCATGGACTGCAGGACACCAAGCTTCCCTGCCCATCACTAACTCCCAGAGTTTACTCAAACTCATGTCCATTGCGTCAGTGATGCCATCCAACCATTGCATCCTCTGTCGGCCCCTTCTCCTCCCACCTTCAATCTTTCCCAGCGTCAGGGTCTTTTACAGTGAGTCAGTTCTTTGCATGAGGTGGCCAAAGTACTGGAGTTTCAGGTTCAGCATCCATCCTTCCAGTGAATGTTCAGGACTGATTTCCTTTAGGATAGACTGTTTGGATCTCCTTGCAATCCAAGGGACTCTCAAGAGTCTTCTCCAACACCACAGGTCAAAAGCATCAATTCTTTGGCACTCAGCCTTTTTTATGGTCCAACTCTCACATCCATACATGACCACTGGAAAAACCATAGCTTTGACTAGATCGACTTTTGTCGGTAAAGTAACGTCTCTGCTTTTTAATATGCTGTCTAGGATGGTCATAGCTTTTCTTTCAAGAGCAAGGGTCTTTTAATTTCGTGGCTGCAGTCACCATCTGCAGTGATTTTGGAGCCCCCTAAAAAAAGTCTGTCACTGTTTCTATTGTTTTCCCATCTATTTGCCATGAAGTAATGGGACTGGATGCCATGATCTTAGTTTTCTGAATGTTGTTTTTTTCACTCTCCTCTTTCACTTTCATCAAGAGGCTCTTTAGTTCTTCTTTGCTTTCTGCCATTAGTGTGGTGTCAACTACATATCTGAGGTTATTGATATTTCTCCCGACAATCTTGATTCCAGCTTGTGCTTCAACCAGCCCTGCATTTCGCATGATGTACTCTGCATATAAGTTAAATAAGCAGGGTGACAATATACAACCTTGATGTACTCCTTTCCTGATTTGGAACCAGTCTGCTGTTTCGTGTCCAGTTCTAACTCTTGCTTCTTGATCTGCATACAGATTTCTCAGGAGGCAGGTCAGGTGGTCTGATATTCCAGTCTCTTTCAGAATTTTCCACAGTTTGTTGTGATCCACACAGTCAAAGGCTTTGGCATAGTCAATAAAGCAAAAGTAGATGTTTTTCTGGAACTCTCTTGCTTTTTCCATGATCCAGCGAATGTTGGCAGTTTGATCTCTGGTTCCTCTATCTTTTCTAAATCTAGCTTGAACATTTGGAAGTTCACGATTCACGTACTGTTGAAGTCTGGCTTGGAGAATTTTGAGCATTACTTTACTAGCATGTGAGATGAGTATAATTGTGCAGTAGTTTGAGCATTCTTTGGCATTGCCTTTCTTCGGGATTGGAATGAAAACTGACCTTTTCCAGTCCTGTGGCCACTGGTGAGTTTTCCAGATTTGCTGGCATATTGAATGCAGCACTTTCACAGCATAATCTTTTAGGATTTGAAATAGTTCAACTGGAATCCCATCACCTCCACTAACTTTATTTGTAGTGATGCTTCCTAAGGCCCACTTGACTTTGCATTCCAGGATGTCTGGCTCTAGGTGAATGATCACACTATCCTGGTTATCTGGGACATGAAGATCTTTTTTGTATAGTTCTTCTGTGTATTCTTTCCACCTCTTCTTAATATCTTTTGCTTCTTTTAGGTCCATACAATTTCTGTCCTTTATTATGCTCATCTTTGCTTGAAATATTTCTTTGGTATCTCTAATTTTCTTGAAGAGATCTCTAGTCTTTCCCATTCTACTGTTTTCCTCTATTTCTTTGCATTGATTGCTGAGGGAGGCTTTCTTATCTCTCCTTGCTATTCTTTGGAACTCTGCATTCAAATGGGTATATCTTTCCTTGGCAATATGGATCAAAAGTCTTTAACAATTTATACCTTTGATCCTGTAATTCCACTTCAAGGAATCTCTTAAGAAAATAATCAAAGAGGTAGACAGAGATCTATGTACCAAGATGTTCACTCTAGTGTTATTTATAATAGTGAAAAAAACTGGAAGCAACTTATACATTCTGTAATTAGCATAATGGCTAGATGAATGTTGATTTGATCAATACTGAGCAAACATTAAAAATTATGTGTAAGATATTTAAAAGGAAAATGTGTCCATTGTAATGTCAAGTGGGAGAAGAGGTACAGGACTGTATAAACCAAGTTATTCTAAGGGTAGAGGTACAGAGCACAAATATTTGCATAGAAAAAAGGTGCAAAAATGCACAGAGATGCTGCCCAGTGTTATCTCAGGATGGAGGGATTATATGTTGAATCTATTTTCTTTCTTTGTTGCTGTCTTTGTTTTCTAATATTCTTCATTTAAGATGTACTATATGTATTTTATACTCAGAAAATTAATATTATAAACACCTTAAAGCCTCAACCCAATCAAAATATGAGCAAAGCATATACATAGATGAGATATAAAAAGGGCAAAGAAGGACTTCCCTGGTGGTACACTGGATAAGAATTCACCTGCCAACCCAGGGGACACCAGTTTGATCCCTGGTCCGGGAAAATCCCATATGCCTCAGAGCAGATAAGCCTGTGTACCACAACTACTGAATCTGTGCTCTAGAGCCCACAAGCTGCAACTACTAAAGTCTGCATACTCCAGGGCCTGAGAGCCACGACTAATGAGCCCCTGTGTGGCGGCTGCTGAAGCCCGCTTGCCTAGAGCCCGTGTTTTGTAACAGGAGAAGCCACCACAGTGAGAAGTCTGCATTCCACAACTGGAGAGCAGCCCCGCTCTCTACAACTAGAGAAAGCCCACCGCAGCCAGAAATAAACAAATAAATATAGCAGTGTGTGTATGTCAAAAATAAATAAATAAAGGGCAAAAAATATAGAAAAAATAGCAAATAAACAAAAAGCTCCTCAGTCTCAGTGGTAATCAGTCAAATTAAAACAATAAAGGGTTTTTTTTTTCATACACAGCTTAGCAAAAAAGGAAAAAAGATGCATCAAAGGATTCAAGGCGATGAGGGGCCTCTCACACACTTTGCAGGGAGCATGAAGCCTTTTTGGAGGATGGTTTGGCAACAGCTATAAAAATGTTAAGGCACATTCTGCTGCTGCTGCTAAGTCGCTTCAGTCGTGTCCGGCCCGTCTGCAATTCTACTTCTAGGTATTGAGCACATGTGCACAAAAGGGCTGCACTGGAATGTTCGGGGAAGCACTGCTCATTACATTCAATATCAAAGAACTGGAAACAGCCCACCCGTCTGTCAATGGGGGCATTAAGGTGAACCCATTCTGGGAAATATTAGCCAGAAGTTAAAAGAATAAGATAGATCTACTTGTATTGACATCAATGAGAAAAGAGAAAAGCAAACTATAGAACAACACAAAAGAATGATGGCATATGGGGGAAAATCCATTTATATAAGCATACGTAAATGTGGTGGTGGTGGTTTATTTGCTAAGTCATGTCCAACCCTTGCACCCCTGTGGACCGTAGCCCGCCAGGCTCCTCTGTCCATGGGATTCTCCAGGCAAGAATACTGGCGTGGGTTGCCATTTCCTCCTCCAGGGGAATCTTCCCAACCCGGGGACTGAATCCACGTCTCCTACATTGTAGGCAGATTCTTCACCAACCAAGCCACAGTGGAAGCACATATGCATAAATATATGTGTGTGTGTGTGTGTGTGTGTGTGTGAAAATTCTACCTCATAGCTCTTTGAAGGAAAGGGAGATGGGAAGGTAGAATGTGGCCGGGGTACAATGAGGCAACAGGGAGCTTCTCCCTTTGATTCCATAAGCTTCTCTTATTAAAAGCTTTGGGTCAATGGCACTGGTGATAGACTCAGTTTAGTTCAGTTCAGTCACTCAGTCATGTCCGACGCTTTGCAACCCCATAGACTGCAGCACGCCAGGCTTCCATGTCCATCACCAACTCCCAGAGCTTGCTCTAACTCATGTCCATCGAGTCAGTGATACCATCCAACCAGCTCATCCTCTGTTGGCCCCTTCTCCTCCTGTCTTCAATCTTTCCCAGCATCAGGGTCTTTTCTAATGAGTCAGTTCTTCATATCAGGAGAACTTCAGCTTCTCATGTTTTGGAGCTCCAGCTTCCACATCAGTCCTTCCAAAGAATATTCAGGACTGATTTCCTTTAGGTTGACTGGTTTAATCTTGCAGTCCAAGGGACTCTCAAGAGTCTTCTCCAACACCACAGTTCAAAAGCATCAATTCTTTGGCACTCAGCTTTTTTTTATGGTCCAACTCTCACATCCATACATGACTACTGGAAAAACCATAGCTTTGACTAGATGGACATTTGTTGGCAAAGTGATATTTCTGCTTTTTAATATGCTGTCTAGCTTTGTCATAGCCTTTCTTCCAAGGAGCAAGCATCTTTTTAATTTCATGGCTGGGCTGAAATCCTGGTTCCCCCACTTATTGCATGAGTCTGAAGAAGTCGATTAACCTCCTCAAAACCTCGGTTTCCTCATCTATAAAATAGAGACAATACAGTAGCTGTCTCATGAAGTTGTGGAGGAAATGATACAGGGCAGAACTTAGCACAGAACTACCATCCCTAGAACCATGATGATCAGACACACGACACTTAAAATACTTCCATTAAACACTTGCACAAAGACAGAAATATTAAAAGGGCCAACAGATTTATACACACCTAAATGACAGTAAAGATCTCAAACTGGGGCGGGAGCTGTGAAGAAGCAGGTATGTGGCACATAGCAGATTATGAGTTTAAGAGCTTCACCCCTGGAGTCAGCTTGTCTCAGAATCTTCCAGAATCTCCCACATGCTGGTTGTGCAAATTCTCTGCACCTTAATTTCTCAGCATCTCAGTTTCCTCATCTACAGAGTACCAGTCTTCCAAGGTTGTGAGGATAAAGTGAACTTATATGGGCTAAGCTTCTTGAGAAAGTGCTTGACACAGAGAAAGCATTAACCATTCTGGCTATTGCTATTGATAGTACTGTTGCTGCTGCTGCTGCTAAGTCGTTTCAATCGTGTCCAACTCTGTGCAACCCCATAGACGGCAGCCCACCAAGCTCCCCCGTCCCTGGGATTCTCCAGGCTAGAACACTGGAGTGGGTTGCCATTTCCTTCTCCAATGCATGAAAGTGAAAAGTGAAAGTGAAGTCGCTCAGTCATGTCCAGCTCTTAGCGACCCCATGGACTGCAGACTACCAGGCTCCTCCGTCCATGCGATGTTCCAGGCAAGAGTACTGGAGTGGGCTGCCATTGTCTTCTCTGGATAGTACTGTTAGCCGCACAGTAATAGTAGGGGTACTGCAACCACTGTGCTGTGCTTAGTCACTCAGTCGTGTTCAACTCCTTTTGATCCCACGGACTGTAGCCCACCAGGCTCCTCTGTCCAGGGGGATTCTCCAGACAGGAATACTGGCATGGGTTGCCATGCCCTCCTCCAGGGGATCTTCCCAACCCAGGGATCGAACCCTGGTCTCCCGCATTGCAGGCAGATTCTTTACCATCTGAGCCACCAGGGAAGCCCAACCACCACCACGTCTATTGCTAAATGTCTTATCTCTCCCCAAGTGGCCCCCAGACTCCTCCAGGGCAGCAACAACATCTCATTCTTATGAGCCTCTCACCGGTGCCTGACAGATAGTAGGCACTTATATATTTGCAAGATTACTATCACTGCTTTAGTTTGACGTATCGTTTCAAAACCAGAGCGAGAGGCAGCCAGAGGGAATGGGAAGAACGTGAGCTTTGGAGGAAGGTGGTCTTGAATTCCAATCTTGGTGCCTGTCCCACCTGGGTGACCTCTGGCTGGCATGTCATTGACTGAGTCTCCCTGATCCTCAGGGTCCTCATCAGTGAGATGGCTTAATAATATTTTGTATCTGGTAAGGTCATTGAGAAAATAAAGGAGGTAATTCATGTAACCCCACCTCCCCAGCCCTCAACAGAAGTCCAACAATGCTGGCTCCTTAATGCTACTCTCTATGCTGGCTTCATAGGGATGGGAAAGGCAAGTGCATACTAAGCCTGCTTGGATGTTTGGATCATAATTAGACATCACCACACATCTATTCTGGAGAAGGAAATGGCTACCCACTCCGGTATTCTGGTCTGGGAAATCCCATGGACAGAGGAGCCTGGTGGGCTACAGTCCATGGGGGCGTCGCAAAGTCGAACACAACTGATCAATTACTAGTTTCCCTTTCACACATCTATTCACAGTACACCACAACTTGGACCAAACACCTAACAGGAAATAGCCACTTAAAATGCAGAATTTGCCAAGTTATGGATAGGTAGTAACTTCCTAGAGGCTGAGTTGTAGAAAACAAAGGTGGATGGGAGAGGGTAGAATCAAATAATAAAATGAGCAGCAACAATAGCGATAGTGTCTGTGCTGGGCACAGAGCTAGGCATCTCACATTTATTAGTATCTTTCTTCTTCACAATGTTCCTGTAAGGTTTCGTTCCCAATGTGTGTGTGTGTGTGTGTGCGCGCGCACAAGCGTGCGTGCTCAGTGGCTCAGTCAGATCTGACTCTGCAACCCCATGGACTGAAGCCCTCCAGGCTCCTCTGTCCATGGGATTTCCCAAGCAAGAATACTGGAGTGGGTTGCCATTTCCTTCTCCAGGGGATCTTCCTGACCCAGGGATCGACCCCAGTCTCCTGCACTGGCAGGCAGGTTCTTTACTACTGAGCCACCGGGAAAACCCATTCCCAATATAATAAACCCCAACTTAGAGATGTGGAAATGAGTCTGAAAGCAGTGAAGAAACTCTCCCAAGGTCAAAGATCAGGAAGCGGCAGAGCAAGAACCTGAACTGCAGACCCTCTGTTTCTAGGACTCAAACAGTGAACGTGTCTCCTCTGAGGGAGACAGGGCACATGCACACACACACATACATGCACGCACACACGCCTCAGCGCCCACCCAAGGCATGGATGGCTACGTCTGCAGGGCTTCAGAGGTCTCACCTCGCTTTGTCTCCTGTAGGGAAGGGAAAGGGGCCTCACACAGCACACGTGGGCAGAACTGAGCGCCTGAGTCCCAGCGTCTGTGCTCCTAGTTCAGCAGGAGCAGCCTTCATCCTTCCTGGACACACAAACGTGTCTACATCAATTTTTTTTAAGTCTGTACTTTTCTGAATGAGTATACATCTTTACATAAAAATGAACACACAAAAATAAATATAAAGGCTTCAGAAGGTTGGGGAGCCAGGAGTCTGTGTTCAGGATCACAGAGCAGTGAAAACCAGAAAAGGGCTCAGCTGTGCTGCCCTCTTGGGGCCGGCAGATGGCGGGGCAGGGGCAGGAGGCCAGGGACAGAGCGGCCGCAGCTTGGTCTAAGCAGCAACCTTCACCCTCCCAAGACTGGAACACACTCGGGCCCAGGGAGCATCTTGGCGCTGGGTACCCTGGACCACCCTGCACTCCGGCAGTGATGGGCTATCTGGTTATCTGATAACTATTCTTCCTTGCAGGGTGGACAAGGCCTCAGCATTAGACAAGAGGGCAGACGGCATCATGATAGAGATGAGAAAACAGGACCAGTGGGACCCATTCCTGGATCCTCTTAGTTAATCTCCGGAAGTTGTGCTTTGTGAATGGGCAAGGGCTCTGAGTGAAAATTTAATGCATTAGAGCAGGAGGAACAATGCAGAACAGAGTGACAGGGCCAGCTGTGGGTTGCACGAGTCCACACGGTGGTGTGCAAGTATGTGTGTATACGCACTCATCTGAGAGTTGCAAAGGGAAGGCGGCCAGACGCACCCGTGTAACCTTACAGGTTTTTTCCAGGCCTGAGATCCTGGGTTTTGGTTTCAGGGAGTAAGAAGGAATCAAATGGTGAAGCCATGCCCGCATTCAAGTGTGTGAGACTCAGCTGGGGAGAGCTCAGAAGTGTCACCAGGGGTATCTGTTGTTGGGTGACGGAGCCAGCCCAGAGAGGGTTTCCTACTGCTCCTTTCTCACCTAATCAAACCTCCTGGCATTGACAGAGGGGAATGGGGGTGGAGAGATCTGCCTCACCATTATCTCTGCTCTCGCGGCACCTTCTCCTCCCTCCCTCCCTTCTCTATCCCAGCTTTGCTCCCGCCTATGAAAAATCAGCAAATAAAAAGTTACATTAACCCCACCCTGACCTCACCGACATAATACACTGCAGGCTGATGCGCTGCCTTTGGAGGCTCGCTGAGAACCTGTCACTCTCCAATGTCCCGAGCACAGCCTGGGGAGCATTTACTGGATAATTAATATATTAAATGCATGAAAAATAGTTACACAGACTTCCCCTCCCCACCCAGGGAAGAAGGGTGGGATGCAAAAAAAGACAGATTCAGGCTGTATACCATCAATATAACAGCATCCCCCGAATAGCCGTCATAAAAACTGTTCATAATTTTATAGCTTCATTCCTGTTGGAGCACCATAAAGGCAAGTCATATTTTTTACACTCAGGATGCCCCATAAAAAAAAAAAAGGGAGCAAGTGAGAAAACGAGAACTTGGCAGGAGGTTCTTTACTCTCACCTGAGGGTGAGGGACAAGAAGGCGCCCCCCACGTTTGTCCTCTCTGACCCCTTTTTTTCCGCTTTTCTTGGCCTGGCTGTGAATTCTGATGAGTCTATCAGAATAATTATTAATTGCATGACTTTATTACTTTTTATTTGACCTTCTTTTTGGCTGATTCCGTATTTGCCTTTTTGTGAGGATGGAGGTGGGTGGAGTTGGGGATGAAGTACTGTGTCCAAGTACTTCAAATCCTTCACCTTTCTTCTGAGAGGCTGGGGTATAAGGAGAGAATGATGAGGGTCTGGTTGGACCACCTGGATATGTGAAGGTTCAAGTGAAGAAAAGAGCAGGTGCCATGGATATGTATTCTGTGGAAGATGGTAAGGGCCCCAAACTGGTTGATGGAGAGAGAAGGAAGAAGAGGGGCTGGCACATGGTAACTGCAGTGTCTCTTGATCTCCTGAGCTTAAGTTGTCCTGGATGAAGTCCTCGGGTCCCTCAAAGAAGCCCAGTGTCCTGCACTAGACTCTCCTGCAGACAGCTCCAGAGTGGCGGCAGGGGGAGCATTTGAGATTAGCTACAGACCCAGGCCTGCTCCCCCACCCTGTGAGCAGAGCACTCAGAGCTCAGGAGACGGTCGTTTTCTAGTCAGCCCTGCACTGCCCCCAAGAAGGCATGAACAGCAAGAAGACCCCTTTACAGCAACACCCCCCGAACACATCCCTGGGCCTTCAGAGAGACCCATCGGGCTCCCGATCCCGCTGGCCCCAAGAGGAACCCTTGCAGCTCTTCCTAACCCTGGAGAAGGAGAGCGGGTCTGGGAAGGGTTTCCCCTCTTCGCGGGGTCAGCTTCTGGCAGGAGAGAGACTCGCAGATGAGCATTCCCCAAGCCTCTGTGAGGAGCTGCGGACGCATGGGGGAGACAGATACTCGGAGGAGAGACGCGTGAGGGAGGCGCCCCACCTCCTGACACACACCCCGGCGCCTGCCTGTTAAACTCCAGGAACCTTTGGACCAAGAGGAGAGGCATGAAGAAGGCAGCGGTGTGAGAAGGACCGGAGGGCGGAACTGCGGTACGCACGGCTACGTGGTCACTGGCCGAGGTGCTGAAAAGGGAGCTTTCCTGCCAGGCAGAGTTTTCCCGCAGGCTTCCAGTTGGAACTTACAGGGTTAGGCTGGCACGCCCAGACTCCCTGAGGATCCGCCACTTTGGTGGGCTTGGGGTGATTTCTTCAAGGCTAAACTGAATGGTGTGTGCACCCCCCCGCCCCGCCTTGGGATTACCTGCTTTCAGTTGCCCTGTTGTCCCTGTCAGAGTAGAAGCTAAGAGACACTAGGTCTCTTCAATCAAGACTGGAGCATCTGTCCCTGCAGAAAAGCCCCCACCCCCAGTCATCCTGGCACACCTCGCTGAGGCCAAGGGGTCTGTCTTCCTCAGCAGTCTGGGAGATCTGTTGTCTCCCACCAGAAAGGCCTTTTTATCAGGCTGTTTCATCAGACTGAAATCTCTCCAAGATATACTCTGTCTCCCATCAGACTGGGATTTTACTATGCCAGGCTAATGCATCTCTCACCAGGTTTAGAGCTCCCTTGAAGTAAGAACTGCCTCTACCAACAAACTGGGGTCCTCTCCCTCTCCCTCACCCTCAGAACAAAGGCTGTGTGTCTCCTCTACCAGACTAGAGCTTCCTCAAGGGTAGGTAGAGGCTCAGTTTCCCTAACCAGATTAGAAGCCCTCCACCCTGATCAGAAGCTTGGTTTCTCTCACTGAACTAGAATGTCTCCCAGACTGAGGTCTGGAATCCCCTCATAAGACTAGTACCCCCTCCACACACCAAACACACACAATAGGCACTATAATTCCTTCTTAAGACTTGCAGCCCCTCAAAGGACAAGGGTTTCACCAACAAACCAGAAGCCACTCAGGTAAGAGCCTGAGTTTCCCTCATAAGATTAGGGGCCTCCAGGGTAGGGATTATGACTGCTTCATAGGACTTTAAGGCCCCTCAAGAACAGAGGTTCCCCCACTACACTGGAAGCTCCCACACATGAGGTTTCCCTGGGGCAGGAGGTTGTGTATCCTTTGTTTGACCCTGCACCCAGGAGAGGTGTTCGGTTCCTGCTGTAGTTGAGTCTGACCACACCATCTGTGAACAGGGGAAAATAGACTAACATGATTGGTCCCTCCATGTGCTAGCCACAGTCCCAGGCTTTTCACACCCGTTATCTCCTGGCCTCCCCACCATCTAGCATGGCAGGTATTTTTATCCCCTTTCCACTGATGAGATGAGACTAATACCCAAGGGTCCTGCTCCAACTCTCTCACCCCCGGTCCTGACCTCCCCGCTCCCTCACCTCCCCCATGCTCCCGCCCAAGCCTGATGATCCATTCCCATAAAAGCGGCCAACTCAAGACCAAAATCCCAGGGCTTGAGAGAAATCAGCCTTCCAGCAAGGAAGAAACTGTACACAGGTACATTCTTCCATCTCCTTGAATATTCAGGATTGTGGGCAATAGGGGGGCTGGGCCTGCAGGTAAACAGGGGACTACATTCTCTCTAGAAGCCACTGTTAGCTCCGTGATTCTGTATGCACTAGGAAAAGGGGAGATGAATGGAGAAAAGGAAGGCCACAGGGGTACTCTTTGTAAATCAGATTTTATGATTCCACTTTTCCTTTTTTTTTTTTTTTCTTGCTAAATCAAAACCTAAGCCCTCCTCCTCCTCCTTATTTCCAACTTAGTGTCTCCACATGCTGGACTGAGAGCAGCTATTAGCATCTCTGTATTATACATGGTCTGTGTGTGTGTGTTCAATAAAAACAGGTCCACCTCCTCTTCTAGACCAGAACTAAAAATAGAGGGGGTGGGGGTGGGGGTGGGGGAGAAGCATCTCTTCCCCAAAAGGAAAAGCATCAACTAATTTGAAAAATATTTAAGAAACTCTGGGTCGTCATCCACTCGCCTCTCCCTGCTCCATAATTACACTGCAGTGCCTGATATTTTCATGGGACATTAAACCAGGAGTCAGGTGATGGGTTCCTTCCGTCTACGCCTATCCGTTAGCCGCCAGGCCCCCGCGGACCTTGACATTATTAATAGTCCTATTCATTAAGTATTACTCTTGTAGAATGAGTAGCATAATATTGGCCTGGAGATAGGAACAGGCAGAAGGAATAAGTCAAATTAATTTTCCGGAGCAAACGCCCCGGTTCTGTAAATGACATTCTGTACTGTTAGCATTTTAAATGTGGCACAAATGGCAGGAGACACAATTTGAAAGCAAAATACTAGAAGACATGGCTCTGGGTGGAATGTGGCAGCAAGAAAGTCTCAGAGCATCGGGGACCTGGGAGTGGGAGAGTCTGGCCCATGTAGTCGTGGGAAGAGGAGGCTTTTTTTTTTTTTTAATAAGCATTTATTTTAAATGCAGGTTAGGGAGGAAGGTGGCAGGAGGGCAGGTAGCAAGGTCTGTGTGTGTGACAGTGTGTGAATGTGTGGAGACATGTCTCGTGGAATAAGAAAGAGGAATCAATCACTGTTTTCCTTCCCCCTCTCTGACCCCAAGGGAAGGGTTGGAGCTGAGAGCTTTCTGCCACTTACTCCCTAAGTGGGAGGTTTTTCACCCCTTCCAAGCCTTTCTGATCAGGTCTAGGGAAGGCTAACTCATGAATTCTTTGATAGGTAAGAACATTCAACTTCTATTCATTTGTACAATACATGCCAATTCTGAGACAGATCCTGTTTTATGTTTTAGAGTGGGTCACACACAAATTGGCTGGGGGTTCCCCAGTGGCTTGGTGGTAAAGAATCTGCCTGCAGTGCAGGAGACACAGGAGACTCAGGTTCAATCCCTGCATGGAGAAGATCCCCTGGAGGAGGAAATGGCAATCCACTCCAGTATTCTGGCCTGGAGAATCCCATGGACAGAGGAGCCTGGTGGGCTACAGTCTGTGGGATCGCAAAGAGTCAGACATGACTGAGAGGCTCAACATGCAAGGCAGTGCACATGTAAATTGGTTAGGCAAGGCACTACACCCTCAAAGCTTAGACTAATGGTTGACTGAGCCAGGAGGAGCCCAGATAACTGTGGTATAGTGCAGTTTCTAATAAGGGCAATGAGAAAAGGAAATGTGAAGACTATAGGGTGCTCAATACAGAAAGAGTCCATTCCACTACAGGATGCTTGCTAGAGGTGATGATGTGAACCTGGGCTTTGATGGATGAGCAGAATTTGGACATGAAATAACAGAGAAAGGAAATTCAGATGAAGAGAGTGGGATGAAACAAGGCTGGAGGTATCTGAGGGAGCCATGTGAATCAGGAACAGTGGGCCATCATCCAGGACAAAAAACTTGGAAAGGGTCATCATTAGAGATGACATTGGGAAGGCCACTCTCAGAAAGTCCTGTTTGTCAGGCAGCTGAAAGTACAGATGCTAGTCTGGGAAGATGGTGCCTTTTTGGAAGTCTGTACTCCTGTCTCATTCTCCCCAAGACACAAGGGCAGGTGCTTGGTGGGAGTAGGAGGAGGACACTATGGACTACAGGCCATGCCTTGGATGGTTTCTGGGTCCAAACCATTGCATCCCAGACAGTGGCTAGGCAAACCAGCCTGGCTAGAAATAAGACTGCTCCTCAACAAAGTTAGGCTGTAGGCAAGGAAAAAGACAAATGTCCACTCGTACGACCTTACTATTCCCACCCAGAAGCCAGAAGCAGAACTTCTTTCTCTTTAATACTCACTTACCAGTGGGTTTTTTTGGAGTCTAACACTCATCACTACCTAAAGTACCCTCAAGTGTTTCAAAAATCCATAGAGGACAGGCAGAGACTTCACCCTGGGCCTCGTGCTTGCCTGGGTTTCTACATAACTAAGTTTCTGTCCTCCTTACCCCATCCTCATCCAAGTTGAAGAAGGCTTTTTTTCTTCTCCTCTTTGAGCAGGGCAATATCCAACCTTACCTGGATCCTGAGTAGGACCTGAGGCCATTCTAGACCTAAGTAAACAAAATTCCTGAGGTACAGGCCTTAGAATCCATCCTTAAGGAACTCAAAGAACAGAGATAAATACGCAAACAACCTAATCCAGTGCAGTGCACATTTAAAATGTTAAATCCAGAATAGCTATCACTTACATAGCAATCTGGAGTATGAACTGGCAAGCCACTCCAGTATTCTTGCCTGGAAAGCTCCATGGACAGAGAAGCCTGGCAGGTCCATGGGGTCACAAAGAGTTGGACACCACTGAGCGACTGAACACACACACACACACACACACACAGAGCAATCAGACACTGTTCTAGGTACTGTTGTGTACATTAGCTCATTTAAACTTTGTATCAACCTTATGAGGTCAGTACTGTTATCACAGGGGTTAACTTGCACAAAGTTACAACAGTAATAAAGTGGCAGGTCCAGGATTTAAATCCAAGCAGCTTGGCTCCAGAGCCCATGCCGTTACTGGCAGCCAGGGCCTAGGGGACCCAGGTCCAGGGAGATAGTCTAGAAGGTTCTTAGGATCAGAAAACCCATATATGTTAGCATCTCAGACAGGGATGAGTAACCATACAAAGAATCCCTCTTCCCCAAGTATAGGGGAGGAGATGCTGCCTTAAGTCTGCCTGGTCTGAGTTTGGCCTTGGCTTGTCTGGGGCAGAGATTTACAGGGCCAAGATGCTAACCCATCTTAGTCCCTGCTTCTGGTACTGGCCCTGTTCATGCTACCATGAAAAAGAGAGGGGTGTAGTATGAAAAGCACTGGATTGGGAGTCAAGAGCCTGATCCACCCCTATGGATCTTGGAGAGGCCATGGCCTCTCTGAGCCTCAACTCCTCATCTGCAAAATGAAGAACTTGAACCAGGTGCTTATCTCCGAGCCTTGGTATGCTCCTAAAGGGATTCTCAGCTTTGGAGGCACACTGGAAATCACCCAGGTTCTTACTGATTCTTTTTATCAGTAAGAACACCAGCACTTGGGTCACACACACCCCAGGCCAATTGAATCAGAATCTCTTGAGATGTAAACCCAACATACACTGGCATTTTAAAAACCTCTCCCAGTCATTTTAATGTGATTTCATGGGTGTATAGAACTCAGGTGCATTGAAGAACTAAGGCTGTACTCTCCTTCTAGTCAGAGATCTCAGAAACTGGTGACCAGAGCCATGGATAGAAGGCTGTGGGGTTTAACAGATAAAAGACCATCACAGTTGACCCAAGAGTAGCCTCAGAACCTACAGAAAAGCAGCCTCTTAAAAATGACTGACTAGAATAAAACCATGATTCTGTGGGCAAGTCTCCAAAGTGAGGACCACATGAAGGTCCCAAGACACAGGGTCTGGCTCATCCTTCTTCCTCCTAGCATTCAAGTCCCTTAATGGCTGGCATCTCCCCCCATTTTTGGAGTTGTCTCCCTCCTTAAGTTCCTCCCAGATAACTGGGATCCCCACCTCCCTCCAAATCCCATTGGGTACCACATCTTTTGAGAAACAGTAGGGGGAAGGATCTCTTCCACCTAATCCCAGAGGAGAAGCCACATCGTCCCCCCACAGAACTGAATAAATACATTTAGCACCGCCTCTGCCTTTTTTTCCCCAATTTAGTATTGTTTAATATGCATTTAATCAGGCCATTCGGTATTACAGCGGCTATGTAGCGTGACTCCCCCCGCGGGCGCAAGGGGAGGGCGTTATAGGCCATTAGGCTAAAGTAATATGTATGAGGAGTCACTTTTCCCCAGGGCGCAGTAACTATTTTTGCTCCCCAGTCGTCCCCATTAAATCATTAAACCTCATGACTATACTTTCTGAACTCTACCATGATCTTTAAAAAGCCAAGCATTAAAGGGCAGCTGTCACCCTCCACCGCCCAGGCCTTGCGCTTTATGTATTCACAGCATTAAGTCCTTTGTCAGTCTATACATCATTGGTGCTGGGGTGGGGGTGGGTGGGAGGTAGTTACAGCGCTTGAGGAGTCGATCCGGCCCCCAGCTCTCCCCTGGGGGGGGGGGCGGGTGCCCAAAGGGTCTGATGATGCACCGCTCCTTAAGAGAACGCAGGTAACAAGGCAGGGCTGCCAGGCAAGAGGGGCAAGGTTGCCGGTGTCTGGGGCTGTCCGTGGTGCTGAAGTCCTGTCCCACCAATGGACGTTACCCTCTCTTCCCTTCTCTAACCAACTACATTTGGCTTTCTCAACCGGCAAGTCACTATATAACCAAATATATCCCCCCAAATCCCTGTGGGTTTTTTTTTCCCTCTATAAAGTGGGTATGATACCGCCCAAGGAAAGCTGTGGAGTAGCAGAAAGATCTATGGATTAGGACTTAAAAATAGGCTGCAACCCACTCCAGTACACTTGCCTGGAAAATCCCATGGATGGAGGAGCCTGGTAGGCTGCAGTCCATGGGGTCCCGAAGAGTTGGACATGACTGAGAGACTTCACTTTAGCTTTTCACTTTCATGCATTGGAGAAGGACATGGCAACCCACTCCAGTGTTTTTGCCTGGAGAATCCCAGGGATAGCGGAGCCTGGTGGGCTGCCATCTATGGGGGTGCACAGAGTCGGACATGACTGAAGCGACTTAGCAGCAGCAGCAGCAGCAGCAGCAGCCACATTTAGACAAGTCTGAGTATCAGTTTCTTCCGTGGCAAACAGTGATAATGTTGGTCACACACTGTTGTTAGATTTAGAGGATTTATATTTGTTAGTTATTTGCAAACCACAAACACTGCGTATGTAATAATATATTAATGTGTTCATGATAGATATTGATATTAATTTTGCTTTTATTATTTAGTAAATATTTATTTTATACTGATACTACTATTTATGATTGTTCTTGTGGATAGGTGTTACTCAAGAACCATTTTCCAGAAATTTCCTTCTGCTCTAGGAAATCTCCTCCCACAGGGATGAAAAAAGAGGACTCTTATCAGCAGAAAAAGAGAACCCTTATCAGCAGAAAAAGAGACCTTGCATGTTTTTATTTATTCCCTTCCTATGAGTTGAAGTAGAGAAGACCCTTGAGTCCCTTTTCCCAAGACCCAGCCCCAACCCTGTGGGGTCCTTGCCCAACCCTAATTTCAGCTCTCCAATCTTCATCTCTGACACACAGGTGCTTTTCCTGCTCTGCATCTCATCATCAAAAACCTGGGCAGGGAAGGGTTAAGCATCTCAGCAACCCCCGACAGGGTCCTCCTCACAGGCTGGGAAACAATGGAGCCATCAGTCTATATTTGACCTTTGCTCCTGCAGCGCTTATGACTTATTCCTCTCCTCCACAGCCTGCTGTGATTCAGCCTTCAATCTCCCACCTCTTGCCAGAGCATAGCTGGCCCTCCCCCAACATCCTCCCCAGCCTCTTAGGCCTCCTTCCTTCCCCTTTTCTCACCTTCCTTCCTCAGCTCTCCCAGATTCCTTCCTGTCTCCTTCCTCATTTGCTTGTATTCCCCGCTCCCCCCCCCCCGTATTTCCTTTACAAGCTCTCCACCCCAACTTCCGTTCTCTCTCTCTTTCTTTCCTGCCTTTTCTTCTCTTCCCTTCCTTCCTCCCTCCTTGCTTTGTCTTTCTCCCCTTACCATACTAATTTATCTGTGGGCATGCCAGATCTGAGTAACACTCTTAGAAAAATCTCAGCTTGCTCTTTTCTCTCCAGTTAATAACCTCAAACTTATAGATCCCTTTCTGCTCACCCCTCATCCCTGACATTATTTCCAAAAGTGGACATTAGTTGGCAAAATGAAGGTGTGGGGAATAGGGAGGGTGCTGTATCAATTCATGAGGTGGGGGCTCTCCATGGGTGGGGATAGTTTCACTCAGACTAGAAAAGAGATGAATGGAGGGTCTTATCAAAGAGGAGGAACCCTGGTGGGTAGAAAAAAGGAAAAGAGTGCAAGGGCTTAAATATCAGAAAGAACCAGATTCCAGCCCTAGCTCATCCACCTACTAAGTGACCTTGGACAAGCCCCTTATCCTATTTGAGCTTCTTCCTGCCCTGCAGAATGGGAGTTAATAATATCTGCCTTGACTTGGCTTGCAAGATGTTATAGGGATCAAGAAACAGAAACAGTATAAAACTGTGTTGTAAACCATAGAGGGCTGGATAGATACAAAGCGGAAGGTTGTATTATTTTTTCCTTGGAGACTCATCTGGCTGCCCTGCTTCTAGTCCCTGCCTCACCCCACCCCACCCCACCCCACCCCTGCATACGGATGGAGGAAGCAGTGATCTATAAGTTTGAGGTTGTTAGCTGGAGAGAAGAGGGCAAGCCGAGATTTTTCTAAGAGTCCTTACCCAGATGTGACAATGATTCTGTAGCACCTTCCTATTTAAAAAGCATTGCAACAGCGTTTTTTCACTTTTAAAACAGCCTTATGGATGGAGGACATATCATTGGCCCCATTTCATGGATGTGGGCAACAAGGCTTAAGCAGGTTTGAAGTGACTTGTCCAAGGCCATTACACTAGAAAGTCATAAAGCCAGGACTCAAGCTGAAGTTTCCAGTCTCCAAGTTCATTGCTCTTTCCACCAACTCCTACGGTTTCTCACTCGCCCTGAGGTCCCCCCGGGCAAAAGGGCATCCGTCTGAACCAGCCTATTACCTACCTTGCACTGTCTGTTTACAAGCCTACCTTCCTCCAGCAATGGTGAGTTCCATGAAAGGAGAGAACACGTCTGGTGGGCACTTGAATTGTTTGCCAAATGAATGAATGAATGAATGAAACCCTGCCCCATTCCATCACATACAGTGTTACCCCTGGGGGCATGGTTATGTCCCAGGAGTTGAATTACACCTTGGTCCTCTTCTTCACAACTCCAGAGGACTCTGGGCTCTGGCATGAGTGTCTCTCTGGAGGAGGGGTCCAACCTGCCACCCCTCTATACACACACACATTGCTCAGCCCCTGCCCCCAGCCCTGTGACAGCAGCCTCTGTAATGAATGGCTCTGCAGTGGGGCCCAGCAAAAGGACAGGAGGGCACCAGACAAATCATAGCTGCCAGGCGCTAATCTTCCCCTGGGAAAGTCACCTCCACCCCCCTCATCCATCACTGGGCACTGGGCTGCCACTATAGCCCCACATGCACACACCCAAGACAACTGTGGATGCACGTGAGAGTACACAGAGAGGTGGGCTACAGCATTCACGTGGCTTCTGTACACAAGCAGAGCAGCCCCTGCAAAAACAAACCAAAGAAAAAGGCCATTAGTGCTCTATACGAGGCCCCTGCCTCGGCTCCCCCACCCCCAGAAAAAGTGACATCTAATGATCCCATATAGATCCACTGAGCCATACATTTGTTTAATTGCCTAAGAAATGTTTGTTGAGAGTCTATTTCAGGTAAAGCAATGTGGTACAGAGGACACAGAAGTGAACAGAACAGGGTCTAGTCATGAAGGATCTCACAGTCCAGCAGGAGAGCTGAAACAGACCAAGGGACGTGGGGAGGAGAGGGACATGGGTGTGAGAGAGGAGGAGGATGGAGAGTCAAGGGAGGGATTTTTCCCAGCTGAAGGTGCAGGAACAGCTTCACAAAGGAAGACCTTGAAGGGTGAGTGGAGTTTGCAGGGATAGGAAGAAAGCCATCCAGGAGCAGCAACCCAGGTGAGTTAAAGCAGAGTGTGAAGGCAGAGTGTGCCTGTGAGAGCGGCAATAAGTGGTTCATGAAGAGGGGCAGAGAAAGATGAGACTGACCCCTGTCCACTGAAAGCCACACGCTCCCCCACGTCCATCGATTCCCAACACACGCACACACAAAGCATCTCAGCATCATGAAAGAGGAGCCAGTCCAAATTCTGCCAGAGATCAATGGCATGGCGATATGTCCAGCCACCGGCACATCTTTGGAGGCGCGGACCTATACCCACAAGCCATGTCACTGTCGAGCCGCTCTGTGCATTGTTACCCTCCAGGCCAGCGCTCACTGAGCACCATTCTCAGTGCTTCACCGAGTCATGAATTCCCACTAGGAGGTAAGCCCCACGGGGCATGGAATATCTCACTCACTGCTAAACCCCCAGAGCTCAGCACAATTGCTTGGCACACAGGTGTTTGACAAGCTTTCAGTGAATAAATGATTGAGCTCATGGCTTCGTTTAATAAGGTGGTTATGCTATCAGAAGACTTCCCAGGTGGCACAATGGTAAGGAATCCACCTGCGGGTGCGAGACACAGGAGACGCAGGTTCAATCTCTGGATCAGGAAGACCAATTCCAGTATTCTTGCCTGAGAAAATCCATGGACAGAGGAGCCTGGTGAGCTGGAGTCCACAGGGTCGCAAAGAACTGGACACGACTTGAACATGCACACACAGGCATGCTATAAGATAGACGTAAATATTACCCACCCACCCTCATTTTATAGAAAACTCAGTCTTGGGGAGATTCAAAAACTTGCCAGCTGGTCATGCAACTAGCAGAGGGTCCTCAATGCAAACCTAGCTTGGTCACCAGGGCAAGCTCTCTGCCAGCTAGGCTAAGAGCAGCGGCCCTGCCTCTGGCTTTTATATCTCTGCAGTTGTGCTTATGTTTCAAGAAGGTCTAATTTGAGCCTTCTTTTTCATAGGCTACATAATCATGAACTCTGACAACAAGGCACTAATATAGCCACTGTCTACAGTTACACACCCTCAGTCAGCCCACTTAAAGAAAGCCCAATACAAACAAACATACCCAATTTTCAAAGTAGGTAAATCTAGGAGTTCTCCTTTGCTTTATGGAAAAACTTTTTGCACTATAAATAAGAGGTGTTATCAAAGCAGTGTTTTAAGTCGCAGAACTTCCCTGGATACAGCAGTGCTTACCCAAAGGGGACGGATGGAGTGTTGACACTAACATTCGTGGATCGCCCACTGTGTGCCAGGCATTTCAGCTCCTTGTAGAGGAGATAGTTTAACCCCGCTTTAGAGATGAGGAAACTGAAGACTGTGGGAACTCCCTGGTGGTCCATTAGTTAGGATGCCGTGCTTCCACTGCCAAGGGCCTGGGTTCATTCCCTGACTGGGGAACTAAGATCCCTCAAACTGCAAGGAAAGGCACAGCCAAAAAAAAAAAAAAAAGAAAAGATGGGGAACTGAAGATCAGGTTCAACACATTTAGTCATTCAACATTGCTCATTCTGGCTCTGTGCAGGCCCCAAGAAAGCAGATATATACAGGCACATCTTTGCACCTACCCCACTCCCCAACCCCACCCCACCCAAGGGCACTTGTAATGGGGAGAGATAGGTAATAAACTAATAAGTGCACAAATTTTCAAGAAAATGTCATGTTGTGAGAAGTGCTATGAAGAAAATGCAGAGGGTGATAAGAGAGAGCTGGGGTGTCTCATGCAGATATGGAGGCATTAGGGGACCCCCTTGGGCCCCTCAGTTAGAAGCTGGCTGACTTCATCTCTGGCTCTTCCACCTCAATACAAAAAAAAGGGCGGGGGGAGAAGGAAGAAGGAAAGAGGGGGAGAGGGAGGCATTCGGCCTCCAAATGGGCAGAAATCCAAATGGAAAAGAGTTGCTAGAGAAGCAAAGTGTATTTGAAGTCATTGTCCACCACACACCCCTCCGCAGTTAGCTCTGGAGCCCTGGCACTAACTCTCTGCGAAAACAAGGGAGTGATCTGTAAAATTCCAGCTCACCTTGCTTGGTGGGAGCCCTGGAGCGAGGAGGTCTGGGGCCATGGGGGGGAGAGGGCGATGCAGGCTGATGAAGTGAGGCTTGGGGAGGGATGAGGAGCCAGGCCTGTGGCTCACCTGCCCAAGGGCACACGGCTTCCCTGGGGATGTCCGATCTCTCTGTGCTCCAGACTCCCCATCTGTCAGCTGGGGATGGTGATGGACCCCCACTTTGAGGGCTGTGGGAGGAGGAAGTGCATCAGCGCGCACCACTGTCTGCTGTGGAGGGACCGGCCGAAGGTCTTCTCATGTGCAGGAGCTGGAGGAACTAAGGGTGCAGACGCGCAAAGAGGGCAGGAAGGGAAAGAGGGGTGCAGAACTGGAGAGCAGTGGGGGGACGAGAGGAGATGAGCAAAGAGGAAGCAGCTGTGCAAATCGTGACCAGGCTTCCCTCAACCTCCCCCCAAAGCTTAATAGATTTCTAAATGGGCTTATTATCACCACCTATGAATTCTTTTAAAGGACCTAATTATCAATAGAAAACACCAAACTAGCTAATTAGGTTTCCTGAGCGGGCCTTGACAGGGGTGCAAACAGGCTCTCCGGATGGTAGTCCTGGCAAAGCCTGCAGACCCGAATCAATGGCTGGGGGGTGTAGGGGGTGGTGGGGAGGGCTGCCATGACCCCCAGTTAGGCCCGTAACTGCAGGGCCCCTCCTGCCGAGGCCAGGTCCCTGGAGACACTCACTGCCTGACCTCTCTCACCTGGTGGCCTGGAGCCCAGGGCCCACAAAATAGGGTCCAGCTGCCCTTGCACCCCTCTGGGCTAGGAGCTGAGGAGGAAGCAAGCGGGTGTCCTCAGAGTCCAGCTTGATGGGGGGGCGCTGCATGCCGGTGGAGGGGTCAAGAATCAAGCTGTTGGCATCCTTCCCTCCAGTCCTAAGCAGAAATGCCCAGGGTAGGGGCTTTACTGAGATGCTGAGAAAATGCGCTTGTCCTACACATCATTGGAGGGATTGTGGTGGGGGGCGTAATAACATGACAGAGATGGCTACGCCCCTCCCCCACCAGATTACAGGACCCCGGTGAGGGGCGAGGGCCTGAGTTCTCAAGGACTGGATGGTGCTCACCTGAAACCCTGTCTCCTCTACAGCGATTTCCAAAGTGTGTTCCCCAAACCCCAGAAAACATCAGCATCATCTGGGAAATTGTTGGAAAGGCACACTGTCGGATACCACCCAGGGGTAGGGCCTAGCAAACGGTGGGTTTATTATTATTATTTATCTATTTATTTGGTGGCATTGGGTCTTAGTTGCAGCATGCGGGATCTTCCTTGCATCATGTGGGTTTTTCTGATGAGCCCTCCAAGAAATTCAGAGGCTGTCTCCAGTTTGAGAACCTCTGCTCTCGTGTATACGTACAGGAGGAGGTCATTCATCAGCGCAGCTGCCGATGGTGCTGCCGCTGGCTTGTCTGGGGTGGGGGTGGTGGGGTGGGTGCAGAGAGGTCTGTTTCTTAAATTAAACTAAATGATGGCCATTAAGGGGGCGTCGCCTGCACATAATTAATTCTCCTTTAGCTAAAAGAGGCAGGTGAGAATTGGACAGCTACTGATGATCTCGGCGTGCCGCACCCTCCTTCTCTGCCACCCTCCCATCTCCAGGGTCCTTCTCTGGGAGGCCCCACCCCTCAAGTTGGGTTCTCCTTCTGTGCAGCCACCCCAGGGGAGTCTGAGTTTTGTTAGCTACCTGGCACTCACTTCTCCAAGTGCCACACCCCGTCCCCTTCTCCAAGTCAGTCACCCCTCTCACAAAGTCTGTCCTCCTCCCCCCAGTCCTCTGGTCCCCATGTCCCTCTTTCATCAGAGCACTTCCGCTTTACCCAGGTTGGCATGTTAAACTCATGGGCAGAATTTTGTTTACTATTTAAACCGCAGGTGCCATGATGTTAAGAGATGTAAAAATCTTGGAGCTTGAAATCCACACCCCAGGCCTTTCCAGACTCAACAGACTGACTAAGGGAAGCCAAACTCTTGGGGTAGATCGGGGCCGTCCTTTACTAGCTGTGTGACCCCAGATGAGTGCACTCACCTCTCTGAGCCTCATTTCCACAACTCTCAGATGTGGGTGATGCCACCCATCTTGTTAGGTTTTGGTAAGGATGGACAGAAACTCTATGTGGGAAGCCTCCAGGCAGACTCGGTTCCACATTAGGGCTGGGGACACACTCCCCCTCCACTCCCTCCAGTGGGTTCCAGATGAACCCAAATGGGGCTCATTCTCTGGGTCTCAGCAGCTCACCCCCTTTATACCTTTATGTTTATACTAATAAATCCTGGAGTCCAGGTGCTAGGCCAAGTTCAGGGCAGTTCAATACACCTTTTCGCAGGTACCTGCTGTGTGCCAGGTGCCTTGACAATGGCTGAAGACGCAGAGACAGAGCAAGAAAGGACCTTGCACCCCAGAAGTTCAAGTGTGGTAGGACAGACGCATTTATAATGCATCCTTAAAAAGGGAAGAAGCAGAGTGGTGCCCCAAAAGAGAATAGCCTTGGAGACAGACCTGGGTTCAGATTTTGACTTTGCCACTAAGGAACCAGCTAACGCTGTGATTTTTCCAGTAGTCACGCATGGATGTGAGAGTTAGACCATAAAGAAGGCTTAGCACCGAAGAACTGATGCTTTCGAACTGCAGGGCTGGAGAAGACTCTAGAGAGTCCCTTGGACTGCAAGGAGATCAAACCAGTCAATCCAAAAAGAAACGTACCCTGAATATTCGTTGGAAGGACTGATGCTGAAACTGAAGCTCCAATACTTTGGCCACCTTAGGCAAAGAACAAACTCATTGGAAAAGACCCTGATTCTGGGAAAAATTGAAGACAGGAAAAAAAGGGGGTGACAGAGGATGAGATGGTTGGATGGCATCACTGACTGAATGGATATGAATCTGAGCAAGCTCCAGGAGATGGTGAAGGACAGGGAAGCCTAGCATGCTGCCGTCCATGGGGTCACAGAGAGTTGGACACGGCTGAGCGACTGAAGAATAACAACGTTGTGCTAATATTACTTAATCTCTTTGTATCCCCTTTTTCTCCTTTATAAGGTGGGGAAAAGGAACTTCAAAGGATGAGGCCTACAGATGTTGTAGGTAAGCGCCTGGCACGTGTGGAGGCTCGGAAAATGCTGCCATCATTATCATCATTATGAATGCAGTGGGCTTCCTCATCCTCCAGGAGCCCACCCTTCCTCTACAGGGTCAGGGTCTGCACCATCCTGGTGGCCCCAGGCTTTGGAGTTAACCAGATGATCCTTTAATACACAAAGAAACCCCAAATAGCTTAACCTCAGCGGCGGCACAGAGGGCCCGGCTGCCCGGCAAATACTGGCCCCGAATCCTGTGCTCCATTATTGCATCTGAAAATCCGTTAACATTTCACACAATTTCCTGCACAGCAGTGCGCTTCATAATGCTGGGAGCCAAGCCGGCCCAGTAATTGGGACTGGAGTGGGGCAGAGTCCAAAGCAATTAATCCAGCCTCCTTCCTTGTTTGCGCCAGGATAAGCCTGATGGGGTGGAGAGTAATTGGAAAGGAGCAGCCTCCATCCCCAACTCGGAATTAATATTTTCCTGTCCTGATTTAATTCCGCCCGGGAACAGTGACACAGAGACACGCCGTGTCAAGCGCTAAGTAATCCACCACGAGCCACCTGAGGAGGAGCGAAGGACTTTTCCTTTTCTTTACGGTTGGTGGGGGGGTAGAGGGCAATGGCGGCTAACGAGACAGAACCTCACAAGTCGGAGGGCCTTCCAAGGACATCTGAAGCCAAACTCTCCTCTCACCCAACCCCACCCAGTGCAAGGACATGCCGCAGAGGAGACAGACCTGGGTTCAGATCATGGCTTTGGGACTTCCCTGGCAGTTCAGTGGTTAAGACTCTGTGCTTCCAGTTCAGGGGACAGGGGTTCGATCCCTAGTCAGGGAAATAAGATCTCACTTGCAGAGCAGCAGCGGATCAAAATATATACATATAAATCCTGGCTTTGCTGCTTAGAGGTGTGACTAAGGGCAAATCATTTAAATCTCACTGAGCCTCAGTTTCCTCACCTGCAAAATAGTACCTCCCATGAATAACTGTCATCGGATGCGTTACAATAAATACAAGGCACTTAATGCCTATACAATGGCCCATCAATGGTTGCTATATTTCCTCTTGTTCTAGTTTTTATGACCAGGAGCCAAGCACAAAGGTAATCATAAAGAATAACACACGAGCAAAAAAAAAAAAAAGAAAGAAAGAACGCAAACAGAAACAAAACAGGGGCCCAGGACTTCCTGGTGACTCAGTCGTAAGGAATCCGTCGCCCAGTGCAGGAGACACGGGTTCCATCCCTGACCCTGGAGGATTCCACATGCCTCAGACTAACTAAACCAGGGCTCAACAGCTCTTGGGTCTGTGCTCTAGAGCCCGGGAACCACGACTGCTGAAGCCCCACCCCCATCAGCATCAATGAGAAGCCTGCGCACTGCCACGAGAGAGCAGCCCCCATTCACCATACCTGGAGAAAAGCCTCCACAGCAACGAAGACCCAACACAGGCAAAAATATAAAGTTTAAAAAAAAAAAAACAAAAAACAGGCCCAGCACTGTAGGAGCTTGAATTCTAGTCCCATATAGCTAGAGCTTGCTGTATACAGCAGGCGCTTAATATGCACTGGCTCTTTGCCTTGTGCCTCTGGCATCCCTGGGCAGGCGAGCATTCGGCCTCTGCCTGATCACCTCCTGTCACGGTGCTGCTGATGCCTTTGCCCACGTGTCAGCCTCCTCTTGGGCTTCTGGCTGCCTCCTGTTCACCACATCCCCTCACCCCACCTGCACCCAGTTCTAGCTCCGTTCTAGGGCCAGCTACAGAGAGACACATCCAAGCACAGGATCTGGGACTCAGGAACGTGCAGGTTTCTGCTGGAGACTCCTGTGTGGCTGAGCCTTTTCCCAACTGGCTCAGCCGTCTCGTGGGAGGAGGGCTCCCAGCTGTATCCCCTCTCATCCCCGGGGCGCCGTCCGCAGGGGCTCGGGCATGTTAGGCGAGGAACTGGGAAGGAATTAACCTCAACTACCAAGGAGGTACCCTTTTGCATTCCACATCCCATCGGTTCCTGGAGCTCCCTTTCACCTCCCCGGCAAACGATTTCCAATGAGTTCTTGTCCCAGAGTCTGCTTCTGAGAAGACCTCTGGGTATTCTATAGACCCTGAGGCCCGCATGGCCCGGCCAGGGGTCCCCTCTAATGAAAGTCAGCACCAAGAGACAGAGCGAGGAGGACATGCCTCCTGACCGCCGGGCAGCCTGAGCATCCCAAGGCTTTTGAGGTGTTGGCAGAGGTGCTGGGTGGAAGGGCAGACGTTTCCCAGGAGGTGGGGCGGGGTGGGGGCTGACTTATTCACGAGTAAGCTGAGACCCCTACCCACCCAGGACACTCAGAAACACAGGTCACCAGGCAGCAGGAATCTTACAGGCTCACAAAGGGGCAAAAACCAGGGAGGTCTGGT
The DNA here is from genome assembly GCF_042477335.2 of Ovis canadensis. Lineage (NCBI taxonomy): Eukaryota > Metazoa > Chordata > Mammalia > Artiodactyla > Bovidae > Ovis > Ovis canadensis. The sequence goes on along the minus strand of NC_091255.1, from coordinate 21,418,006 downwards.
TATTCGTGTTCCCCCCACCCAACAGGTGGAAGGAAAAGCTTCAAGGGTGGGAAGGAAGATGCCTCACTGGGCTCCCAACTCCCCCAAAAAAGTCAAAGCAGAGAGTTGCCAGAAAAAACCCTGTGTTCCACAAAACTGCAGGAAAACACTATGCAAATGTGAAACTGATGGGGGGTGGGGGAGCAGGCCAGGAATAAGCCAAACATTAAATCACAGCAGTAGGAGAATAATAGCTAAACTCCTTCTTACTTGTAGCACTCAATTCTACAGTCGATACGGGCCAGAATGAATGAACAGCCTCCTCAGAGCCACATCTAAATTCAACGTGTGCAGCACCCCAAACTCCAAGAGCGGGGCAGGCCAGCCAGGGGCAATCCTGCCTCAACCCATATCTTCCACCCACAGGGGTTCATGGGAGGGTACCAAACCTAGGCCCCCAAGGCAGCTAGGGTGTAGTGAGAGGAGCTCTGCACAGGGGCTAGGTGACATGGGGCAAGTCAAGTGCCGTCTCTGAGCCTCAGGGAATCAACACGGGGGCATCCTGAGGGGGTTGGTGGGATGCAGGGTTACAGAGGCCTGGTGGTTGGCCACAGCACCCAGAGGGGGAGGAAGCCGCTTGAATGGGGCCAGGTAGTCTGTGCCATGGCCCAGAGTGAGCCTTGGGGGCACAGGAGAGGCTGAAGTGCCCAGCTGCATTCAGGTCCCATGTGCAGAGGGTCACGGATCAGCTGCCCCTGTCATTCATCCCACAGCCATTCATGGATAGAGACTGCATGTCAGGCACGGCCAGTACCTGGGAACAACCAAGTGTGTGCTGTGGTCCTGCCCTCCATCAAAGACCAAAGGGGAGGGACTTCCCTGGTGGTCCAGAGGTTAAGACTCTGCCTGCCAATGCAGGGGACACAGGAAGATCCCATATGCGATGGGACAGCTAAGCCCTTGACCCACAACTACTGAGGCCCACATGCCTAGAGCCAGTGCTCTGCGGTAAGAGAAGCCGCCGTAATGAGAAGCCCATGCACCGCAGTGAAGATAGCCCCCGCCCAGCGCACAGCAACGAAGACCCGGTGCAGCTAAAAATAAATAAATTTTAAATGTTAAAAAAAAAATTTTTTTTTTACTAGGCAGCAGCTTTAAAATTTTTTTTAATTAAAAAAATACTTTTATAAAAACCAAAAGACCAGAGGGGAAGACACAGCAGACATATCAATTCAGAACCTGGGAGGATTTCTGTATGCAAGCTCAGCTTCTAGGACCAGGGGGCAAATGAGTCTTACCTGAGGAGCTCCTGGGAGCCAGGTTGGGGTCAGCACTCATGTTTTCTCACTCCATCCTCAGAAACTCACTTCACAGAGTAGGGGATTGGCTCAGAGTCCCATTGCTGGGAAGAGGATATGAACCCAGGTGTGTGATTTTAGAGACCAGCACTGCTGGTGACTCATCAACCAAGCCCACATAGAGATGAGGATGTTGGTGGTGGAGCTGGGACATTCCTTCCCTTGCCCGGGAGGGGGGGCAGCCTCAGGGCTCCACTGCTGTCTTCAAGCTGCCCCAACAGGTGAAGGACCCCTCACACCCTTCTTTGGGCTTTATCTCAGCTGTCTGCAAAGGTCTAGACATGACTCAGGGCCAGAAGAACCTCACCTATTCTGCCTTCATCCTCCCCACTGCTCCTGCCCCTGACCTCGGGACTTCAGCGGATTTCTGTGGCTTTCATCTCTCCAGAATCTATCTCTGTTCAGACTGTGCCTCGAGTTTTCCTGGGAGCCTGCATCCCTCTCCCACTGTGAGTCCATGACGTTCTGCAGGGGCAGAACCAGGGATGCCTGTGGGCCTAAATCCTCCCTCCACCCCCAGCAAGAGTGACTGGTTCATGACTGGGCATGTAACTTCAGCTGGGCCAATGAAATTCGGTCTCGAGAATTTTACTCTGACTATTGGAAAGAACATATTTCCTTTGCTGAATCATTAGGATATGGGCCTAGTGCTACTGGCAGCCATTTGTCACCATGAGTGGAAGGCATTGCCTGAGAAAAATCCCTAGACGGCAAAAAGAACTGAAAGAAGAAGACAGATATTTGGTAATGTCTGAAGTTCCAGGTCACATGTTACCTGAAGACTCCCTTGGCCTCTTTAATAGTCAATAACCTCCTTTGTGGTGCTAGAGAAGACTCTTGAGAATCCCTTGGACATCAAACCAGTCAATCCTAAAGGAAATCAGTCCTGACTATTCATTGGAAGGACTGATGCTGAAGCTGAAGCTCCAATATTTTAGCTCCCTGATGCAAAGAGCCAATTCATTGGAAAAGATTCTGATGCTGGGAAAGACTGAGGGTAGGAGGAGAAGGGGGCAACAGAGAATGAGATGGTTGGATGGCATTACCAATTCAATTGACATGAGTTTGAGCAAATTCCAATGAAGTGAAGGACAGGGAGGCCTGGCCTGCTCCTGCCCAAGGGGTCCCAGAGAGTCAGACATGACTTAGCAACTGAACAACAATAATAACCTCCTTTTTGCATAAGCCAATTCAACTTTAGGTTTCTATAAGCCTCTTTCCCCAAACTGAAAAGAATTGGGACTAATGTAGCCAACAACATCCCTTGGGAATTGTGCCAGCGTGTGAACCTCTGCCCATCCTCATCCTCTAGAAGGAATCTCAGACAATGGAGTCCAAATCCATCTTTGGCAGTGGAAGAAACTGAATCCCACAATTTTTTCAAGTCACCTATTCAAAGCAACAGAGCCAGTTAGGGACAGAATTGCGATTCAAATTCAAACCTGAAAACTCTTACTCCTGTGTGCTTTCTGGACAAGTGTGTGATCTGTTTGTCTAGTTCTGAAAAGGGATATGTGTGTGTGCACGCACTTCTGGGTCCTCAGAGAGATACTGAGGTCCCCAAGGGCCAAGCTTGTGCCACGGACATGCCCGACATCTCCCATGAGTGCATGCTAAGTTGCTTCAGTTGTATCCAACTCTTTGAGACCCTATGGACTGTAGTCTGCCAGGCTCCTCTGTCCATGGGATTCTCTAGACAAGAATACTGGAATAGGTTCCCACATCCTACTCTAGGGGACCTTCCCAACCCAGGATCGAACCCTCATCTCTTGCATCTCCTGCATTGGCAAGTGGGTTCTTTCCCACTAGTACCACCCACCCAAGTTAATGTAGTGGGTCCCCCAGGTGATCCCTGGACATTTAAGTATCAATGGGCTTCCTGGAGATGTCCTCTGGCATGCCCAGTGTTGGGCAGTCATCTGTTTCTGGGAATGACATACTGTATGCCCAGGGGAAGAGGTCAACCTTTCTGAGACACAGGCTAATATAAAGTTGAATATAATAAGCATAATGTTAGCAAAAGAGGTATCTTTCATGAGTTATCTCTTGTGCAAAAATGGACACTTGCTAAAAAAAAAAAAAAGACATTGTATTCACCTTAAGAGAATCCAAGACCCAAAATTTAAATTTACCCTGTGAATTTAGAGGATAAAGGACAATTTCATAAAAAGAGTCTAATTGTTACAGCAGTTCTGCTAAGGATCCAGAGTGGGTGTTTACAGACCTCCCCAGCAGGAAGGCAGGAATGAATGAAACAAAGACGTTAAAGACAAAGGCCCGAAGCCCTACCCACTGAGAGCCCCACTGAGAGGAAGGGAAGGATCTCAGAGCGGGCAGAGGAAGAAGTCAGTGGACAACAGTCATGCAGATACGTGATTGTGTAGAGGGGGCGTAAACACCTGCGTAAAGCAGCATTACTCCTAATCACACTGAGCTGAGACCCCCTGGTCTATCCAAACAAGATCCTGGACCCCAAATCCTGGAGCAGCCTGGACCCAAGACCAAGTCCAGGAGGGTATGGTTTAGCACATCACAGTATCCACTGCCTTCTCCTTCAACCCATTGCTACAGGGCCTCCCCCCATGACCATCCTCCTATGGGAGAAGCGTACTTTCCACTCCATTGACACTGGAGTTGACAATATGACTGCTTTTGGTGAATGGAATGGAAGCAGAAGTGATATATACGTGTCAAGCAAAAGTTCTAGGAAAGGATAATGGTAGGATAATACATGCAGGCAAGCTTAGTCACTCAAGCATGTCTGACTCTTTCCAACCCCATGGACTGTAGCCAGCCAGGCTGTCTATCCATGAGATTTTTCCAGGCAAGAACACTGGAGTAGGCTACCATTTCCTCCTCCAGGGGATCTTTCAAATCCAAGGATTGAACCTGCTTCTCCTGTGTCACCTGCAAGTAGGCAGATTCTTTACCCACTGAGCCACCTGGGAAACATCAGATATTTCCACCATGTCTTTTGCTCTTTTCCCTCTGCCACTGAAATAACAAGTCTTTGATTGAGACTGCTTTTTCAGTCTGACCCCAAGAATGAAAATATAAAGAGCTGGGTCACAAACGACCCACAGCAGACGTGTACCATGAGCGAAAAAGTATCTCTTGTTGCTGTAAGCTGCTGAGACTTGGGGATTGCTTGTTACTGCATCCCAAACTAGCAAAGGCTGACTAATGCAGAGGGCAACAATCACAGCCTTAAGGCCACCTCTGACAACAGAATGGGATAAGTGGCTCAGATCACGTCACTTCAGATCCATGGGTATCAAACACGTCTGGGAATCACAAGAGATACTTAGTAAAATGCAGCTTCCCTGATCCCACTCCTGAGCTTTAGTCAGTTCATCCAAGGAAGGGCCCAGGAAATTAATATTTTTGACTAGATCTGAAGGTGACTATCATGTGGCTATCAACAGACTATACCTTGGGAAACTCTGATCTAATGAGTCCAGTCTTTTTGATACCCAGAGAGGCACAGTGACATGCCCGAGGTCACACAGCAAGATGCCAACAGGAAACAGATCTTCAGTTCTTTTTCCTGAAGCACGCGGTCTTTCCCCAGAGAAGAGGGGCAGGAGGCAGAAGGGAAAAGAGAAACTCACAGACTGAAAATGCAGTTCCAGAGAGAAAGACCAGTGAAGGCTAGGAATTCAAGTTGAATCAGGGTCCAGATTCCAAGCTGAGAAGGAGGCTGCCCTGTGGGTGGGTGGCTAAGTGGCCCCTGGAGGCCTTCTCCGGAAGACTAGAGGTGGGGAGAAAGGATTCGGCTTTCAGAGCAGAGAGGCTAGAGGAAAGAGATAGAAAAAAATAAATAAAAATAGAAAGGGGATAAAAAAGCCTTCTAGCCCTGGTGAGCCCAAACATCCCCAGCATCACTGCAGGAGCCGCCCCAGCCCTCTTCGATTTTGATGTACAGTTTGAAACAAATCAATAGCAGTATAATAATACTCAGCACGCTGTGTAATTTTTATATCATTAGTTTTCATTTTCCGCTCCCCATGCATCAAAAAACTTACAACGGGCTCGTAAAGTTTATTTAGTATTCCATGAATTCCTAATCAGTTTCATTTCATAATGATTCAGGAGCCGCCCGCTGCCTAGGCCCCCATGTCAAAAAATCGATAAAACCAACACAGTTTTCCTGATGGCGGCTGCAAAAGGATCTATTGTAGGGGAATTATGATTTATGCCCTGGCCTGACCGTGAGCAGCAGCCTCCACCCGGCAGCTCAGGGCTGAGGTCTTCGCCAATAATGATTTATGCACCTTCTGCTGGCCCCACCCTGGCTCCCTCCCTGCCCCAGCTGGCCTCTGACACTGTGGGGGGAGGGGGGTGGACGGGGCGGGCAGGAGAAGGCAGGTTCAGCTGGGAGGGAAGAAGGCACAAGGGAAAGGTTGACCAGAAGTCTGAGCATCTGTGCATGGGCCCAGCATCTGTCTCTGGGTCCATATACTTCCAGGAAAACCTAAGCAGAGAAGTGGGATGTTTGGGGACCCCCCCCCACCTGGCCCCAAAGATCTTCAAAGGGAATAGGGGTGTGTGGATGAAGCGGGGGTGTCCCTGGCTTTGCAACTGGAAACCTCAGTCCCATCCAGCCCTCCATTCTGGCTTCACAGGTAAGTCCTTGGCCCCCCACCTCAGCCCCATGCAGTCACCTCCACTCTTGCTGATTCTGCCCCAGTGGCTCCAAAGAAGCTCAGTGGGAAAGCGGTCCCAAGGGTCATGGCGGCCAAAAGGCCTCAGCTGAATCTCTTGGGATGCAGACACAGCCAGCCTCCAGGAATTCTGAGGCTGGAAAGCAAGTTTCCCCGCCTCCCAAGAGGGATCAAAGGGTGGGCTTGAGTCTCAGGCGCCTTCTTGTCTCCAGAGGCAGCTTGGCTTGGTTTTGAGAACCCTCTGCCCTCCCATCCCCTTCCTCCACTGGTGGGGGATTACTAGGTCTAGGAGACAGGATAAAGGGAGGCATTCAGTCCGACAACTGATTTAATTAAGAGTAACCAATCCAGCCCAGAAACAGAGACCTCAGGGTGACTCTCCAGGGGAGAGGATGCTACACTGTGAGAGGGGCCACCAGAACTGCGGCCCCAGGATGTGCACCCCCATCCACCACAAATCAGTTGGCTCGCCTGCCTGCAGGGAGCGGGGAGCCACATCTAGGTGGGTTGAGAGGGACAGATGTTCAGGGGCTGGGTGTCTGCAGGGACTCTGTCCCCGGTCAAAGGGGGAGCTCCAGCCTTAGACCCAAGTTAGAATATGTGTCTTCCTCTTCCTGCCTCAGCTTGCCTTTTTGTTCACTTATTTGACAAACAGGGAAAAGACAACTCACAGCCACTCCATCTACGTGTGACTCAGAGATAAGGGGCTCACCCAACCTTGCACAGGTGAAAAGCGGCAAAGCCAGGGTGCTAAGGAAGGTTTTCCAGATCTAGGGCACGCCCCGCCCCACTACATCCGGTGAATCCCTCCCCATGCCTGGCCTGTACCCCTTTCTCTCTCATCCAGGCTCTCCCCTCCCCCGCCTCGATCCCATGCACACAGCAGCATGAAAAGAGCCAGACTTTGGGACCAGACCTGGATTCGAATCCTGATTTCCGTCATCACTGGCTGAGTGACCTTGGGCAATTTAATTAACCTTTCTGAGTCCGGCTTCCCTCACGTGTGAAAATGGGAGTCATAATTTCTGCCCCACCGATGGCGAGGGCTCAAAAGGGCAAGTATATAAAATGCAAGTATATAATCCCCCGGGAGGCCCCTGAGAGAGGCTTCCTGCCCTTCCCCCCACTGCCCTTCACCTCTCAGCCTCACATCCCCAGCAGAAAGTTACCTGTGTGGTGCTGGGGGTCAGAGGAGGCCTGGACATGTCCCCACTTGCGCAGAATAATTGAAAAACCAAAACCCAGCCAAGACTTGGCATCCATGGGCTCCGGGCTGTGTCACTACTCCAAGCTGCGGTCCAGCTTCATTTACACAAATCTGAGCTGAGCTCCTGCCAGGGCCCCTGTCCCCGGCTGTGAGACAAAAAGGAGCCTGGAGCCTGGCAGCCCACAGTCCTGGGAATTGTGTCTTAGGAACCAGCAGCTTCTCCCAGGTCAGGAGCTGGAGGGTGGAAGGGGTTGGGGGGTGGGGGGCGGTGCAGAGCCAGAGCCTGGATCCAAGTGAGAGGAGAGGAGAGACCAGGGCTGGAGAAGCCCTGCCTGAACCCCTCCATCCCCCAAAAGGGGAAGCTGGGTTTCTCCCCTTGCAAAAGAGTCCAGATTCTTCCCCATGGAAACGGAGACCCTGGAGCCTGGGCACCGCTCCAAGGATGCAGGCTTTGCCGCCCCGGCTCGACCGGGATGGGCAGCCAACAGGCTGCTGTTGGCCCTCCCTGGTCTCACTCCTTCTCTGCCTACTTCTGTCTCCCGGGCTCTGTGTCTTGGTGAGTTTCCAATCCTCCTGCCTCGTCTCTACTCCCTTCCTCCATCACTGACTTCAGCCCGTAGGGAAAATAAACATTTCATCCTGCCAGGCCTGCGGGGTCCTCACACCTCCCCCACCACGACAAGCAGTGCTAAAAGGCCTGAGATTTCAGGCAATAACCTCTCTCCCTGGATCCCCTTTCTGCTGCCAGATCCCCTCCTTGGCCCCCTCAGCTGCTCCGTCACCCCTGGGCTCAGTGACAGTCCCTACTGGGAAGGTAGGCACACTGGGCCAGGAGGCTGATGGACGGCCAACCCAGAGCTGGACATCCAATGGCCAGCACCGCAGCACGAACGCCAGCCTGCTTCTGGCAGCTGAGGGCACTAGAGGTGCCCATCTTCGGCCTCTTTTTCAGACCCCATAAACACACACGGGCTCCTCAGCCCAAGGGGCCGGCTCCACACTGCTCTGCTGCCCCCACCCCTGCCCTCTCCCTCTCACTCTGCCCCTGCATGCACCTCTCACTCTGCCAGAGACCAGAGTCTCAGCTGCTCCAGTGCCTTGACAACTGGGTCCCACTCAGGCTCTCCGAGCATCCGTTCGTTCTTTCATCTGTGAAATGGGCTCAGTGAGAGATTTCCCATCAGGGCAAGGGGTCAGGGTTGACTCATGTGCTGTGGGGGCTGTGACGTCTTCTTTAACCATCCTTGGATGGCATCACACAGAGATCTTCCCCAGATGACCCTGTAAGTTACAAAGCTTTCCCGCTAGCAGAGTCACTGGAGATCAGAGGCTTGTTTCAGGGACACAGACAGTCACAAAGAAAACAAGAAAACAGAGGGACTTCCCTGGTGGTCCAGTGGCTAAGACGCCTCACTCCCAATGCAGGGGGCCCAGGTTCCATCCCTGGTCAGGGAACTAGATCCCACATGCTGCAACTGAGAGGTCACATGCCCCAACTAAAGATCCTGTGTGCGGCAACTAGGACCCAACGCAGCCAAATAATTTTTTTTTTTTTGGAAAGAAAAAAAGAACAGGAAAACGGAGACCTGACTCTGCACTCCTTAGCCATGTGGCACTGAACAAGGACGCTCCTTGGCCTCCTGAGCCTTAGTTCCCTGTCTGTAAAGTGGGATCGATCATCATTATTGTCATCAGCTTTAGATGTCACATGGGATGGGAGTCAAAGCACCGTGTTGCAGGGGCACCTGGTGAGTTCACAACAAACGATGCTTTCCTCTCCCTCCTTCCTGTCTTCTTCCTTTTCCCCCCACCCCATTTCTAGAAATGAGAAGCCATTTTCCATAGTGAACATTGTGTTTTTCCATAGTGTTTTCTTAGACACCTGGAAAAGTTTGGCTGGAGCTTATGACAAGCAAGTTTGCCCTTTATTGGATGCCAAGTACCATGCTGTTTCCTGTGGCTCAGACGGTAAAGAATCTGCCTGCAATGCAGGAGACCCGGGTTCGATCCCTGGGCTTAGACGATCCCCTGGAGAAGAGAATGGCAACCCACTCCAGTATTCTTGCCTGGAGAATCCCATGGACAGAGAAACCCGGTGGGCTCCAGTCCATGGGATCCCAAAGAGTTGGACAAAACTGAACGACTAACACTTTCAACACTTTCAAGTACCAGGCAGGGCACACCCCACGCAGCATCTTTTTCCATTTTCTCCATGCCACCACAAGGCAGGCATTATTACCTACTGATGATAAAGCCCAAAGATGGGGCTTCCCTAAGGTCACATAGCAAGAGCCAGGGTTGGGAATCAGTTCTGTTTGCAGGTGGCTGGAGGCCCAGGTGAGCTCCTTTCACCCAGAGTCTCTCCTTTCCCAACCTCCCAGACGGGCTTGGGTGTGGAGCTGCAGCATGTCACATGCAGAAGGTGAGAGATGGTTTGCTGTTCCACTTCAGGGATGAGGAAACTGAGGCCGAACAAGGATAAGAGTCTCAGGCAAGGACTCGCAGACAGGAGGGGTGTAGACTCAGCTGGAACCACCAGCCTACCTCTGCTCTCGTCCTGCCCATCTGAGCCACTTGGCATCTAGAGGGCAAGACTATTTATTTATGGCCTCAAATCCCAAGCCCTAACCCAGCCATGACTAATGTTGTCTCCTTCCCCACCCCATCCTCAGGGATGTGCCCCAGGACAGACCCTCCTTCAGGTCAGGTCCTGCAGTGGGGGCTACACACTTGATTGTTCCCACGTCTATGGCACTGCAGGTCAGATCTCACTACACCAAGAGCCATTACAGCAAAAGGGCCCACCTACCACTGCAGGAGGCACGAGAGACACAGGTTCAATCCCTGGATCAGGAAGACCCCCTGGAGGAGGAAATGGCAACCCACTCCAGTATTCTTCCTGGAGAATCCCGTGGATAGAGGAGCCTGGTTGGCTATAGTGCACGGGGTTGCAGAGTCGGACATGACCTAGCCACTAAACAACTCTACCAAGATATTTTGCCAAAGCCAGTCCAGGAGGTATGTAGTCAGCTCATATAGCACCTCCTCAAAGGACTGGGCAGAATGCGGATCTGCATGTCCTCATTTCACAAGTGGGGAAACTGAGGCTCAGAGAGGACTCACAGAGAGGAAGTGGTGGATGGCCCATGTCAGTCTGGCCACAAAACCTCCGAGGCTCCTTCCATTCTCCAGACTTTCCTGAGCCAGGAACTGACACGGGTACCTGGGCCCAAAACACACAAGGGGCTGCTCGTATTTCTGCCTACTGACAAATGCATGTGGCACCGTGCCCACCCCCCACCGTAAACACACACATGGCACAAGAGTACACCAGGTACACACGCACACTCTCACAGGCACACACAGGCCCTGGGGCAGTGGCCCTCCACCTGGGATGCACACTGGCTTGGGGAGCTTTGAAACATACCCGTGCCAAGTTCCACCCCCAGCGATGCTGATGACATGACTGTGTACGAGTTACCTACTGCTGCATGACAAATTACCGCCTACATGGAGCACCTTACAACAACCCTTCTTCTCCTATGAGGTTTCTGGGGGTCAGGAATCTAGGAGCAACCCTTCCATCCCACCTCCCCTGGAGGCCATCTCAAAGACTCCCATCCACAGGCACGGGGTCTGGCCCCCAGCCCATCATCACCCCTGCGTCTGGTTTCAGCCCTGTGCGAGCAGGCAGGCTTGCGTGAGCAGGTGTCCACACAAACTCGCCTGCTTACCAGTCAGGGCTCCTGACCAGAGGGAACCGTCTTCTCTGTACCCCTCCAATGTTGTCTTTCCCCTTCTCTCCCCTCTTTATCTTCCCTCTCTTTTCTTGCTCTTTATTTTTAATATCTTTTTAAATTTTTTACTTATTTGTCTTTTGTGGCTGTGCTGGGTCTTTGTTGCTGCTCACAGGCGTTCTCCAGTTGCACGGGCGAGCGGGGGCTGCTCTCTAGTTACAGGGCGTGGACTTCTCATTGCTGTGGCTTCTCACTGCAGGGGATCCTGGGCTTTAGGGCACGTGGGCCTCAGTAGCTGTGGCAGGCACGCTCAGTAGTCGCCCAGTGTGGACTTAGTCGCCCGGCGGCAGGTGGAATCTTCCTGGACCAGGGATTGAGCCTGTGTCCCCTGCATTGGCAGGCAGACTCTTAACCACCAGGTCACCAGGGAAATCCTTTTATTCTTTAATCTTTTTTTTTTTTTTTGCTGCACCGCCAGGCATGTGAGATATTAGTTCCCCAACCAGGGATCGAACCCATGACACCCACAGTAGGCGCACAGTCTTAACCACTAGACCACCAGGGAAGCCCCTCTTTTCTTGCTCTTGACTTTTCTACCGCCCTGTCTCTCTGGCCTCCCTCTCCCCTTCCTGATCCTGCAGTCTCTACACCCTCTCCCTCTCACCCGCCATGAGGCCCAGCAGCATCTCGGGGACAGCTCTGACGCAGCCGCCCTTCCTTGCCCTCCTCCAGGAATCCCGCCGGCCGGCCATTCTGGGTCTCAGGGCCGGGGGTGGGGGGGTCACTTCCCTTCCAGCAACTTTAACTTCCGGGTGGAAGGGGACGTGGATGATGGGTGGTGGGCAGGAGCCAGGGAAGAGCCAGTCCTGGGTCTGCATCTACTTCCTAACTCGTATGCTTCTCTCCCGGTCCGCTACGGGCCTGACCTATGGGCTTCCAGAACCTTCCTTGCTCTCCACACTCTCTCTGTTTCTATCTCCATCTCTCTCCCTCTCTCCCTTTCTGTTGCTGTGACTTCCTCTTGCAGAGAAGCGGGCGCTGGCCACAGCTCCGAAGGCTGCGGAAGCAAGGAGAGTAGCTCTGCCCTAGTAACACGCAGCAGAGACAACTCTTCTCGGGAATTAATGAGACCGCCAAGAACAAAAGAGGCGACGACCGGCAGAGGCCGGAGAGGCGGGGCCCAGCAAAGCCGTCCCCGCAGAACTGCACGCCCTCAATAATAGAGTGAGGAAAAATGGAGTAGAGATCCCTGTGGTAAAAACTATTAGAGGAGGCGAATTATAAAACTATTAACCAGAATGTAACTCCCAATTAAAAGATGATTTAACACTGGAACCTGATGGATGAATTTTGATTAAATGGAGAACTATTAGGAGCCCAGGGATAAGGCTGCTCCTGCCAGTTCTAAAAGTTAAAAGGCAGTTTGATATAAAAATTTATAAATTAAGGTTAATTACTTTAAATAACATGGCTGCAAGCAATGAAAGGAAATTTGTCAGAATCTCCAGAGTTTGGGGCGAGATGGATACAGATGTCCCAGCTGGCCCCTGGGAGCTTGGAGGTCAGGGTAGGGACGTTTGAGGCCAGCAAGAGGGCAGGGGATGTCTGCACTCCCACCAGGCCCCCCAAGGAGCCAGGCGTGGCCTGAGGCACCAGGGGTAGGGGGTGCCCTCATTGCCCTCTGCTCCGAGGCCACAGCAAGACACAGTGGTTCTGGGAGATGGGCAGGAAGGAGGCCTCAGGGCCCCAGAACTGGCCTGAAGAGCTAGTCTCCTCTGCCTGGGGAGCCTTCCCCTTGTTGGAGGACCAGCTGTTTACTGAGCACTCAGCAGGGGTGGGGGATCTATCACCCCACCTCGGTCCTGCCCTGGCTGGAGGAGTCACCAGCACCCCCATGCCTGACCTGCCTGGCTCTGCTCTGTACCCCCCGACCCCACCCCATGAGTCCTGATGGGCAGGACAGGGCCCTACAAGGCGATTCTGCAGGGTGCAGACTCTTCTCCATCGCCCCAGGGTGGTGGACTCTAAAGCCACTCCATAGGCCATCCCTTCCCTGGGGCCCCAGATCTTCCCTGGGTAGGAGGGAGCCTTCCAGGAGGCGTGGGCACTACACGTGCCCAGGGCAGTCTGAACCCTCCACCGCCAGGCAGTCCTCTCCAGTGCTCTGCCCTGGGAAACCATCCCCTCCCCAGAGCCCCGCCCCTGCCCAGTTAGGATGTCCCCAGCACATCACAGAGGGGGTGAGGAGGAGCACTACGTCCCTGGGAGGATCGGACCACAATGGGACCACAGCAAGGGACATCCCCTGCATAGGACGGTGCTCAGCTCACAGCCGGGTGACATTAACACAAGGCTGGTTCCCAGGGTGGGAACATGGGTGTTCAAGCCAGACTCCTCGGGTTCCAGCTCCAGTTCCAACACTTACCAACCTGTGTCTTCAGGATTTACCTCTCCAGGCCTCATCTCCTCATCTGTAAAGCAGAGATGGGGACTTCCCTGGTGGTCCCATGGTTAAGAAGCTTCCAATGCTGTGGAGGCAGGTTCGATCCCTGATCGGGAGACTAAGATCCCACACGAGGTGGGGCAAAGAGCCCATGTACTACAACAAGGATCACACATGCCGCAGTCAGCACCAGGAGCAGCCAAATTCATAAATGTTTTTTTTTTTTAATAAATAAAATGGAGATGATGATCTCTTCTTGCGGAACAGCCAGGCAGATCAGAGGTAAAGCCCCAGCATACAGCAGGTGCTTATTAAATGGCCGTGATTCTCATCCCCTGTCCTCACTTCTCATCTTGTAAGAGATGTTATCATCCAGCAGAGCTTTCCCCAGGCTTCCTGGCACAGGTGTATGTAAACACTTTGCACACACAAGGTAAAGACTCCTTGTTTAATCTTCCCATCACCCTTTGCAGTCAGTCGAGTGATTACTCCCATTTCACAGATAAGGAAACTAAGGCAGAGAGGTTCTGTCACAAGGCCCAGGCCTCACAGCTGGCAATGGCCAGTCTAGAGTCAGGTCTTTCAGCGACTTGACCCCCTCACCTCACACACCTCCCAGGGCACCGTGTTAAGGCTTTTATATTCTCTCTTGCTGTGCCTCTCACTGTAAACTTCAAATAAACTATATGGAAGTAGAATCAACAAGAAAGGAAAGAGGAGTGGAGGAATAAAGGAAGTGGGTCAGAAAGAGAGGGAAGGAGGAAGGAAAGAAGAAAAGGGAAGGGGATAAGTTGATGAGTTTGTTTAATTTTTTTTTTTTTTTTTGGCCGCACGTGGGCTTTCTTTAGTTGCAGTGAGCAGGGCCGACTCTTCGTTACAGTGTGCAGGCTTCTCATTGCCGTGGCTTCTCTTGTTGCAGTACACAGGGTCGAGGTGAGCAGGCCTCGGTAGTTGTGGCTCTCAGGCTTAGCTGACCCATGGCACGTGAGATCTTTCCGGACCAGGGATTGAACCCAGGGCCCCTGAATGGCAGGTGGATTCTTAACCACTGGACCACCCGGGAAGTCCCAATGAGTTGTTTTTTGTTTTTGTTGTTTAAACAAACCTCTGTGGGGTAGTGGTCAGGTGTGTTACCCTTGGGTGAAGGGAGAATACACCAGGGAGGTTCCTTGGGGCAGGAGATGATCTGTTTCAGACACAGATGCTGATTACACAGATGTTTTTACTTTGTTAAAAATTCATCACTCTGTGTGCAGATGTGTGCTCTTTATATAGAAAAATTATTATAATAAACAACTTTTAAATGAATATGATAATAGGTAAATCTTATGGTATATGAATATCTTAACAAAACTGTTTTATTTTAATACAGCATACCAAAAGCTATGACAAACCTAGACAGCATATTAAAAAGCAGAGACATCGCTTTGCCGACATAGGTCCGTCTAGTCAAAGCTATGGTTTTTCCAGTGGTCATGTACAGATGGAGAGTTGGATCATAAAGAAGGCTGAGCACCAAAGAATTGATGCTTTTGAACTGTGGTGTTGGAGAAGACTGTTGAGCGTCCCTTGGACTGCAAGGAGATCGAATCAGTCCATCCTAAAGGAAATCGACCCTGAATACTCATTGGAAGGACTGATGCTGAAGCTGAAGCGCCAATACTTTGGCCACCTGATGCGAAGAGCTGACTCACTGGAAAAGACCCTGCTGCTGGGAAAAACTGAAGGTGGGAGGAGAAGGGGACAACAGAGGATGAGATGGTTGGGTGGCATCACTGACTCAATGGACATGAGTTCGAGCGAACTCTGGAATATGGTGAAGGACAGCGAAGCCTGGCGTGCTGCAGTCCATGGGGTCCAAAAGAGTCACACACGACTTGGCAATTGAACAACGACAACATAACAAAAGACAGTCCTGACGTCGCTTAGCAGAGCATAATAGAGACCAAGCGTGACAAGACTGAGACAGAGCCAGAGAAGGTCGTGGTTGGCCCTGGGATGAGTCTATCACGGATACTTCTCAGAAGTGGGGTGTGCTGTGCAGGGGGGCTGTGGGAGAGGGGCAGGAGATGGGGGCTGCCTGTCTCACCATACACACTGAGCCACATCACTTCCCCTCTCTGAGCCTCCCTTATTTTTGTCAGGAACAAGGGGAGGAAGGGGAGAGCAACCTAAGGGGCCTGGCCCAGGCAAAGGCTTAGGAGAGAGGAGTCCCAGGTATGAGGAACAGACTGGAGCTGCCCTGAGCTCAAGGAAGGGATCAAGGTGCTTAGAAATGGGGAGGATGCAGAAAAATCTCCAAAAAATCCTGCACAAAAAAGTATCATTGCAACTGACACGCAACTAACGTGATCGTGATGATCTCTTTCACGGTGTCACTGTTATTGTACTGCTCCTGTACCAGGGAAGCCTTGGGGGTGAAGTACAGCTCTTCCCAAAGTGAGATCCAAGAATGCTTCTCCCACAAGCTTCTTCCCAACAAATTATGTCACAGTGAAGAAGTTCATACTAACTCTGCCCTCCTCTTGGAGCTTCCTAAGGCACACCAGCGTAATAAAGGCTCTGAGAAGCAAATAACTTCTAACTTTTTGAAAACAGCCTTCCCTAAACAGAGTTGATCATGGAACATTTTTTAACATAATAATTACTAACCTCCCCCCAACCACCCAGGAACTGAATAGGAGGAACATACACTCCAAAATAGGACAGACTAAGCTCCATGTCAGCCTGTTTCATGTGGCCTTGGGGAATTTGTTTCACCCCTCTGTGACTCAGCTTCCCCAGCTGCTAAGTGGAGCAATCTCAAAATGTAGTGGCCAGATTTAAATTAAATGTGGCACATAATGGAATTCCCCGGCAGTCCAGTGGTTAGGACTCGGTGCTTTTGCTGCTGGGGCCCAGGTTCAA
The DNA here is from genome assembly GCF_042477335.2 of Ovis canadensis. Lineage (NCBI taxonomy): Eukaryota > Metazoa > Chordata > Mammalia > Artiodactyla > Bovidae > Ovis > Ovis canadensis. The sequence goes on along the minus strand of NC_091255.1, from coordinate 21,401,711 downwards.
TCCCTGGTGGGGACATGAAGATCCTGCAAGCCAGGCGGTACCGTCAAAAAGCAAATAAACAAAAAAAAATGTGTCACATAAGAGAGACTCAACAAATGTATGTCCACCCATTTTACAGATGAGCTAACTTGCCTAAGAGTACAGAAGCAGGGAGCAGCAGCCACGGGGTGCCCAAGTCTAGGTCTTCTGTTTGGAGAGGTGGCTGCGAACCTCTGCCTGGTCTTGATATGTGGGGCAAATGAGGTACTTTTAGCTGAGGAGTCCTGCTCTGAAGTGTAAAGGATACAGGATTAGTTCCTGACAGGACAGCATGGCCCAAGCCCCGGATCGTCTGAGTCTGAGTCATGACTCCACCACTTACAAGCTCTGTGACCTTGGGAAGGTCACTTAATTGCTCTGGTTTCTGCATCTGTAAAGTAGAGATTAAAACAATTCTCTCCATAGGGTTGTTCTGAGGCAGAAATGAGGTATAGTGCTTAAAAATAGAGATTGATATACAGGCCCTTGAGACATGAGCTATTATTTTTATTTTTTAATTTTTATCTATTTATTTGGCTGTGCTGGGTCTTAGTTTGCAGCAGGTGGGCTTTAGATCCCTGACCAGGGATCCAACCCAGGCCCCTTGCATTGAGAGCCTAGAGTCTTAGCCACTGGACCACCTGGGAAGTCCCAAGCTATTGTTTTTTTATTACTCTTACTGTTCATTGCCGGGCTGCAACTCAGTTGACAGAAGGAAAGGAGAATTCTTTTTCCCACAGGGTCCTGAAAAGCAAGATGGCAGCCCCCATCTGCCAGGACCCCTCTTCTGGGTCTGTCCTTCCCCAGATCCCAGCCACGCCTGGGCCCCTTCCTGTCCCTGCAGAGGTCTCACCCTGGACGCCCACCCTCTTGGGGCTGCAGTGCCAAGGGTGAACCTGTTATGCACGGGTCCTCACGGGCTTCATCTCGCTGCAGAATTACTGTGACCACCCCCTCACCCAGCTCCTGTGTGAACAGTGGACGCGACCTCTCCAATCACCATCACTTCCGTGCCACCTCTGAGATGAACAACATGAGTCTTGCATCCAGTTTATCGGTGGAGAAACTTAGGCACACAGCGCAATGAAGGCACCCCTGGAGCCCAGTTGGAGGGCCATGAACCTAGATTTCCTGACCTCCAAGCCCTGGGTTTTCCTCCTGTATTGCAATAAAACAAACCCTGCCTTTCCAGGTGGCGCTAGTGGTAAAGAATCCACCTGCCAGTACAGGAGACACAAAAGACGCAGGTTTGATCCCTGGGTCGGAAAGATCCCCTGGAGTAGGCCATGGCAACCCATTCCAGTATTCTCGCCTGGAGAATCCCATGGACAGAGGAGCCTGGCGGGCTACAGTCCATGGGGTCTCAAAGAGTCGGACACACACACACAAAGTTACTCTGAGTTGTAAGTTTGTCCCTTTACCAAAGAGGCCCTGCGTGGTAACAGGTGAAGCCCAGGGAGGCAGTGAGCCCTGTTAATTGTCCTTGGCCTCAAGGCGCCCCGCCCCTTTCTCTGCACACCCTCCAGAACACCTGCCACTCCCCCCCACTTCAGGCCTCCCACAACCACGCTCCCAAGCAGCGAATCACACTGTCGTCTGGACTCTGAAGGCTACAGAGGCCTGGACCTGTGCCACCTTTGACCCCATAGATAGAGCTGAGCTGTAGGTACCTATAATCACGTTCCAGCCTAATGAGCCTCCTGGTATCCCCCAACACAGAGTTCAAAGACCATGGTGGCCCCATCCTTCTCTCCTCGTGCGTGCTAAGTCACTTCAGTTGTGTCCCGACTCTTTGTGATCCTATGGACTAAAGCCTGCCAGACTCCTCTGTCCATGGCATTTTCCAGGCAAGAATACTGGAGTGGGTTGCCATGCCCTCCCCCAGGGGGTCTTCTTGACACAGGGATCGAGCCTGCATCTCTTACTTCTCCTCCATTGGCAGGTTGGTTCTTAACTGCTAGCGCCACCATTACATGTGTGTATGGTGGTGGTGGTTTAGTTGCTAAGTAGTGTCCGACTCTTGCAACCCCATGGACTGTAGCCTGCCAGGCTCCTCTGTCCCTGGGGATTCTCCAGGCAAGAATAGTGGAGTGGGTTGCCATTTTCTTCTCCAATATGTGTGTGTGTATATATATATGTAACATGCACACACATTCAAGAGACAAAGTGGCATGTATTTGAATCTTCTCCCATCCCTCACTCCCTCCCACAGCTCATTCAAGGTGCCTCAACCTCCCCTGAAGCCCTCACCAAACCAGCCCCTGCAGGTGCCTACCTCTGCTCTCCCCTCTGCCTTTTATCCTTCGATCCTCTCCAGCCAGGAGGGGCACTCTGTCTTTTCTGAAGGAAGTTATTCTAAGGTTTCTAGGCTTCTTTCAACTTTCTTTCCAATCTTCTATGCCCACCCAAGCTATTGAGGCCCAAACAGGGCTAAACACAGAAACTTCCTTGGGGACAGAGGAAAGGTGAAGTCTAGGGACCCTTGAATGTAAACTTTTGGGGAGCCTGTAATAAATAGGTAGATGTTATTACCAGGCACATCAACACACAATTACTGCCAGTCACACTTTGCTCCTCAGGGAGCTTCCAGTCAACTTGAGGAAATAACCTGAAACAGTTAGACAACATTGAAAAATCTGACCTGCCTGTAACAGACAGGCTGTTGTGGGCTGGATGTTTGTTCCCCACAAAATTCATACGCTGAAGCCCAATGTGATTGGGTTTGGAGATGAGGACTTTGGGAGGTAATTTAATAAAGTCAGGAGGGTGGGGCCCTGTGGTGGAATTAGTGCCTTGTAAGAAGAGAAAGAGACCAGAGCTCTTCCCCGCTCTGTCTACCACGTGAAGACCCCAGAGAGAAGACAGCCATCTGCAGTCAGGAGAACAGGGACCCTCCAGGGAACCAAATGAGCCAGTGCCTTGACCTTGGACTTCCCAGAACTAGGCAAAATACATTTCTGTTGTTTAAACCACCCAGTCTATCGTGTTTTGTTATGGCAGCTCAAGCTGACTAAGATACATGCCTTCTGAGAATTCTCCAATAGTCCAGTGGTTAAGACTCTGCGCTTTCACTGCAGAGGACCCTGCTTCAACCTCTGGCGAGGCAACTAAGCTCCCACAAGCCACAAAACATGGCCAAAAAATAAGAAAAAGAAAAAGGTACATGCTTTCTGAAAGAAGTGGTCAGGAAAGGGGTTCCAGAGTGGGAACGACTTGAGCTGAGCCTGCAAAGAAAGAGATGAGTCAGCCTTGACCAGGGGGCAAGACAGGGCATTCCTGCAGGGCACTCTGAGTTTGCACAGGTGCAGGTAAGAAGAGGCACCAAGAACTGACCAATCAGGAGACGAGAACTCGAGCGTCGTCGAGGCCAGAGAGGCAGGCTGGGATCACATCACAGTGGGGCCTGAGAGCAGGCTGGAAGTCAGAGCTGTGGACCCTGGGTCATGGGTCCACAACGGGGTCACGGTGGCTTTGAGGCACAGGAATGAAGCAGTCAAATCTAAGTTACAGGAAGCTGACAGCTGGCCAGGAGGGAAAGGTGGCGGAAGGAGAATTCTGGGGCGAGGAGCCAGTGAGAAGTGCTGCAGAGGTCCAAGCGGGGGATAAATCAGCCAAGGGCAGGAGCGGCGGGGCTGGAAGGAAGGGCTGGATTCAGACGTTGACAGCAACCAGATGGGTGGGGTGGGGAAGGGAGAAAGACCCCTGGTTCTAGGTGATGGCTGCTTCTCTAACCTGCGTCTCTTGCCGCCCCTGCCGACCCCCTTCCCATCCCAGTCAGTCCCAGTCAAATGTCCTCTGCCTCTTCCCAACCTTGATGGCCTAATTTATCCAGGCCTGTGTGCTCCTTCACCTCCTATCCTTCCCTCTGGGGCCCCAGACTCTGATCCACAGCTTCTCTCCTCACCAAACCCCCTGCCCTTGAAATACCAGGGAGTTGTTGCTGGCCAAGCGCTGCTCAAAGGAGGGAATCACCTGTGAAACGTTTAGCACAATGCCGGGTACACAGTAAGTACCCAATGAGCACTGATTCATTTTTACATATCAGGTCCAGGACTTCCCCGGTGGTCCAGTGGTTGAGACTCTGCCTCCCAGTGCAGGGGGCAAAATTTTGATCCCTGGTCGGGGAAACTAAGGTCCCTCCCATGCTCCAGGGTGCTGTCAAAAATTGACTATAGGGGCTTCCCTGGTCGCTCAGTAGAGAAGAATCCACCTGTCGATGCTGGAGACACAGGTTCCATCCCTGATCTGGGAGGATCCCATATGCCACGGAGCAGCTAAGCCTGTGCACCGCAGCTACTGAGCCTGCGCTCCAGAGCCCGGAAGCAGCAACTGCTGAAGTCTGTGCTCCTCAGCGAGAGAAGCCATCATAACTAGAGAGTAGCCCCCTCTCCCCCGTCTCTGCAGGTAGAGAGAAGCCCAAGCAAGCAATGACAAAGACCCAGCACAGCCAAAAACATAAATAAATTTAAATTTTTTAAATTAAATATATATGTGAAACAGATCCTGTGCCAAACACTAGGGAGGCCAGACACATACATTAAGGAGGGGCCCCTGCTTTCAGAGTAAACAGGATATGCCAAGAAATGAAGGCCTTTTGAATTTCAGAAGACAAAAGAAATAAAAGACACCTCTATACCCTCAGGGTAACCCCATCTTGGGGGGAGGTTTTCAGGGGCTCAGTCTCTGCCTTTCAAAAGCTTAGAGTCTAATGGAAGAAACACAGACACCCACCCTCTCACCCCCACCTTCCCAACCCCCCACCCCATCCGCAATCCCACTCCCACCCCCACCGTCTACCCCAGGAACTTCCTTTCTGCTGGGTATGTTGGACTTTGCACATCGAGGGCTCCCCGCCTGGGCTGTCCTTTCTGTCTGAGCACTTGGAGAAGCGCTTGTCTTTTTTTTTTTAATATATATATATTTTTAATTTCAGCTGCACCGGGCTTTAATTGCAGCACACAAGATCCCCATTGCTGCATGCAGGATCTCTAATTGCAGCAAGAGAACTCTCAATTGCAGCATGTGGAATCTAGTTCCCTGACCTGGGATCAGACTCAGGCCTCCGTCTTTGGGAGGGCAGAGCCTCAACGGTTGGGCCACCAGGGGAGTCCTGAGAAGCCCTTTGTCTTCCTTCGTTTATCATCTCCTCTGAGAAGGCTTCCTGGGTCCCCATCTGACACAGGAGGGCTCCCATCCTTGATGTTCCCAGAGCAATTTGCTTCCTCCTGTATTAGATCATTCACACTCTGCATCAAAGGAGACTTGTGTGTGTGTGTGTGTGTGTGTGTGTGTGTGTAGTGTGTGTGTGTTTGGGTGTCTGTCTTCAGATCACCTGCCCATGGCCCACAAACCGCCGCACCTGTGAAGGCGGAGGTCAGGGCTGCTCCACAGAAAGCATCTTGGCACACAGCTGATGTTGAACAAGTGAACACATGGATGGACTGGCTGAGGGTGAGAGAGACAGTCCGGAGACCTTGGTCTGCTGGAGAAGATGGACACTGGGTCAAGCCGCAGCCTTCTGACACACACCTAGGATGATGATAACTTCCCAGGGGCCTCTGAGAAAATCCGGGCACCAAGAGCATCCCTGCCTGCCCTGTCTCTACATGCCAGCCATAATCAATAGCAGTGCCCTCTGTCTTCGGGACTGGCTGTCTTCCCCATCTGGGCAGCATGCCCTGGAAAAACCACCGCAAATAAAACATACGTCCATTGCCAAACAAAAGAGCAGGAGCATATGACAAGAAAATCACAGAGTGTGTCCCAATGCCCTCTGGAACCAAGTCGGGGCTTTGCCCATCCCTGGGATGGTTCACACAGGCAGAACAAGAGCAGCGTAGATCTTCAAAACAAGCTGGGCCAGTCAAGGTCGAGGACCCAGAGGACAGAGAGCAGGCTCCACTCCCTTCCTCCTAAAGGTGTTCAGGAGGGTTCTCCCCAGCGCCCCAAAAGGAGCCTGTAGCAGTGCTGAATCCACATCGTGTGTGATCTTGGATAAGACATTTGGCCTCTTTGAGCCTCAGCTTCCCCATCCAGAAAATGGGTATGATGACAAGTCGGAAAGGGCTGCAGCGAGAGTAAATACAAGCTTGCATGGGGCGGAGCTTTGTAAAGGGCACAAAGAAGAGGCTGGGACCCTGTGGAGTGTTTTAGCGTCACTATCATCAGAGCACAGCAGCAGAGACTTAAACCAGGACCCGAGGCCAGTGCTGCGACCCCGCCAAGGGGCCCCCGGCATCTGCTCTGAGCCAAGTTTTCTGAAATGAGGGCCAACCAAGGCAGAGAACAACTGGGGAGAGAGAGAGAGAGAGAGAGAGAGAGAAGAGCGTGTGTGTGCAAGTGTGTGTGTGTGCCTGTGTGAGTGTGGCACAGGAGTGTGCCTGTGCCCCCCTCCAGGGTGGGGTGGGGAGGGGATGGAGGGGAGAAGGGGAGAATTGAGAAGAAAAGAAGAAAAGCACCGGGACGAGAAGGACTGAGGTATTCGGTTACATGATCTAAATTCTAATCAAACATCATTTAAAGCGTGTTTTATTTCAGCCTCGGGAGAGCCAGTCCCTCCTGGCTGCTCACCATGGCAACGGGCCGCTCATTTCAGAAGTGTCATGCCACATTATCGTCCTGCCGCCTCACACGCTCTCGCCGCCTGACAACTTCGCTCTGCCCCTTGCGACAACCATCCCCGCTCAGCCGGTTTATTTCTGGTGTCAGCCGGCCCCCCTCCCCTGCCTCCCGCTCATCATCAGTGGATTGAAAGACAACCTCAGCCCTCCAGCCGGTGAGCATCGTGGCCTATTTGGTGATAAGAGATAATTTGAGGAGATATTTGCTTACATGTGTATGAACAATTTGCTGCATTAAGACAATTCCACCTGGTGCGTGGATGGGGATGGGGGCGGGTAGCCAGTGCTCAAGCTGACAACACCCCAGGCAAGAGGAGAGGGCGGGCACCCCTCATTTCTCGAGCACCCCCCCCAAACCGGGAGCCCTAGGAGATTCCCCTCGGGTTGCCTACCCCAGCATCATCACTCGCTGTGTGACCTTGTGCAGGTCGCTCCCCTTCTCTGAGCTTCCCTGCCCTTATCTATCAAAAGGTGGGGTTGGACCAGCTGGAATCTGGGATCCCTGCCAAGGACCAGGGTTGGGGAGCAGAGGGCTGAGGACCCAGAAGGAGGACAGACCCCTGGTCTGGTCACCACTGGTTGATGAAGGGAAAAGAGGTTAGCCTGACACCGCCCACCTCCGTCCAGGTGACCAACGCAGAAATGGTGGTGGTGGGGGGTGTTCCTGAAGTGACCCAGGATAGGACCCTGTCCTGGGAAGGAAGGGCCTTTCTGGGACCCTCTTCTCTGCTCTTCACAGAACAAGAGACGTCTTTTCATCACGTTCACACACACAGGCTCCCACATGCATCTCCCCTAGATCAAGGGCCACCTGGAACTAAAGGCAGACTCAGAAGAAGCTGGGAGAAAGATGTGTACTCTGAGACCCCAGTTTAGAAGATAAGACCTTGACCCGAAAATAATGGGCTGAAAGGCAAGGTGGCCCCACCCAATGCCTCCACCCACCAAACAGCAAGACTAATTATGGTGTGTGTGTTAGTCGCTCAGTCATGTCTCTTTGTGACTCGGTGGACTGTAGCCTGCCAGGCTCCTCTGTCCTTGGGATTCTCCAGGCAGTAATACCGGAGTACGGAGTATGTATCCACTCCCTTCTCCAGGGGCTCTTCCCAGTCCAGGGATTGAACCTGGGTCTCCTGCATTGCAGGCGGATTCTTTACCGTCTGAGCCACCAGGAAAGCCTAATAATAGCGGACCTATGGCTGATCCACATTGATGTATGGCAGAAACCTGCTCACTAATGTAAAGCAATTATCTCAATTAAAAATAAATAAAACAAACAAACAAAAGAATAATAAAGAAGCTACGTGTATTGAGGGCTTCCAGGGGCCAGGCCCTGTGCTGAGATTATAAGGGTCTGGAGACCCCTCTCCACATGCTGTGTCCTCCTGCCCCCACCCCCGGGTCAGGCGAGCTTCTGCCTCTATTTACTCATCGGTCAGGTGGAGTTAATATAGTTGCTACTGCACACGGCGGCTGTCAGGATTAAGAGAAGGCTTAGCACAGTTTGGGGCACACGGTCAGTGTTCAATGATGACGGCTATTTGAAGTTGTCATAGGAACTGGGGTCTGAGGAACCAGGGCTTTCTGAAAACGGGCCTCACTTCCCCAAAGCCTCAGCCTGTGTGCACCTGGGTCCTGTGGCTGGTTTTGCTCCCACCAGGGCCCATCCTAGAAAGGATGAAGCCCTGGGATGCCTACACCTGCCCACCCTGGCCCCATGGAATTTCTCTAGTAGGGGATCTTTGGCCTCTCCAGGAGTAATTCAGACCATGGAAGGTAATCTCTCTCCCACCATCCGTGGCACCTTCCTCTGGAACCTGAGGATACACAGCCCCCACCCTCCCACCCCCAGGGACCCTCTTCTGTCTGCCCAGGGTTGAGGGCAACTGTCAGCTGAGAGCTCTGACCTCCACCTCCCACACCTGACTACCCTCTGCCCTGACCCGCGGTCCCACCCAGACTCCGTAGGAGAACTGGCCCAAGGAAAACCACAAGAGGGAGGTGAATGCCAGCCTCCTTTCCCATTGAGTGCTGGGTCATCTCCCCAAGGCCTCTGCAGTCCACTTCCCAGTGAAAGAGAGCGGCCACAGAAGAAGAATCTCTCTACGGTCAATGGGACTCAGGTCCAATCCCAGCTTCACCACCTCTCAGCAGTGGAGTTTTAGATCAGGGGCCCAGCCTCAGTGTTCATATCTATAAAATAGGGATAACAATATGTATTACATAGGGTTGCTGACATGATGAAAGGTATACTGAACACTTAGTAGGCATCCAAGAAAAAGCAGCTGTTATGAATAAAAACCACCAAAGCTGCCCCAAGCCAGGGAGCTGTTTCCTTCCACCCTCTGGGATCTCTGGCCCAGCCTTGGTGCCCTGGGCTTACTCCTCCCACCCACCTCCTCCTGACTCTGCCTCTCTCTGTCACTTGAGCCTGGGAAATGATGCTGGGGCAGGGCAGGGGGCGGGGGCAGTCTGTAATGTCATGCCCCTACTCCAACAAGGCACGCGTGCCCCAGCTTGGGCCTCTTTTTCTCAGCAAAATAACAAAATGAATCAAATTACTCATCTCAACACTCCACTCACATGCACTTGGCTCAGAACTGTGGGAGAGATTCAGGGGTCTCCGGGAAGGAAGCTTTGCCCAAAGGAGGGAGGGTTAGATGGATCAAAAAGAAGCGTTATCAAATCACAGCCACATTTCTGTATTTTTTTTAATATGACGTGTTAGTGAAAATGTTAGTCACTTCAGTCGTGTCCAACTCTTTGTGACCCCATGGACTGCAGCCCGCCAGGCTCCTCTGTCCATGGGGTTTCCCAGGCAAGAATACTAGAATGAGCTGTCATGCCCTCCTCCAGGAGATCTTCCCGACCCAGACCTGGGTCTCCAGCATTTCAGGTGGATTCTTTTCTGTCTCAGCCACCTGGGAACATGAAGAGCAGGAGTTATTTTCATGATTATTTTCCTGTATTATTTTCAAAGCACAGGAGGTTGCTGGATGCGGACATTTCCTCAACCCACAAGCTCCCCCACACCCAGTACCCAGATCCCAGAGCTCTTGGAGGCAACCTGCTGGGGATTTAGGGGGCTGAACACAGGCTGGGGGTTCTGAAGACCTAGATCCCTCCCTGTTCATCCCTCCCCAGAGGCAGGGTCTGCAGCAGGTCACTTAATCTCCTGAGCCTGTTTCCACATCTGCACTGTGAGCAGAAGGCCGACCAAACTCAGGACCCCTGTGAAGAGTTAAGCTGCTCCCCGCACCACGTCCTGACCAGCAGAGGGTCCCTCAGGTCCTCGGGCTGTGGGCCTTCGCCTCTCAGATTCTCCCCTGAAGCAGCTTCGGGCCCCAGATCGCTTAAGTTCCCCAGATAGGAACGGGTCAGGAAAGAGGAGCTGGGTGTCCGGCTTCCCTCCTCCGGCGCGGCTGCGGCCGCAGGGCCTCAGGGATTCAGCCGGGATCTCGGCGGGTGCCCGCGACAGGCCGCTCCCCCGCACCCCCCACCCCCGGGGCCTTGGGGGAAGGGAAGGGGCGGGCGCCTCCCGCTCACCTTCTGACGGTGAAATGTGGCCATTTACCTTCACGCTTCAATGCCAGCCCCTAAATCACTGTCTCCGCGCCCGCGCTCAAGGTTGCTCCCCGAGCCGGCCGCCAACAAAGCCGCAGCCGCCGCCGCCCGGGACCCGGGCGCCGAGCCCCCCTCCCCCGCCCCGACCCCCGCGGCCGCGAAGACCGGGAAGGGCCCGCTCCCCGCCTGGTCCGCTGCGCCCCCGCCGCCTTCCTCTCTCCTTCCGTCTCTGTGTCTCCATTTTTTGGTCCCAAGGCCCTATCTCCGGGAAGAGGCATCCAGAGGCTCGCGGTCCAGACTCACCAAGAAACCTCCTCAAGTTCACTCCCCTATGGTAAATGGACGGAGTGAGGAACACCGGCTCTTAACTGTGTAGCTGCTTTACGACCCCGGACCGCAGAGTGTTCGCTGCAGAGACGGCCTCGCGAGTGTCACTGATAACGCGGGACCGCGTGCGCTTCTCACCTGCAGCCGCAGACACTTCACCCATCTCCGCGGCTCTGCTGTGACATGGCTTCATTAGCCCTGCTCCCTTCCTTCCCCTCCGCGATCTTGCCCTCCCGGATCTTTCTTTCCTGTCCTCCGGGATCTCCATTTGTCTTCTGTGCAAAGAGACAGGGGAGGGGGGAGACGGGAGAGAGTCCAAGTCCTGGGCACACAGGACTCGGGGTGGGGGGGCTGTTTGGAAAACGGGGAGCTGTTGGCGCAGAGAATCAGGACCGTGGCGAGGTCTCCGTCCCTGTCAAGGCCTGACGTTTCCCCACCTGCCAGTCATGGGAGAGGTCAGCCCAGGGGGGAAACGCAAACGTAGGGAAAGAGCAGGGGGAAGCTGATGACCTGTCCCCACCCCACCCCCGCCCCGCTTAGGCCCCGCCCTAACCCGGAAGTGAGGCGCTGGGCACACCAGGGCTGGGGTCCTGCCCTTGTGCTCCGAGCTCTCTGTTTGCAGTGTCCATTCGCTCTGCCTCGAATCTCGCTCATTTGCACCCTTTTTCTTTTTTCTCTGTGTGGATCGGTTAGATTGGCGTCTCATCTGACTGACGGAGACTGTACTTTCTCATCAGACCAGAGGCACCCTCCCCCACCGCCAGGGCAGAGGCTGTATTCCTTCCTCGCCCCCCCCCCCACGCCCTGCATTAGATTGCTTGCTCCCCAGAATAGGGGAGCCTCCTCCATTTGCCTGAGAGCTTTCCCTTGGCAGGGGATCTGTCTCCCCATCAGATTCGGAGCTCCCCAGAATAGGGGCTTCTCTCCCCTGCCATCAGACTAAGAACTCCCCCAGGTCAAGGGAGTCTCTCCTCTCCAGACTAGGAGTCTCCATCCCTCCCACCCCACCCCTCAAGATCCTGCTGACCACAGCTGAGCTCACGTTCAAAAGCCCTGGGTCCTCCCCAGTTCTCAGGCACTGAGGCTCTAGGATGCTCTAGTCTTCAAGGATGGATTCAAACCCAGCTTCATTGTGGTTTTGTTCTGTGACCTTGAACAAGTCACATGACCTCTGGGGCGTATACTGCAAGTACTCAGGGTCTTGTGAGGCTTCAAGGAGACAGTATTTGGTGAAAGGCCCAAGGCCAGGGTCTGGCATACAGCAGGTGTTCAATAAATGCTGTCTCTCTTTCCCTCATTAAGCTGAGAAGTACATCTCAAGCCACCTCAGCCTGAGAAGACAGAGGGGAACCAGAGTTGGAAAAGAGTGCCTACAAAACACACACACACAACACACACACACATACACACACACAATCCCATCAAGCAACTGGGTAGTGGCCTCCTTCTTTAGGGGATGGGGCGGTGGCAAGGAGTTAAATGTATTAAGCAATTTACAATTAATATAGAAGTCATTCCAGAGATAGCTACTAGAAAGAGTACAACAGGGCAATTAACCCACTAATACACTAGGCTATTACATCGCTATGTCTCTTATTTTAGCCCGAGGTGATTTGAAACGCATTGGATTAAAGGATATTACAGGAGATAGCATGAAAAATAGCTTAATGTAATGAGCCATCCCGTGATGTCTGCTATTAAAGATGATTTGCAGTTGAAAACTACAACATACAGTAGTTCAGCTATTTGAGGACCGAGGGGGTGGGGGTGGGGCAGTGCTATTAACCCTTCCCTCCTTCCAGCTGCCCCTACCCCCACCAGGCCCTCCACTACCTTCATGCCAAGATTATCAAGTGCATCTTATTAGGCGACAATGGCTTCATTGGGAGATTGGAGACTGGGGCCTGGGGTTGATAAAGAACCAATAATCTGCTAATAACCTTTAAAAAATAGATTCCCCCAGGGAGCTGTACTAATGGGCTGAGGCTGGGGAGGGAGGTTGATTGGCAATCGGGTGGCTAATGTGGAAAAGGGTGGGGGGATCAGGGTTGGGGGAGGCTTCCCTGGGCAGGGCCAAGATCAACAGGAACCCCAGCCCTGGCTCCCCTGACTGAGAGGGCATGGAGGTGCATGGGTATGGACTGCTGCTTAGAAGGTGTGCCCAGGTGTACATGTGTGAATAAGTACAACACACACACAAAAAATAATTTTTCTTCTATTTAGCAGATCTTTGTATGACGCATTACAGCTTTTAAAGGGTATTTCACATGCATTAGTTCTCCGGAGTTGACAAGCATCCAGAGAGGCAAGTGGTAGTAGACCTTCAGTGGACAAAGATATGTGAATCAGAGAGAGCAAGTAACTTACCGAAAGTTAATTCAGCCAATTGTGTCATAAAACAGGGATCAACAAGAGGTTTTCTTATTTCAAAGCCTGTGCTTAAAGCCAGGCCACTTTAGCTTGAGTGTTCTACCCGCCTGCTCCAAGGTCACAAAGGTCTTCTCTTATGTTTCCCCCTTCTTCTCCTAAATGTATTTATTTGTTGCCTCTGCTAGGTCTTGCCTGCTACCTGCAGGTTTTCTCTCGTGTGGTGAGTGGGGGCTACTCTCTAGTTGTGGAGCACAGGCTCTAGGGAGGCTTGGTCGTTGTGGTGTGTGAGCTCTATAGTCATGACCCCCAGGCTTTGTTGCCCCACAGCATGTGGGATCTTCCAGGACCAGGGATCGAACCCGTGTTCCCTGCAATGGCACCGGACTACCAGGAAAGTCCTTTCTCTTACGTTTTCTTCCAGAAGTTTTATTGTTTCCACATCTTACATTGAGGTCATTGATCCATTTTGAATAAACTTCTGGGTATGATCTGAGGTAAGAGTTGATGTTCATTTCTTTCAGCTGGACCATGAGTGTGTTTGCACATTCATGTGTGTGGACAGGTGTGTCTGGACTGGAGTACACACACATGTGCTGGCTGCCACACAGAGAAAGCTGCCTAATCTGAGGGCACACACGTAGAGGCTAAAGTGGAAGCGAAAGTTGCTCAGTCATGTCCAGTGCTTTGTGACCCCATGACTGTAGCCTGCCAGTCTCCTCTGTCCATGGAACTCTCCAGGCCAGAATACTGGAGTGGGTAGCCATTCCCTTCTCCACGGGATCTTCCCAACCCAGGGATTGAACCCAGGTCTCCCGCATTGCAGGAGGATTCTTTACCAACTGAGACACCAGGGAAGCCCAAGGCAGACACATACAGAGACACGCTGAAGGTCAAGGATACATGAGCACTAGGGCAGGAGAAGGCAGCAAGTACCCCAGAGAGGCTGTGACACAGGCTTGTTTAGGGGAGCCTCGTGTGAGCATGTGCTGGCATACGGCTGTCTGTCACTGTACCTGTGTTGGTGAATGGGTGTCCCCGGGCATAGGTCAGACTATGTATATGCTCACAGCCGTGGGTGTCACTTAGCATACGTGTGTGGTCAGCATTTGTGGGCATGTCATTGTTGCGGCTGAGTCTGTGTGTGTGTATGTGTCTATGTGTGTGTGTGTGTGTGTGTATGAGGTTGTTGGCATGTCTGGCACTGTGTGTCTGTGTGTGCACCCCGTTGTGCGTATGTGTTGTTGTGTGTGTGTGTGTGTCTGTGCATGCACACCACTGTGTGTGTGTGCTGGTGTGTCTGTGAAAGCATCATCGTGCCTGTGTGCTGGTGTGTCTACGTGCACCATTGTGTGTGTGTGCTGGTGTGTCTATGTGCACACACCATTGTGCATGTGTGCTGGCGTGTCTGTGTGAAAGCATTATTGTACATGTGTGCTGGTGTGTCTGTATGCATGCATCATCGTGCATGTGTGCTGGTGTGTCTACGTGCACTATTGTGCGTGTGTGCTGGTGTGTCTGTGTGTGCACACCATTGTGCACGTGTGCTGGTGTGTCTGTGGGCATGCACCATTGTGCGTGCGTGCTGCTGTGTCTGTGGGCATGCACCATTGTACACGTGTGCTGGTGTGTCTGTGTGTGCACACCATTGTGCCTGTGCGCTGGTGTGTCTGCATGCACCATTGTGCATGTGTGCTGCTGTGTCTGTGTGCACACACCATTGTGTGTTCATACTGCTGTGTCTGTGTGTGCACACCATTGTGTATGCATGCTGCTGTGTCTGTGGGCACGCATCATTGTGTGTTCATGCTGCTGTGTTTGTGTGTGCACACCATTGTGCATGTGTGCTGGTGTGTCTGTGTGAGCACACCATTGTGTGTGCGTGCTGCTGTGTCTGTGGGCATGCACCATTGTGCATGTGTGTTAGTGTGTCTGCATGCACCATTGCACATGTGTGCTAGTGTGTCTGTGGGCATGCACCATTGTGCATGTGTGCTGGTGTGTCTGCACACACCATTGTGCACATGTGCTGGTGTGTCTGTGTGTGCACACCATTGTGCGTACATGTTGCTGTGTCTGTGTGCGCACACCATTGTGTGTGTGTGCTGCTGTGTCTATGGCCATGCACCATTGTGTGTGCATGCTGCTGTGTCTGTGGGCATGCACCATTGTACACGTGTGCTGGTGTGTCTGTATGCATGCATCATCATGCATGTGTGCTGGTGTGTCTACGTGCACTATTGCGCGTGTGTGCTGGTGTGTCTGTGTGTGCACACCATTTTGCATGTGTGCTGGTGTGTCTGTGGGCATGCACCATTGTGTGTGTGTGTTAGTGTGTCCGTGCATGCACACCATTGTGCATGTGTGCTGCTGTGTCTGTGGGCATGCACCATTGTGCGTGTGTGCTGGTGTGTCTTTGTGCGCACACCATTGTGTGTGCATGCTGCTGTGTCTGTGGGCACACACCATTGTGTGTGTGTGCTGGTGTGTCTGCACACACCATTGTGCACATGTGCTGGTGTGTCTGTGTGCGCACACCATTGTGTGTGCATGCTGCTGTGTCTGTGGGCATGCACCATTGTACACGTGTGCTGGTGTGTCTGTGTGTGTACACCATTGTGTGTTCATACTGCTGTGTCTGTGGGCACGCATCATTGTGTGTTCATGCTGCTGTGTTTGTGTGTGCACACCATTGTGCATGTGTGCTGGTGTGTCTGTGTGTGCACACCATTGTGTGTTCATGCTGCTGTGTCTGTGTGAGCACACCATTGTGTGTGCGTGCTGCTGTGTCTGTGGGCACGCATCATTGTGTGTTCATGCTGCTGTGTCTGTGTGAGCACACCATTGTGTGTGCGTGCTGCTGTGTCTGTGGGCATGCACCACTGTGCGTGTGTGCTGGTACCACTGTCTGTGTGTGCATGTCACTGTGCCCATGTGTTGCTATCTGCAAGTCCCCTGGCGCTGCCACCTCCAACAGCTGCAGGGCCAGCCGGGAACAGCCCCCATGCCCCCTCCCTGCTGTCTTTTATCATCATTTGCCACGAAAGGGAGCCCAGGAGGACGGTGATAAATAAGGGCCACTTAAAATATGAGACGACCACTCTGACTTTGGGGAATATTTCTTCTGTGGAGCAGCTGGTGCCGCCTCTGTCCTTGTGGAAAGGGGTCCCAGGGGCGGCAGCCCCTGCCCGGCTTCCTCAAGCCCCCTCCTCTCTACTCCCTCCCTGGCCCCTGCCCTTCCGGCTCTGGTCTTGGAGGGTTTGGGAGGGTTTGGGAGGCCTGGGAAGGGGAGTGGAGGCGACGCACCGAGGCCAGTGCCGTCAAGTCAGGAGGCCCTCAGCTTGCCCCTCCTCGATGCTCTGTGGAAGACTGGGTGTCAGGTGAGAAGGGGTGGGGAGTACGCAACCTCCATCTTGTGGGGTTCCCCTTCGAACTCCCTTTCCTTTCTAAATTCAAGTGAGGGGACAATTGAGGGGCTCCACAGAGCTGAGACACGTGGAGAAGCACATGTGGACACATACCCAGTCACATGATTTTCAGCACCTACTATGTGCCAAGCCCGAAGAGAAAGACACGATAGACACAGGTCTCGTGCAGAGAGAACCATGAACACACACACCGTATTTGCCACGTAAAGACACAAGCAGGTGTGCAGGAAGACTTGTATGTAAGACTTGTTCTGGGAAGACATGAGTTCTAGGAAGAGGAGGAGGAGAAAAACTCGAAGAAGCCCAGAGAAGGAAAGAAATATTTAAAAACACAAAAATATGGATGTAAAGCAAGAACAACTGCACCAGGATAGAGGTAGCCCCTAGCGGGGAGGGAGAGGCGGGGCTGGGGTAGAGGACTGCCCTGTATGGGAGTGCAGGTTTTGACTGCCCAAAGGGCAGGCAACAGCTAAAATCCAGTCTTTGCTCTACTGACCAAGCCACACCCTGCTATGAGGCCGTGGTTCACAGAGAGCACCCTCCACCAGTCGCCCACAGGAAGGCTGTACCCTCTGGAAGGCTGGGCCCTCCCAGAGCAGTCAGTTCAGTTCAGTTCAGTTCAGTCGCTCAGTCGTGTCCGATTCTTTGCGACCCCATGAACTGCAGCACGCCAGGCCTCCCTGTCCATCACCAACTCCCGGAGTTCACTCAGATTCACGTCCATCCAGTCAGTGATGCCATCCAGCCATCTCATCCTCTGTCATCCCCTTCTCCTCCTGCCCCCAATCCCTCCCAGCATCAGAGTCTTTTCCAATGACTCAACTCTTCGCATGAGGTGGCCAAAGTACTGGAGTTTCAGCTTCAGCATCATTCCTTCCAAAGAAATCCCAGGACTGATCTCCTTCAGAATGGACTGGTTGGATCTCCTTGCAGTCCAAGGGACTCTCAAGAGTCTTCTCCAACACCACAGTTCAAAAGCATCAATTCTTCGGTGCTCAGCTTTCTTCACAGTCCAACTCTCACATCCATACATGACTACTGGAAAAACCATAGCCTTGACTAGACAGACCTTTGTTGGCAAAGTAATGTCTCTACTTTTAAGTATGCTATCTAGGTTGGTCATAATTTTTCTTCCAAGGATTTTCCTAATTCTTACAGAGATGCCTCTTGGACCAGCCAGGCCCTGAGAGGTGGGGCTCCTTCAGCTATGTCTAGGAGACATCATTTGCTTAAAAAAAAAAAAAAGACAGACCTCCCTGGTGGTCCAGTGGTTTAGAGTCCACCCTCTAATGTGATGGAGAAGGCGATGGCACCCCACTCCAGTACTCTTGCCTGGAAAATCCCGTGGACAGAGGAGCCTGGTAGGCTGTGGTCCATGGGGTCGCAAAGAGTCGGACACGACTGAGTGACTTCCCTTTCACTTTTCACTTTCATGCATTGGAGAAGGAAATGGCAACCCACTCCAGTGTTCTTGCCTGGAGAATCGCAGGGATGGGGGAGCCTGGTGGGCTGCCGTCTATGGGGTCACACAGAGTCGGACACGACTGAAGCGACTTAGCAGCAGTAGCAGCAGCAGCTCTAACGTGAGGGACATGGGTTCAACCCCTGGTGGGGGAGCTGGGATCCCACATAACTCGGGGCAACTAAGCCCACGGCCACAACTACTGAGCCCACGAGTCCCAACCAAAGAGAGGCACGTAAACTGCAACAGAAGATCTTGCATGCCATAGCGAGGGCCTGGCATGGCCAAATAAATAAAAAGAAGCTTAGAAGATTAATTTTAAAACAACAAAAAGGTGAAGAAAAGTAGGAAGTGAGACAGAGGAGAAAAAGGAAAAGAAAGAGGGAAAGAAGGGAAGGAAGAAAGAAGAGGAAGAAGAGGGGCATCAAACCACAGAGCTTTTCTAATCAAAGAACTTGTCACTGTCACTCTGCTAGTTGAGATACCAAGACTCATCTGGGCCTGCCAGCATCCAGGGCTGGGGGTGAGGGGTGAATTAGAACTAACAGGTCACACACACACACACACACACACACACACACACACACACTCTCCCTTGCCCACCCTGTCTCCCTTCTCAGACTATGCCAGGTGGCCAGGGACCTGTCATGTCTCATTTCCTTCTCCTAGACCTAGTGATGGGAGCTGTGGAGAGGTGGGGGGAACCCCCCTGAGCTGACCTTTTCTCCTTCAATTTCCCTCCCAAGCTCCTCAGCCATCAGCCATGGGTCCACTGACACCCTCAGACTCCATAACCCCCCGACAGGCACAAAGCTGTGTCACCCCCCCATCGGGGGCCGTCTGGGAGGAGACAGGGCAGGGCAGAGCTAGCTTCCTTTATCTGGGGTTTTCAATCACTGAGCTTCCCCAGGTGGGCACCCTGGAGTCTACCCAAAGCCCCCACCACCACCCAGAGCTTCAGATCTTTAATCCCCACAACACCCTCCCCCCAGCCAGTCCTCCCAAACATTCTCCAAGGCCCTGGAACACCTTTCAAGTCTGCCCCCTCTATGGAAGCGAAAGTGGAAGAGAACTGACCTTCACTGAGTACCCACTGGGGGCTAGGGACCCTGAGGCCCAACTGTGCCATTTCACAAGAACCCTTTGAGATGAGTTTTAATTCAGAATCTCCAGTTAGTAGATGAGAAAGCCTCGCAGCTTCCCCAGGAAGCAGGAAAAGCAACCCTGGTCTCTCAACTTAAATCCTGCTCTTTCCACTACAGCATCAGACTCTTTCCTGGAAATCTCTCCCTCCCTAATCTTCTCAATTTGATCATTGAGGGCCTACCCCGTGCCAGGCACCAGGCTAAACAAATTACTGCATGATCTCATTCAACCCTACACTCACTCGTAAGGAGTAGCTATTAGCATCCCCATTCCACAGATGAGGAAATCGAGGCTCAGAGCAGCTGAGTGACTTGCCCAAGGTTAAGCAGCATGGAAATGGCGGGGCCAGGACACAAACTGGATCTCCTGACACCCAGTGAACACGCTTTGCCCAGTGTGATGAAAACACGGATCCTGCCACTACTGCCGGCAGCCTAGAGCTGGCAGGAGGACTCCCAGGGCAGGCCCCTGCACTCCCCAGGGCCAGCAGAGGGGGGCGCAAGAGTCGAGGGCGGGTGCCCGGGCCTCGCAGACAAAGAGGAAGGAGGGATCAGGGTCAGCGCTAAGCATCCTCTATCTTCGCAGGCGCGCCGGCCCCATCGTCCCCACAAGTGCCCTCAGACTGCAGAGCCAGAGCCTCATCTGGCCCTCAGAATATATGGCCACAGAGTAATGTGACGGCAGGGGGTGGAGAGGCGGGAGGCGGGGGTGGAGGGGCAAATGAAGAAGGAGCCACACAGCCCCCAGAAGAAAACTTAATAGTCTGGGGGCTCCCTTGGGTCCTTCTCATTAAAAAAAAAAAAAATCTCTATTTAAATGCAAATTTGTGCCGGAGCTGGGATGGGTTGGCGGGAGGCAGAGAAGTATCCAGACGCTGATACAGACCCGCCATTGAACCTTCTCCCCAAGCTCACCTCGCAGTCTGGGGCCCTGTGCCCAGAAGTTAGCTTCATCCCCAAAGATCACACCCTCCCCACTTCCCAGGGAAGCCTGGTTCAGCTTAACCCCTCACCACCTCGCTGTCTCTCTTTATGTCACACACACACACACACACACACACACACTCCCTCTAAGCTATAAATAGAAATATGTGGAGCACAAGGAATTATACCCGGTATCTTATAATAACATATAATGGAATATAATCTACAAAAAAAATCTGAAATCACTATGCTGTGCTCCTGAAACTAAACAGTACTTATCAATTATACTTCAGTTAAAAAAAGAAAGAAAGAAATGTGACATTGGAGGAAGGGTGGCAAGCTGTAAACCTAGATTACAGTTTTCTCCCTAAATCCAGGAAGGTGGGGATCCTTACCCTATATCCCTCCTCCACACACCTTCCTCCAAGAAAAGAACTTCAGTTTGAAAAGAAGCAGCAGAACTTATACATTTGTATCTACTTCTGGCCCAACTCTCTATATCTCCTGTGCGGTGCTGTGCTGAGGTGCCGAGTCCTGTCCAATTCTGCAACACCATGGACTGTAACCCACCAGGCTCCTCTGTCCTTGGGGATTCTCCTGGCAAGAATACTGCAGCGGGTTGCCATGCCCTCCGCCAGAGGATCTTTCCAACCCAAGGATCAAACCAGCATCTTCTGCATCTCCTGCACTGCAGGTGGATTCTTTACCAACAGAGCCACCCCGGAAAGCTAAGAATACTGGAGAGGGTAGCCTATCCCTTCTCAGGGGGATCTTCCCTACCCAGGAATCAAAGGGGGATCTCCTGCATTGCATCTCCTCTTTACCATCTGAGCTACCAGGGAAGCCCCTATGTCTCCTACCCCTCCCCAAACTAGAAAACTTTGAATCCCTCTCTCTCTGTCTCTCTTTCTCTCTCTCTCTCACAAACAAACAAACAAACACACACACACACACACACACTCCAGGTTTCCAACTAGACAACAGAAGAGAAACCCAGACCTCAAATTCAATTCTTGTGGGAAACACAGTCACAGGGTGGGGGATGGAGGTTGGCAGCTGGGACCCCCACCTACCCAGCACCCACACCCTGGCCCTGTCCCCCTCCCACAGAGAGGAAGATCCTTTTGCTCCCCCAGCATCAGCAAACCCTTCATCCTGAGCTCCATCCCCACCCCCACCTCTCTTAAGCCCATTACCTCCGGGGATAATTATGTGGGTGATTCGCTGGCCCTGGAGGGCTCTTCAGCAGTAGGCATTAACTCCGGATGAGAGGAGGGTTGCCCCTGACTACCACCCTACTCTCCCCTCTTCCTCCCCACTAACCAATGAGGGTGTTAATTTAGGGGGAGATAAGGAGATGCTATGTAACTCCATCTAGAACACGTTTACCTGCCCCCAAACTTTTTTCACTTCCATTTCTGGCTTTATCAGGGGAAACTGAGTCAAGAGCCTAATCCCAAAATAGACACAGGGGTAGAGATTCCCCCACACTGCCTGCGGGCCCTGCCTCCTCCTTCCTGCTTCTCCCCTCTGCCGCCCCACCAAGCCCCCCACCCAGGCAGGTCTTTTCTGCTCCACGTTGGCTAGGATGAGCTGTCCTTGCCGGATGCTGCATGGAGGCGGCACAGGGAAAGGAGGTTTGGGATTGCGGTGGGGCATCCAGGAGACCCTTCGCAGCCAGACCCAAATTTCAGGCTTGTCTGCTCATACCGTTGACAGTCAGCTGTTGAGAAGAGAGGACAGCCAAGGTCAGTTCAGAAAGAAAGTGAAAGTGTTAGTCACTCAGTCGTGTCCAACTCTTTGCGACTCCATGGACTGTAGCCTGCCAGTCTCCACTGTCCATGGGATTCTCCAGGCAAGAATCCTGGAGTGGGTAGCCATGCCCTCCTCCAGGGGATCTCCCTGACCCAGGGATCAAACCCGGCATTGCTTATACCTCCTGCATTGGCAGGCGTGTTCTTCACCATCTGAGCCACCAGGGAAGCCCAGGGTCAGTTCACCCACTGCCTATTTCCCGCGCTATGGCCCACACCAGGCTCCCCTCTGGACACCACGGGGCTCTTGGCGTGGGAGGAAAGGCCTCTGGGACCAAGAGTGGTCGGAGCAAGTGTGGTTCCCTTGAGTGCACGAGACAGAGTAGAGGCTGGAGGTCAGGGACGGGGAGAGACCCCTCCTGGCTCCTTCTGAGAAGAAACCCTGAGCGAGAGAGAAGCGAACAACTGTGAGGAGAGGAGGGTTCACGGGCAGCTGGGGCTCGGAGATCCTCTGCTGAGACAGAGAAGGGCCCAGAGTGGGAACGGCATTGCCTTCTGTCACAGCATCACAGCTGGGAGGAGAAGGCGGGAACCTGGGCTCTTGATTCTGAAGCCACAGGCTGACTTCAATTTGATGGAAGAGTTTTTTGGTTTAAGATTTTTTATGTGGACCATTTTTTTTTAAGTCTTTATTGAATTGGTTACAATAGTGCTTTTGTTGTTTATGTCCTGATTTTTAGGTCTGGCGGCATATGGGATCTTAGCTCTCTGAGCAGGGGTCAAACCTGCACCCCCTGCATTGGAAAGCGAAGTCTTAGCCACTGGGCCACAAGGAAAGCTCTCTACGTACAGTTTGCACACCCACAAGTGCAAGAAGTGCCCAGCATGTGCAGGAGCCTGGATGTATTCGCTCACACAATTGCTCACACAATGGTGTCTGCATGTGGCAGTTTGTCTGTCTACGTCTTCATGATGTTTGTGGGCGTGAGCCTGTCTGTGCACGTGGGGCTGGGTCACACTCATGGGTGTGTGTGGAGGGCAGGGCCCAGGCCCCTCCCTGCAGGTTGGGGAGCAGCAGCCTCCGCCGCCCCACCAGCAGGGGTCCCTGTGCCCAGAGCTCCTCCCAGAGCTGCTCCCCGGGAGCTGGCTGGGCCTGGGCAGACCCCCGGCCCCAAGCTCTTCTGTCAGCTGCTTCCTGCCGGAGGACCCTCCCGGAGGAGGCCAAGCTACTGGTGCGATGGTAGAAACAATTAACTGGAAGAGACAGCTCATACCCAAAGGAAAATATTTCCAGATACGATATTACAGCCTTGGCCTCAAAAATGGGACTTTACCACGAGGAAAGACAGTTTATTAGAAGACACATTTTTTAATTTAATTATATAATCTTTGGGTTTTTTTAAAAAGTGGTATGGAGTGGGGGAGGAGCTGAGATATTGGAACCCATCCTTTGCTTCCGGTGTGTGACCCCTGGGACAGCACGTGAGTGGAAATGAGGAGGTGACTGTGGACATCCCGGGGATGGGGCAGACCCAAATCCATCCTGGAGCCCCCAGTATAACCCTGAGATGGCTCTGGGGACCGTGGGGCAGAACTGGGAAGGGAAACCACAGGCCAAGTCCACTGCCACCTCGGGGGACGGTGAGGGCCCGGGCTCACGCAGGCCATCCATCTCACTGGCCAGACCAGGCCATGGCACACTCCTCCTGGCTTCTGCTTGACACACATGTACACATAGACTTACATACATACACACCCACAAAAAAAAACTTATACCATGGAGCGGCCAGACAGTCCAGGCAGTCACCCAGACCAGACCCTCAACCATCTAAACAGCCCCGGGAGAAGAAGGAAAATGAGGCTCCTCCACTTAACTACCGAACAGACTTCTTGGCTTTGGACAAGTTGCTGACCCCTCCCAGGCTGCAGTTTCCCCATCTTTGGGGAAGGTGGGATAGATGGTTTCCAAGAGCATTTCCAGCTTTAACCCCCGTGCCTTGAATCACCATCCTTTGTACATGCCTCCTTCCTCCTGGACTTTCCCAAGGGTGGGTGGCAAGCCCTGGTATCAGGCAGTCATCAGCTCCAATGCCCACCCACACTTGCTAAGTATGTGACCCCAGGCAAGGGACCACGTGTCTCCACGCCACCATGTGCCCAACTGTAAAGTGGGGAGAGCAACTATGCCATAAGATGCCAGCCAAACCTTCTGCCTACTGTTGAAGTGTGGGACTCAGGGTCTCCGTCATGCTCATTGGTCCCCAGGGGAGACCGTGAAAGGCCCACGAGTGCTCCCCAGGGATGAATATAGCCAATACTGGCAGGAAGCAGATACATTAACAGGACCCCAGGTGGCGCTAGTGGTAAAGAGCCCGCTCGCCAATGCAGGAGACACAAGAGATGGGGGTTAATCCCTAGGTCGGGAAGGTCCCCTGGAGGAGAGTACAGCAACACATCCCAGAATTCTCGCGTGGAGAATCCCAAGGACAGAAGAGCCTGGCGGGCTACAGCCCATGGGGTCACACAGAGTCGGACACGACCGAAGCAGCTTAGCACAGCACCTCTCTTCATCCGACTGCCCAGCTGTGGCCTCTTCCACCCTCAACCCCATGACCGCTGACCTTTCCCCCTGGCCAACTCTAACCCCCTCCTCCATCATCCAGCCTCCTCCCCGGGTCCAGGGTCCTCAAGGCACGGAAATCCAGAGGCCTGTGTCCTCAGCCCAAAGTGCTGGTGCTGCCCAGCTACAGGAGGGGGGCCCGGAGAGGGGGGCTACCCAGGCATGGGGGCATCTTTGGCGGCAGCAAATCTCCCCACTTAGGTACTAATGCAGTAAAGTCCTATCAAGTCAGAGTGAAAAGGGGCGTAATTTTCGCAGAAAACAATGCAAGTGATGTATGCCAGAGACTGGCACACAATAAAACTGTAGAGGAGAGCAGAAAAAATGCGCCCAGTCAATACAATAAAATCAGCACAAATACACCCGTGTAAAGCAAATAAATCTCCCAATCCAAACATTTTACAGCACACGCACCACAAAGAGGAAGGCGGAGAAGTGAGTGTGTCTGGGCTGTTCAAGATTTTCCCAGAAATCTCTAGGGGAAAAAAGCAAAACGGCCAGCGAGGTCCCCTCTCCCCAGCCCCGCATCGCCCCAACCACTGCCCCCCACCCCAGTAAATAAATAAACACATATGAAGGACTTGGGGGCGGGTTTGCGTTTCTGGCCTCAACCAGCGAAGGCGACTGGGAGCTGGAGGCCCCCAAATTACCATTCATCTGGCCTTGTTGTGGAGATTTTCAAGGGATTTGCAGTAATTATATGACAAAATGCTTGCAAATCTCACTCATTGCTGAACAGAAACAGGCGGGTCAGGGATTGAACACTTTCAGCTGGGTAATTTGTAAATGTCAATCAGGCAACAGGGCAGAGAGAGAGAGAGAGAGAGAGAGAGAAAGAGGGGCCAGAAAAAGACTGTAGCAACCTCAGTGTAAGAGGCTTCTTCACCCTCCCCAAGCCGGGGATGGAAAGGGCCAGGCCAAAGTCAAGGCAGAAGGTTTGGGGGGGGGCTGGGGGCGGGGGGTGGCAGCGGCGCAGAGAGGGGAGAAGGAGGAGTTAGGAGAAGGCAGGAGAGGAAGGAAGAAAAGGACAGAGCCCAGAAACAGACACACACAAAAAAGAAGCTGGGATGAGAGGGGAGGGGGAAGTTGTGGATGGAGAGAAAAGAGAGTGAATCAGGAAAAACAGTTTAAATAAAACCAGGGGAGATTAAATTAACTGATACATACATTCCAAGAGGTAGGTCGCGGGAGCAGCCATAAATAACAGCTCCCTATCTCCCCTGCTCAAGACAGCGGGGAGAGCAAAATAAAATTAAAAGATATAACAATAAAAATTATGAATGCATCTTGAGGACCCTGTCCCCGAGGTCTGTAATGGAGGCGCCGAGCAGAGTGAGCTTGGGGCACAGCCTTCACTCAGGAGAGCTTCAAGGTGGAAGCCGGAGGAACATTTTCTGTGTGGCTGCTCATTCTGTGTCTCCAATTTTATACAACAGACATGCGGAGTGCACACTGCATGCACATGAAGGACCTAAAGGATGGGGGTGACCGCCACGACATCTGATGGGGCGCTTGATAAGGTCTTCCTGGTCATTGCCACCCCTGGAGGGAACTAGGTTTTTATTCCACCCATTTTACAGGTGAGGAAACTGAGGCTTGGGAAGCTGTGATTTTGGCTCAAGATAATTTGCTCCCTAACAAGAAGAGCATGGATTTGAACCTAGGCTCACTGACTCCACATCCTTTCCACCACTGCCTTCAAGGAGCTTATTCCTACCAGCTTCATTTGAGGAACTAAACACATTTTTCGAGCACACACCTGTCACACCACCACTACGTCGCGTGAATGGCAAACCTGACAAGCTGTGAACAGAACAAGGTACCATTCTTCTGAAGCAGGAATGTCCAGCTCTCTAGATTCCAAGGATCTTTTTTAGCATCTCAAAGTTATTTGACACCCCATCAACTGCAGGCACTCGCAATCGCACTGGATGGTTCTATTTCTAAACACCTGTAAATTGAGAAAAGCGCCCAATAACCCAAAGCTACAATAAACCCAAGCACACTTTTAAAGGAATTTTAATTTTCATCACCATATTCTTGGGGGGAAAAAAATTAAAACACAGGCAAATAAGACAGAAGTCCTGCAGTCTACACTTTTGTCATGATCTCTAAAGGGGGTTATGTTGACAGCCACAGGGCCACCCCAGCAGAGCCGGAAGGTGTTTCTCTTACAGCTTTAAACTGGAGTCTCACCTGCCCGCACTGCCTGGAGTGCGCCATTCACTCCTCAGAGGAGCAGTAAGGCTCCTGGGCTCCTACCCTGTGCTGAGCATCGCTCTAGAGGCCAGAGTCACAGTGGCAAACAAACCAGGGGACCGAAAGCCTGCTGTCCTGGAGCTCACCTTGCATTCATCATTTTCTCAGTCTTGAAATGATTCTGTGAGAGGCACAATTATATGCTTCGTCTTTCATGAGTTAAAAGTGTTAACTTACGGAATGTAAATCACATAACCCTTCTGCAATCCTTTTTGGCATTTCTTCCTTTTTAAATGCACTGGAGGGATTTCCCTGGTGGTCCAGGGGTTAAGAATCTGCCTTGCCACGCAGGGCACATGGGTTCGATCCCTGGTAGGGGAACTCAGACCCCACAGAATGAGGAGCAACGAAGTCCGTGAACTCTAGAGCCTGGGCTTCACAGCTAGAGTCCAAGCCGCGACGAAAGATCCCACATGCTGTAACTAAGACCCAAGGCAGCCAGATAAATAAATAAAAACTTTAAAAATTCATTTGAGTCAGTTCTAATGAGGTGGATGAACCTAGAGCCTATTATATAGCATGAAGTAAGTCAGAAAGAGAAAGATAAATATTGTATATTGACGCATATATATGGAATCTGGAAAGATGGTACTGATGAATTTATTTGCAGGGCAGCAATGGAGAAACAGACATAGAGAATAGACTTATGGACCCAGGGAAAGGGTTAGATATACAGAGAGAGTAATGTGGAAACTTACAATACCATATGGAAAATAGATAGCCAATGGGAATTTGCTGTATGACTTGGGGGAACTCAGGGGCTCTGTAACAATCTGGAAGTGTGGGATGGGGAGGGAGATGGGAGGGAGGTTCAAGAGGGAGAGGACATATGTACACTTATGGCTGATTCATGTTGATGTTTGACAGAAAACAACAAAAATCTGTGAAACAGTTATCCTTCAATTAAAAATAAATAAATTTTTTAAAGATTAAAAAATTTTTTTTAATATATTGGAACCTCAGAAATAGAAAAGGCCTATATGGAGATTCTGGGCAGGGCAGGGCACTCAAAGTCATCCATCTCACAAAAGGTAGCTGCTACCCTCCTGGATGCCAGAGGTGGCCAGGGTGATTTAGTCAGTGGCCGGAAGGCGCTGACACCGGCTTGACGCATCTCTTCCTCCCGCCTTCCTTTCCCTCCTTTGGCCAATATCGTGGTTCTGGAGTTAAGAGCCCCGGCTCTGATCTGTTCATCCCCCCGACTATTTGCTCTTCCTGCCCACCACCTCTCAACAAAAAGAATTCCTGGAGAGGGAAGGCATCAGGAAAATTTGCAAATAATCCACTTAGCTATGACTGCATGGATGAGGTCACTGCAGAGTACGGAAGCCTTGAGTCTCTCCACCCGGGCATGGTCATAGATAGTGCAAACCTGAGCAAAATGTTTTCACCTCACTGCAACTCTTTTGCCTCATCTGTAAAATGGAGATAAACACTAGCAGCTGCTCTAGCAGGGCTGTTGTGAAGACTCAAGGACACAAGGCATGTGCTCCGTAAACGTTAACTATTATGATTATTGCCTTCAAGAGAACATAAAATCCGGGGGCAGGAGAGAAAGTGGGGGCAAAGCTACAGAGTTTCTGAACCTGTTGCTGGCCCCAGAAAGTAGGAGACCAAGTCTCCATCGGCCAGTCCCTAGCTCTGTAACAGCCTCGCTCTGAGCCTCAGTTTCCCCATCTGTTCAATGAAGAGGTGGGGATATCTGGGCTGGAAGTGTCTCTGGTTCTAGAAATTAGTGTTGGAATGAGATAGGGCCCAGGACAAGACCGGACCAGCTACAGTCCTTGACCAAAGGTGGAATGTCCCTGGATGGGGCTTTGTCTTTCTGGCAGGTTCTCCTGGAAATGTCAGGCTCAGAGGAGTAAACTAAGCCGAGATGACCCCACAGACCCATGGAGATCAGTTGGCAGAAGGCAGAATGCCTGAGGGGGCAGCAGAAGATGAGGGGGTTGGCACCCTACTGTCTCACCTGCCATCTTGGAACCTGGTACCTGCCCCTTCCATTAGCTCCACCCTCAGCTGGATTTAATGAATCTGAGAAAAATTATGAAGTCTCATAAAGCCTCAAGTATCATAAAAAGTATAATAAAATTGAGAAAAGCTATTAAGTTATAAATACAACCAATGCGTGCAACATCACTCAGTCGGGGAGGAAGTCGCTATAAAATAAAGTCATTCCACAAGTGACTAAATCTTTTAATTCACAAGGCACACGCTTCCCGTTACGGCGCCCGGCTCCGTTGTCTCCGCCAGGAGTTTTGTGTCACGGGAACTTTCGGTGGCAGAGAACGGTGGGCGGGAAGACAAAGCCAAAACCGAGAGCAGATGACAGAATAATAGAGCGGAGCGAAGGAGGGAACCCAGGCCGCCGGCAAGACCTAGGTAGGAGGCCTGGGACTAGGACGCCCTTCGGAGTCCGCACTGTGCGGTGGGATCGCCTGGATCCCAAATCCACCACTATTTACTCCGCCCAGGGGCCAAGGTGAAAAAAGGGGAGGAACTGGACGGAGGGAAGCTTTTAGCTAGTGCTTTGATTTGTGGGCTCCGGGACCCCTTGATTCCGGCCGGCCGGGAGCCCACCCACCATCCTAGCCCGGGACTAGCGGCAGCGCCCCCGCCCCCCACACACACCCCCCTCTCTCCTGGCGCCCAGTCCCCCCGGCGCATCTCCCTGGGGCGTCCCCCCTACCAAGAGCCACCCCGCGCTATGAATATTCATAGCTGTAATTAGAGAGCGCGCCCGGCGCCCATGATGGTTATTGTACGTCCAATGAAAACAAACACGCTAATGAGCAGCTTTAATGCGGGGCTGGCGGCGCGGGTGGGGAGGAGCCCAGCGCACCCCTCGCGTGGCCCGGAGTGGGAGCCGGGAGCACGACCAGGGCGCTGGGGACGGAAAGGAGCGACCCCCGAGAAGGGTGTGAGATAGGCCTAGGAGAAGGGGAGCAAAGGCTAGAGGGGGGCGCCCCCGTCCCCGGAGGGCGGCCGCTGTGTGCTTTCACACCGCGGAGACACCTCTGGGGAGGGAGTCCCGGCCTCGAGCAGGGGCTCCTGAAACCCCGGGAGTTAGGACTACACAGGCCAGGCCCCAGGATGGGACGCCGAAGCGGCTGGTGCGCCCGGGAGCCCCGGCCTCGCTGGACCAGTGGATTCCAAAAGACTGCATTTTTAATGGTTTTTGCAGATTGCCCAGGGCCTATGTAGAGACACAGAGGGGCTTCCCAGGGGTCTCCGTGGTAAAGAACTCGCCTGCAATGCAGGAGGCCCAGATTCCATCCCTGGCTGGGGAAAATCCCTTGAAGAAGGAAATGGCACCCCACTCCAGTATTCTTGCCTGGAGACTCTCATGGACAGAGGAGCCTGGTGGGCTACAGTCCATGGAGTAGCTAAGAGTCGGACACTGACTGAAGCGACTCAGCAGACACAGGGCCTAAGGCAGCCCCGGCCTTGTCCTCCTGGGAAGCGTGGAAGGAATGCCTGGAGCGCTCTGGGCCCAGGCCCTGGGTACCCGAGGCGGGCCACCGAGGCAGTGGGGAGGAGGAGGCCATGGGCTCTGGGGAAGGAAGGCAGCCCCAGTGAAGAGCAGGGTATAGAAACGAAAGGGACCTGAAGTCCACCAGCTGACATACCGGGTGCCCTTAGAAAGAGACAGGGTAGAGGACAGGCCGCCCTATTAGCTGGGCACTTACACAGGGTGAAGGCGATGGCACCCCACTCCAATACTCTTGCCTGGAAAATCCCATGGACCGAGGAGCCTGGTAGGCTGTAGGCGCTAAGAGTCGGGCACAACTGAGCAACTTCACTTTCACTTTTCACTTTCCTGCATTGGAGAAGGAAATGGCAACCCACTCCAGTGTTCTTGCCTGGAGAATCCCAGGGACGGGGGAGCCTGGTGGGCTGCCGTCTATAGGGTCGCACAGAGTCAGACATGACTAAAGTGACTTAGCAGCAGCAGCAACACAGTAACACATTAACAGAAGTGGCCGGGCACCTTCTTATCCATGCCAGGAGCTGGGAGGCACACACATTAGGAAACCCCCAGGAGGGACTTCCCTGGTGGTCCAGTGGTTGAGACTCCATGCTTCCAGTGACGCTCTGGGGACCCCTGAGGGCCAGCAGGAAGGAAAGGGCCACAGTCACGC
This sequence comes from Ovis canadensis, assembly GCF_042477335.2. Classification (NCBI taxonomy): domain Eukaryota; kingdom Metazoa; phylum Chordata; class Mammalia; order Artiodactyla; family Bovidae; genus Ovis; species Ovis canadensis. Next base: position 21,371,081 of record NC_091255.1, on the reverse strand, counting down.
TGCCTCAGGAAGCTTAGATAAGAAGGACGGTGCGAAGCACAACTACCCTGGCTGCTTGTTGGCCCTGGCATCCCCCATAACCTGCACGGGGCACACACAGAAGGTGCTGCCTTAATGTTTGTTCAAGTAATGAAAGAAGGGGGAATTCCCTGGTGGTCCTAGGACTCATCTTCCACTGCAAGGGGCACAAGTTCAGTCCCTGGCCAGGGAACTAAGTTCCCACCAAGCTGTGTGACGTGGTCAAAAAATTAAACATAAAAAAATTTTTTTAAAGAAGGTAGAGATTGGAAACAGGGGACTTGGTGTGGGAAGACGGAGAGCAAAGGAACGATCTAGAAGAGAGATGGGGGATGAAGCCTAGACCAGTGGTCCTCAAGTTTAGCATAATCAGAACCGGATAAGGATTTCTTACAGTTATGCACACAGAATTTTTTGGATCAAATTTCCATAGTATTATTGTGGGGAAGTGAACAGGATGGCAGCAGTCAGCCTTTCTCCCCCATTCTTTCACACCCTCTCACCCCATATTCCGTAACCGAGGCCTTTGCACCGTTATGTAAACGGCTGAACTCACTTGTGGCACTGCACATACGCGTCAGGAGGTAGCCGCTTGGCCACAGGCTACTTTGTGCAGTACACCAAAGGTATGAGCTTCAGCATGAAAGCCCTGGCTGCTGCTGCACTGGAGCTGCACTGGAGCAACATCATGGTTATGTTAAATGAGGTTACGTTACGCCTATGTTATGGCTGTGTTATGGCTGCGGCTACAGCTGCTGCGTCAGCCAGGAGGGAGGCTGTGTTATGGCTGTCCACACTGTCTCCTGAACCCAGCGTAGGCAAGGGGAGCTCAGAGGCTGGACGGAGGCTTGAGGAGCCATAGGAAACGCAGACACATTTAGTTCCTACTCACCTTGGCTACCCTGGAAATGGTGTGAACAGCAAGACAATTGGCGTCATGAACAGGATCAGCAATACAATTATTATGATAGCCAAAAAGGAGAAACAACACAAATGTCTATCACGTGATGAACGGATAAATAAAACGTGGCATACACAGACGATAGAATAGTATTCAGCAGCAAAAAGACTAAGTTGCTTTTATACTGCTACCATATGTATGAACCTTGAAGACATCATGCGAAGTGAAAAAAAGCCAGTCACAGAGGCCCACATGTTATATGAATCTATTACATAACATTCTGGAAATGTCCAGAATAGGCAAATCTACTGGAATCAGAAAGTGGATTAGTAGTTGCCTAGGGTTGGAGGATAAGAGAATTTGGAAGTGACAACAGCATTTCTTTCTGGAGTAATGAAAATGTTCTCAAATCAATGTTGCACATCTCTGTGAATATATTAAAAGCTATTGAACTGTACACATTTTTTTTTCTTTACTGTGCCTGACAGCATGTGGGATCTTAGTTCCCTAACCAGGGATCCAATCCTAGCCTCCAGCATTGGAAGGGTGGAATCTTAACCACTGGACCATCGGGCAAGTCCTGAACTGTAGTTTAAAAGGGTAAATTGTATATCTCAACAGAGCTGTTAACAAAACTTTATGCTAAGTAAAATAAGCTAGACTCAAAAGATCACCCAAAATAAGCAAATCTATACAGACAGAAAGTAGATTAGTAGTTGCCCAGGGCTTGAAGGAGGGAGAGGATGAACTGTAAACAGACGTCAGGGATCTTATTGGGGTGATAGAAATGTTCTATAACTGGGTTGTGGCGATGGTTGCACAACTCAAAAAATCATTGAATAGCATGCTTTAAAAGGGTGAATTTTATGGTATGTGAATTATACTTCAATAAAGTTGTTTTTTTAAAAAAACATGGATTGCTGAAGCCTTCTCACAGTTTCTGATTCAGTAGGTTTGAGATGGTTGGAGAATCAACCCTATTATCTGGTGACAACTAAGGCCATTCCACCCCCGTGGGAGGACGTCCCACCCCAGCGGGAGGACCGCTGGCCTACAGAGGTGAAAGGCCAAAGCCAGGAAGGGGAGGAGTCTGTTTAAACAACAACAACACGAACAAGGGCACTACCCTGGGCACACCTCTCCACGCGGCCCACACCCCTGCCTCCAGTGTAACCCCAGCGGATATCCGGGAGGCCTGTAAGGGGCGGCAGGGAGCCGACCTCCCCCAGCGTCTGGCAGACAGGCCTCCGCGGCAGACAGCGGCAGAGTTCATTTCAAGGCAGCCTCTTCACCATCAACAGAAATTGGCAGCGCAAATAGGAACCGCTGTTTATTTGCCACTTACCTCTGTCTTGTTCCGCTTAAATACTGAGGGGAAACCGGAGCCATTAGGGTCAGAAGAAAATTACAAGCACGCGGCGTCGCTGTGGGTGGGTGAAAATGATATTAGAGATGGGGGGGAAATAAATAGAAGAAGGAAGGAGGGAGGGTGGGAAGAAGAGGGAAAACTGCCTTGCACCAACAGAGCATGAAATAAAATAAAATTAAATAAAGATCTGTTTGGTGGGTGGGGAATCTTCATCCTGGGAAATATGGGTGGAGGTTTCCGGGGAGAGGAGAGTTGTTATTTAATTTTTTTTTTTGTAAAGCCAGACCGAGGAGATGAAATTCTGATTTCTGTTGTCTGGCCTGATGAGCAAAGTTGAGCGTGATTCTTTTTTCTCTGGGTCACCAGGAAACAAGCCCAGGGAGGGGACAAAAGCCAAAAGCAACCACCGCCCCCACCTTGGGATGGGGTAAGGTAATCTCCCCCACCTCTGGGGTCTCGGCTCCCCTCCCAGGGCTTCACACCCAGAGGACACCCCCTGCTCCCCGACTGGCCCCCACCCCTGGCGGCATTAATTGGAGGCCCGAGCAGTACCACATTTATTACCTTCCCTCCTGCTCCACACTAAATCTTGTGGCAATGCTTCTAAAAGTCAATAAAACGAGAAGGAAGATGCGATAAAATTAAGGTGGAAAGTGCGATGGGGAGAGGAAATGGGAATCTTCTTTTTAATTTAGCTTTAATTTTAATTTTTTGTCACCTCTCCAAACAGCCTGCGTGCTGGTACAGTGGAGGGGTCGGGGGCTGGGGGAGAGGCTGGCCTGGCTTTCTACGGCCAAGAAGAAGCTGTGCTGTAGGCTGGGTCTTGGAGGAGGGGGGAGATGAGGAGGGGGCTACCTATCGTGGGAGCTGCAGCTGGGAGCAGGCAGGAGTTAGGGGTGGGAGGCTGCCTGCCAAAGCCTTACCCAGGAGGCACTCCTTTGTTTGTGCTCCCAGAGCAGCCTGTCCAGCAGGCTGATTCTGTGCACCCTGAAAGTAGGTCCTGGGTCTGGATGATTTTAATCATCCCTTTACCTGGTACCTGACACATAACCTCTAGTGGCTCAGACCATAAAAAGTCTGTCTGCAATGCAGGAGACCTGGATTCGATCCCTGAGTCGGGAAGATCCCATGGAGGAGGGCATGGCAACCCAAGCCAGTATTCTTGCCTGGAGCATCCCATGGACAGAGGAGCCTGGCGGGCTACAGTCCATGGGGTCGCAAAGAGTCGGACACTGAGCGATTAACACTATTACTACTTACCTGGTACCTGACACGTAATAGTGATGCTGATCTGATAATGATGGTATCAGCATCATTGCTCCAGCATTGTCCTAAACACAATTCACACTTATACAATTTCATCTGATTCTTCCCATCAATGCTATGAGATAGCTATCATTACAAAGCCCCATTTTACAGGTAAGGAGATTGAGGACAGAGAGGTGAAGCCCCTTGACCGCAGTCACAGAGCTTGTGGGTGGCAGGAGTGTTATTCAGGAAACAGGTGTGGATAATTCTTACTTATCAAGTGGATGAGGACATCCCTCGTGGTCCAGTGGCTAAGACTCCACGCTCCCAATTTGGGGGGCCTGGGCTTTGATCCCTGGTCGGGGGACTAGGTCCTGCGTGCTCCAACTAAAAGACCGAGCCTGCTGCAACGAAGACCCAGGGAAACCAAATAAATTTTTAAAAGAAATTTTTTAAGTGGGTGGATGAAGGGCTTTAGTGGCAACAACAACAATAACAAAATCCACCTGCCAGTGCAGGAGACCCTGGTTTGATCCCTGCTCCAGGAAGATCCCACATGCTGCGGAGCAAATAAGCCCGTGTGTCACAACTACTGTGCCCGTGCTTTGCAACAAGAGAAGCCACTGCAATGAGAAGTCCGCATACCGCAACTCGAGAAAGCCCACATGCAGCAACAAAGACCTGGCACAACCAGAAATAAACAAATCTTTTTTTTTTAATGGGTGAATTAATGAGTGAATGAAACTTTCAGAATGCTGACATATTGCCAGTGGTGCTGGAGTCCCTCCCACATGCACTGAGCCCAGGAACACTGGGGCTGCAGAGCAAGGCAGAGGCAGCTGACCTCAGAGCCCTTGGAACAGAGGCTTCTCTGTGTTGGTGGGAAAGGCCTTGAGCTCAAGTCAACATTGGCTGTCGCGTGATTTCTGTCCCATTTTTAGGAAGGATGGAATCACACTCGATCCCTCATCTCTCTCAAACCAGATGTTCTTCTCACAGAGGTCCAGCCGGGAGACAGAACCTCTGTGGCTCCAGCTGTAACCTCTTCCCAAGAATAGGGAAGCAGCATAATTGAGCCTCCTGTCCCCTGGCACCAGCCAGGTGTCTGGAAGGTTCACAGCAGAGAAAAGTCAGGCCCAAGGAGAGGACAGGTCACACAGTTGGTCCCCTCTCCATACCTGGAGGTTTGCTCTGTCTTTTGTTATTTTGATGTGAGTCCCAGAGTCAGTATTCTTCCACATCCTAAGTTTTCTTGTGTCTCAGGCCTTGGTAACAACCTTCCAGGAGATGGGTAGGAGGCAGGTGCTGTTTCCTCTACATACAGATGGGGAAACTGAGGCTTAGACGGGCTCAAATTGTCTCCAGGACCACGTACTAACCCTGGCATCAATGCCCAGTGAAGGATTCTGACTGTTGTCTATCCTCAACTGAGTATGAAAAAAAAATTATGTTTTCAGAAGATATTGTCCTCTCTCAAGCTCAGGTTCTAAAGCAACCCTGTCGGCTCCTTGCCCCACTTCCCCGTCCACTGGTCGCAGTGAGTGGCCCTGCCCCACCCCAGTATCACCCTTCTGTATTTCTGAAGACTGGGGGAGGCCAAAATGGATGGACTTCTTGCCCAAAATATTGTTTCCCTCATCAAAAAAAACCACATTTTCAAAGATTACTTGACAGCATGGAGAGGCACACAAGAATTATTTGTAAGTTAAAAAGAAATCAAGCTACCAAATGTCGTGCAGAATATAATCCTAATTATGTTTCATTTTAAATGTAGTTTATGGCTATGTTTGTGTCCCAGGGTAGCTCAGCTGGAAAAGAATCCGCCTGCAATGCAGGAGGCCCCGGTTTGATTTCTGGGTCAGAAAGTTCCCCTGGAGGACGGATAGGCTACCCACTCCAGTATTCTTGAGCTTCCCTGGTGCCTCAGTGGTAAAGAATCTGCCTGCAGTGTGAGAGACATGGGTTCGAACCCTGGGTTGGGCAGATCACCTGGAGAATCAGCCCACTCCAGTATTCTTGCCTGGAGAATCCCCATGGACAGAGGAGCCTGGCGGGCTCCAGTCCATGGGGTCGCAAAGAGTCAGAGCGACTGAGCGCAGAAGGCTAGAGGGATATACACACCAAAATATTTATTTATAGTGCTTTTGTTTCCTTCCTTAATGTTTCTACATTTTCCAAATTTTCTGTTGAGAACATGTGTTCAGTGAATTTTTAAATTTGACTTATTAGCAGTTTTTAAAATACTGATGCCCTTTAGCTTGCTGGCTCCATGGTCTCATAAGCATCAGCCAAGAACAGATCACATACGTGTGTGTGTGTGTGTGTGTGTGTGTGTGTTGGGGGGTCCCAACTCTCCCACCTTCTCCCAGTGACTGCTGTTCATCATAACCAGGACAATTAACCATCCCTTATTATTCACACGTCATGATTACTAATCATCCTTATTAATATCCATGCTTTGCAAAACCACGAGGCAGCTTGGCCGGGATGCTTGGAACTCCACAGGAGTCCAATCCTGACCCCAGGCACGTCCCTTCCTGACTTGTGCCTTCACCTCCCCCTGAACTGGGACCACCTGCCCCTTCCTTATCCCTCTGCAGTGACCACTGCCCTCTGCTTCCCTTCTTTGCCAGCTCATGAGAGCCTCACACCCCAAGAGGACCACCTAAATTCCCGAGCCCATTTGCCACCTGAACCACTGACTTTCCTCCCACTGGATCTGAAATAAGGGTCTCTTTCTATAGTTGATCCCTTTTCCCATTCCACCCACTTTGTTCATAAAATGTATGCTCTACCCCCAAACAGACGTGTTAAGGCTAAAACCTGAACTTCATGGTTCTACCACCTACCCATTTTCAGTCTCTAAATCTTGCTACCTGTTTGGGAAAATGCATTAGCAATTTCGTGTTAAGCTGGCTATTGACAACCTTGGCCATTTGGCTAACACTAAGTCCCCTGGACAAGGTTTGAAGTAGATTTATTCTCTGGGTCACTTCAGCTCTTGGTTTTTGATGTGATGGTGGCTATGCAGTAGTGAAATGGGCCCAGATCCCGTGCACACAGGGAATTTACCCTGCTGGTAAATTACTGGTAATTACCAATATACCAGTCCTCAAAGAGGTGGTGTAACCTCTTCTGGGTGGAGGTGAATTTAAAACCACAAGAGATGGTTGAGTGACTTCCCTGGTGGTCTAGTGGCTGAGACGCTGAGCTCCCAAGGCAGGGGCCATGGGTTCAACTCCCAGTCAGGGAACTAGATCCCACTTGCTGCAACTAAAGATCCTGCTTGTTACAGCTAAAGACCCCACATGCCCTAGCAAGGGTCCAAGATCCTGAGCACCGCAACTGAGACTCGGTGCAGTCAAAATTTGAGTAAGGAGAGAGGAAAAAAAAAAAAGAGGTGGTTGGAGCCTGCTCTGCATTGATTCTGCTCTGAGTCAAGATACCAAGGACTGACTACCACTGAACCCTGACTGTGAGACCAAGCCACGGTACCCTACCTGCACCTACTCATGGAACACACTGGGCATGAAGACCATAGTGGAAGCAATTTGAGCAAAATACTCACAGCAGCTGCATTTATTACGGTAAGAAATTAGACACCCCTCACACACCCAGCAAAGAGGGAGTGACTGAAAGAGGCGGCACCCATCGAAGTGATGGAACACCACGTGGACGTTAAAATGACCATGTTTCAGACTCTGGCACCCTGAAAATGTCCGTGTGCCTGGACGTTAGGTGAAAGCAGGAGATCCAGAGGGCACACAGCCCCCAGGAAGAGTGACCTGCCCCAGCTCAGGGGAGAACTGAGGTGGGTTCCAATCCAACCTCATTGGTTAACGCTGTTCATGAGCCTTGAGTGTTCCATTGGTAAAAGGCAATCAACACCCCTGCTAGTGGCATGGTATTGTGGGAGGGTTAAATCAGATTCCGAAGTTCCAAACTTTGGGGCTAACAAAAAACACTCCCCGAAGGCTGTAAAAATCAAGAAAGAACGGACCAAAATTCGAACTTTTAGAAATGAAAGTTCTTGGAATTCCCTGGCAGTTGAGCGGTTAGGACTCCATGCTCTTACTGCTGGGGGCAGGGGTGGCCAGATTCAATACCTGGTCCCCGGTGGGGAAACAAAGATCCCACAGGCGATGGTGCAGCAAAAAAAAAAAAAAAAAAAAAAAAATTCTTTAGATCGTTTTTGGAATAAGTCCATTTAAAAAAAAGAAAGAAAGAAAAAAGACAAGACGTGGTTTGAGAGGAAGGGCTCCAGAGCTTTGAGGCTTCCCCATGGAGGACAGGAGACCCGGGAAGGATTGGCTGGGCTCTGGAAGAAAGAGGGAGAGGGACTTCCCAGGCAGGCCAGCGGTTGAGAGTCCACCTGCCAAGGCAGGAGACACAGGTTCATTCCCTAGTTCGGGAAGATTCCACACGCCAAGGAGCAGCTGAGCCCGTGGGCCACCACTCCTGAACCCATGCTCTGAAACAAGAGAAGTCTGAGCACAGCAACGGGGAGCAGCCCCCGCTTGCCACAACCAGAGAAATCCCACACGCAGCGATGAAGACCCAACACAGCCAAAAATAAATAAATACAATTTTTAAAAGGAAGAAAGAAAGGAGGGGGAAAGAAGTGTGGGTTCCCTGCCACCAGGGCCCCCAGAGAGGACCAAAGCCGCACTCCGTGGCTGGGCAGGAGAAATTTGTCCATCTAAAATGAGAAGGAACAAAAATCATCCCACCCGGCTCAGCTCTCAGGAAGCACCAAGGAGCCAAAAGAGTCACAGGGGAGATGAGGGGGAGAGCTGGAAGCAGGGACGGAGGAGGGCCCAAGCATCTCCTCCTGTAGCTTGCGGCCTGCCCCCGTCAGCGACGGGCTCTGCCAGATCTCTGCTAGCTGGCGGCCGCCACCTCCTCCTTCTCTCCCGCTGCCCAAACAGCATCCCCTTCCCTGGGTATCCACTTGAAGAAGGAAGAGGCTAGTAAGCCCAGTGTAATGTAAATCACTCGACCTGAGTATTTCTGGCAGAGAACAGGGTCCTCCCCAATGTGTATCTGCCCTGGGGACTTAAGAAAGACACGGGACCCCAGACACCCCCAGGGCTAGACTGTCCCTCTTTATTATCCTAGCACAGCCGGGGGACCACCTTGCCTTCCTGTCTGAACTTCCTCCCACACCACCTTCTTTCTTCAAGGAGTGGGAATGGGGTTAAAGACACAAGGTGAAGTTGAAGGAGGGGAGGATGAAGAAGGGAACGGGATGCTCTTCTGGGGGAGGTAGTGGAGAAACATTTTCCTCCGCTGTTGTTTTTAAGGAGAAAGGGAAAGAAAGAGGCGGGTCACCTTGAGGGAGCAGATTCCTCAAATGACAGCATTTTAGTGAGGATCCAAGTAATTCAGCCTCCTCCCCTCTTCCCAGTGCACTCTAGTTTTTTATTTCTTTTTTCAGTTCTTTATTTTTGGCTGCGCTGGGTCTTCATTTCTGTGTGGGCTTCCTCTAGTTGCGGCAACCGAGACTGCTCTGTTGCACTGAGTGGGCTCTGGGTGTGTGGGCTTCGCAGTTGCCGCACGGCACACAGGCTCAGTTGCTCCGAGGCATGTGGGAACTTCCCAGACCAGGGATCGAACCCGTGTCCACTGTATCGGCAGACAGATTCTTGACTACCAGACCTCCAGGGAAGTCCTGGTGGGAAGTCCAGCGGGACTTCTAATAAGCCGGGAACTGGGTCAAGGCCCTTTCAGCCTCACTCACCCGCCCTCTGCTCTAGGAAAGCAGCCTCTTTGCACTTTGGCGCATGTGTCCCCAGCGTGTCCACCTCTAGGCTCTGCTCCTGCTAATCCTTCCACCAGGCACCCCTCCCCTTCCCCACCAGTCAGAGTCTCAGAGCAGCCCCTCCTTCACAAGGCCAGGCAGTCTCTCAACTAGAAATGCTCCTTTTTTGTCTCTGCTGTCTAGGAAAGGAATTACACTCTGGGATTTTCTGCTCACACCCCGATCCCCCAACTGAATGGCATCTTGCTCATTCCCTGAGCTGCCTTTCACCTAATCAATCAATCAACAAGCTAAGAAAAGTAGTTGAGGTGGGGGATGGGAGGCCACAAAATTGCCCAAATCCCAGGTAACTGATCCTATCAACGAAGTTTGGATTCACACTCTGAGGCACATCACACACGTCACCCCCTGAAAGTCTCATCTCCACCCTACACAGCAGACTCTATTGCCATCCCATCCTGCCCAGGATCTGGCCCTCCAGCTGGTAAAGGATCGGAACCCCAGGCTGGCTAAACCCAAGACCCACGTTCTTCCTATTCTGTCACAGTGCCTCTTACAGGTCTTTTCTGGGGGAAGCGGGAGCTGCCCCCAATCCAAATTCTCTCAGAAGGGAGATGATTCCTCTTTGCTTCTTCAGTCTCGTCCAAGCTGAACTCTGACCAGCTCTGCCACTCAGCCAGCTGCTGGGCAGGTGGGGTGGGTGAGGGCTGGGGAGTCCTGGGCACTAACAACATCAATGGAAGTGACCAAGCACCTTATGGGCACAAGGAGCAGGAGGCACAGACATCGAAAACCTCTGGAAAGGACTTTCCTGGTTTAGACTCCATGCTTCCAATGCAGGGGCACAGGTTCGATCCCTGATCAGGGAGCTGAGATCCCTCATGTTGCATGGCCAAAAAAATCTTCTGGGATAGAGTCCCACTGTATTACTTATTCCTGGGTCAGTCCACATCTTAGCAGCAGGAATTAGCCTGGAGGGAGAGGCTGCTGGGGGAGAGGGAGGCTCATGCAGAAAGAGACGCTCACAGAGGGGAGAAAGGACCCCCTGACCTCAGCAGGCTTCCCCGCCAGCGCTTCATCCTGAGCTGGGATGGCGAGAGGGGTTGATCCCAACTCAGTCTCTGAAATTTCTCTCTTGACTTCCTGCGTGTGCACTCAGTTGCTCAGTCATGTCCGATTCTCTGCAACCCCACGGACTGGGACCCACCAGGCTCCTCTGTCCATGGAATTCTCCAGGCAAGAATACTGGAGTGGGTTGCCATTTCCTCCTCCAGAGGATCTTCCCAACCCAGGGATCGAACCCATGTCTCTTGTATCTCCTGCATTGGCAGGTGGATTCTTTACCACTGTGCCACCTGGAAAGCCCTTGACTTCCTAGGCCTTTGGAGAAATGCTACAATTCTCCCCTGGGCCCTTATCTTCACATTTCGGCCTGCATTTCAGTCCCAGCCCCAAGGCTCTGGAATAGACATGCTGTCATGAATTGCCAGGCACCACACAGCCATCTGACGGCTTGCCTGAACTCAGGTAGCCTGCAGGATGGATGGAGCACAAACGCTGGCATCTCTGTTACACACACACACACACACACAATTTAAACTGACCCTTCCCCATGCATTATCTTAATTGGTTTAAACCTCAGAACAGGGTCCTGGGAGGTGGGCAGGGCAGATGTCTTGAACCCATTTCTTAGATGAGGAACCTGAGATTCAAGGAAGGTAAGCAACTGAATCAAGGTCACACTGTCCAGAGCTAGTGACCACGTTACTGATAACCCCACAGCCATTCAGTGCCTGGAGCAGCACTGAGCGCTTTCCATGCATATGACATTCAATCAGCCCCATGGTGGGGAGACGTTATCATCCCCATCTCCCCATTTCACAGATGATGAGACACACACTTAGAGTTGTTAGGTGATTTGGGGAAGCCACTTGGAGCCAAGCCTCAAACCGCCGGGCCCCGTGGACCCTCCCCAGAGTGGGTCCCCTGAGTCCCCGGCACGTGTGACAGTGTGTGACCCGCTAAGGGGCTCACTGAACGTCTGCAGCACATTTGTCCACTGAGTTGTCCCCCACTTGCTTGATCTTGCTTCTCCTTCAGGACCGTTCTCGTCCTTCCCTCTCCTGACTCCTTACACGGCTCCAGCCAGACATTTGACATATCGCCTCCAGGAGTTCAGGGTCATGGAACCCCCAGGCCCCCTAAGGAGGCTGGAAAGACAATCTGCCACCTCCCCCCCCCTGCACCTACCAGCTTTCAGGGATTTGTGGTTTGATGCAATGACACCCCTTGCCTCAGTTTCCCCACCTGTACCAGAGCTGTAGGCAAGCAGGCTGCTGGAAAAGAGGCCCTCAACCTCTTTCCACCCCAGGGGGTGCTGGGATCCTCTTTCTCTCTCGAGCCCCACAGAACCGCAGACACGCAGTGAGGGACCTGCAAGGGGAGAGACCAGGACAGGTATGAGGACTGGTCAGCCCCACCTCCAGAGCGTGCATTCCTAAACAGGGAAGATGCTAATATCTGAGGGCAGGAGTCTCTCAGGGAAGATCCCCCACAGGCTGAGGTTTGAAGGTCCCTTTGGAACACTGCCAACTCCAGCTGCCCCAACCCCAGGCGTTAATCAACCAACATCACTGAGAGTTCACTGGCCTGCAGGCAAAGAATGGGTGAAGATGCCACTCCTGCCAACCACCAGCCAAGAGAGGTGCTTCAGTCGGGCACACTGAGTGCTTCTCTAGGCACACCCTTGTTTAAACTTGCCAGCAACTCTGAGAATTATTTGCATATCACAAAGAGTCAAGCACGGGTCTCGGTGGCCTGCCCCTCGTCACATGGCTGTGTGTGTGTGTGTGTTAGTTGCTCAGTTAGGTCCGACTCTTTGCAACCCCATGAACTCCAGCACCCAGGCTCCTCTGTCCATGGTACTTTCCAGGCAAGAACACTGGAGTGGGTAGCCATCTCCATCTCCTTCTCCAGGGGATCTTCCCAACCCAGGGACTGAACCTGAGTATCCCACACTGCAGGCAGATTCTTTACCATCTGAGCCACCAGGGGAGCCCCAGTCACATGGTTGGGACACGGCTAAACTAGAGACAAATGCAAGGCTTTGGGGGCCTGTGCCTGCATCTTGTTCTGAGAACAAAGCTGTTCTCTCACCAACATTTCCCAAGCCTTCCTTTTTTAAAGATTTGTATTTATTTATTTTTGGCTACGCTGGGTCTTCATTGCTGTGTGCAGGCTTTCTCTAGCAGCCTTGAGCAGGGACTATGCTCTAGCTGTAGTTCACAGGCTTCTCATTACAGTAGCTTCTCTGGTTGCCGAGAACAGGCTCTAGAGTGTGGGCTCAGTAGTTGGGGCACGTGGGCCTCTTTGTCCTATGGCAAGTAGAATCTTCTGGACCAGGGATCGAACCCATGTCCCCTGCATTGGCAGGCAGATTCTTAACCATGGGACCACCAGGGACGTCCCCAAGGCTTCCTTTGATAGAGGCTGGATGCCTTACACATTTCTCCCCCCCACCCTCCACCTCTTACCTGTCCTGGGGTCCAAGAGCAAATGAGGTGGGTCCTAGGTTTAGAACCCTGGGCTTTAGTGATCAATGACAGGACTGGAGGAGACTCTTGAGGGTCCCTTGGACTGCAAGGAGATCCCAACCAGTCAATCCTAAAGGAAATCAACCCTGAATATTCATCGGAAGGACTGAGGCCACCTGATGAGAAGAGCTGACTCATTGGAAAAGACTCTAATGCTGGGAAAGATTGAAGGCAGGGGGAGAAGGGGGGCACTGAGGATGAGATGGTTGGATGGCATCGCTGAATCTCTAGACGTGAGTTTGAGCAAACTCCAGGAGATGGTGAAGGACGGGAAAGCCTGGTGTGCTGTAGTCCACAGAGTCGCAAAGGGTCGGACGCGACTTAGCGACTGAACAACAGGACACCTGGCTCAGGGCCCCCACCTGACCTTCACCCCCACACAGCACACGTCTCTCTGTGCTTCCTACTGCCACCCTTCCAGTCCCCACTGCCTGTAGCCCCGAGGATGACCAGGAGACCAGAGTGGGAGGAACAACACTCCTGACCCCCAGCCTGGCTGGGACCTCTCCAGTGCCTGTCACCTAGCCCCAGCCGGGCGTCAGGTCCAGCCAGACCCCCTTCCCCTCCAAGTCGCCCCTGCCGTGCCCTCTGGCCAGGCCCCTCCAGGCGCTCCAGGGATTGACCGATGTCAGAGCGCCACCTAGTGTGCCTGGTGGGCGCCCCGGACCCTGCCCAGGACTTGCCGGGTTCATTCTCTGCTGCTGCTGCTGCTGCTAAGTCGCTTCAGTCATGTCCGACTCTGTGCAACCCCATAGATGGCAACCCCCCAGGCTCCCCAGTCCCTGGGATTCTCCAGGCAAGAACACTGGAGTGGGTTGCCATTTCCTTCTCCAATGCATGAAAGTGAAAAGTGAAAGTGAAGTCACTCAGTCGTGTCCGACTCTTAGCGACCCCATGGACTGCAGCCCACCAGGCTCCTCTGTCCATGGGATTTTCCAGTCAAGAGTACTGGAGTGGGGTGCCATCACTTCTCCTCTAGGGCGGGTCAAACACCAGGAAGAGTCTCTGTCCTGGCTGGGACTCACTTGCAAAGAGCCTCAAATCCTACCTGCTGACGTTCTGCGCTGTGAAACTATTCCTCCAGTCACAGAGATCCTGGCACCTAGTGAGGGCAGTGCCCCATCATGGGACAGCACTGCCCGCAAAGCCCTGGCTTCATACTGCCTGTAAGGCTTAAAGTGAGCTTTCCAGTAGTTTAATCAAATTGCATTGTTTTGTGTCCTTTGGTGAAAAGCAAATTTCCCAAATTAGCCACAATTTTGATAAACCCTCTTTGTGTGTGCTCAGTCGTGTCCTCTTGGTGACCCCATGGACTGAGGCCCACCAGACTCCTCTGTCCATGGGTTTTTCCAGGCAAGAACGGTGGAGTGACTTGCCATCCCCTTCAAGTCCTGATGTTGCACAAGAGCCTCAAACAGTGAACAGTGTGGGGCCTGTGCTCCATCCCACCCCCGCCTCCAAACACAGTCAAATGAGCACACAGCAGGGGCACAGAGGTCAGGCCAAGTCCAGGTTTGAAGCCTTGCTCCGTACCAACTGTGTGACCTTGAAAAATTCACTTAATAATGCCGTGGGGGTGGCCTAATCAGGAAGGAAATCCAAAAAAGAGGGGATATTTGTGTACACACAGCTGATTCACTCTGCCGTACAGCAGAAACTATTACAACATTGTAAGGCAACTATACTCCAATAAAAAATTTTTTAAAGAAAGAAAAACTCACCTAGGCTCTCTGAGCCTCACTTTTCCCACCTGTGAGATGGGGTTGTAATGAGCATCGTATGAGATAACAAACGTGGCCTTCAGCGGTGCCAGCCACTCACCCGAGTCTCTGTAACAGCCAGACTCGTCTTCCTCATCTCCCGCGGGGACTCCACAGCACCTCAAGCCGGGTCTCCGCCGTTTTCTCGTCTCGGAGCACATGTCACAGGCACGTTGCCTCTATTTTCTGTGGACATGTCCATTTACCCATCCCGGTGCCAAGCCAACAGTGAGTGTATATTAACCAGCCGCTCGACAGAATGTTCTCAGGCCAAACGGCCACACCTGTGGGAAGAGCCTGTTCTTCAGTACAGAGGTGAAACCAATCCAGCTTTCTAGTCGTGTCCAAACAAACACGCCCTGTCCCAGAGCCTCAGGCTTCTCCCCACTCTGAAGTGGTGTTGAAGCTCCTGACTTGCACAGTGTGTTAAGACATGGAGAAGACGTATTTGAAGGCCCTGGTAAAGGGTGTAACACCCAGCAAGTAGAATAACAGGTAGAATGCATCATGCTGATCGCTGGGAGGCCCCGTTGGGTTCAAAGCAATGTCAACAGAGGGGCTTCCCTGGAGGTCCAGTGGTTGAGAATCCGCTTTCCAATGCAGGGGATACACATTCAATCCCCGGTCAGGGAACTAAGAGCCTACGTACCGCAGGGCAACTGAGACTTCGAGCCACAGCTACTGAACCAGTGCGTTCTAGAGCCTGCTTGCCACAATACAAGGTCCCATGCGCTGCAACCTGACCCAGCCAAAAATAAAATAATTAATTGAATTTTTTTTTAAAAGGCTACATCAAAGGAAAACAGAAAGAGTGTCATCTCTGTGCACCAGAGACATCCGGGCAAGGAGGCCGAGGGCAAGTCAGGCCCGAGTGAGAAATGCTTGAAACAGGCAAAAATGAAAGCCCAGTCAGGGTCTCAGTCAACAGCTGATCTACAGAGAAGACATCCCACAGACCAGGAGCAACTGGGTGGTGAGGGGGGGGGCTCTCTTTCTCCTGGGCTGGGGATGGGGAATGGGCCAGTGCAGTGAGGGAGGAGGGGGTGAACAGCCTCTTTATTAACACAATTATTTTATTTGCCAAAAGGTAATCATCCTAAGTGAGGTCAGCGGCTGGCCCAAGTTGCCATGGCAACAGAACCTGTTCACTTCCAGCAGCAGCAAGGGCTGGAGGCTCCTGAGGAACGAGCCCCCCAGGCCTCTCTTCTCCTCCCCCGGAGAAGGGCTGAACTACACCGGCCAGTGTCTGAGTTCCCCCTCCACGCCCCAACTGGCAGACCAAGAGTCCTTGGGAGACACCCCAGCCCAGGTTCACAGGGGGCCCATCTTAGGGGAGAGGGACCTTGGCATCCATCATCCCTTTTTACCCCATAATAACCCTGCCACGAAGTGACTGAGCATCTCCTGACCGTTTCACAGACCACTGTGGCTCAGAGGGGTTAGTGACCTGTCCACAGACACACAGGACTTGGAGGTTTCGGGGCTGAAGCGTGACGCCCTGCTCACAGTTGCCTCAGCGCCAGGGGCTGTGAGATTGACAGGGAAGGACTGGACCAGGGTCTTGAATCGCCACGAAACTGGTGTGGAGGAAAAGTTGCTAACGTAAAATCAGAGAGGCCTGGGTTTGGGTCCCAATCCCCTCCTCGCAGGTCACATTACCCACAGCAAATGTGCTCTGAGCCTCGGTTTACCCAGCGCATTCTGTGTCTATGACTTGTCAGACTCTGCAAGTTCCAGCAATGACCAAGACATGTTTCTCCATCTGTAAAATGGGCCAGTAAAGGCCTATCCTAGGGACCCAGGTAAACTTGCCCCAATGTACACAAATGTAAGACTCTAGTTCTGGGGCTCTTGTTGTTTCGTCATTAAGTCAGGTGAGCGACTCAGTGCAACCCCATGGACGGTAGCCCACCAGGCTCCTGTCCATGGGGTTCTCCAGGCAAGAATACAGGGGTTGCCATTTCCTTCTTCAGGGGATCTTCCCAACCCAGGGATCAAATCCAAGTCTCCTGCTTAGCCGGCAGATTCTTTACCACTGAGCTGCTGATTGACACCTAGCTTATTTTCATCCAAATCTCTAGGAGTGTTAACTCTGCAGAGAAGAGTCAACACCAACTGTGAGTGGTGCTTCAGGCTTCTGGCCCCAAAATCTCCAAGTTCTGTGTGTCTGTGGACAGGTCACTAACCCCTCCGAGCCACAGTGGTCTGTGAAATGGTCAGGTGATGCACCCTGACCCCAAATCCTCCAGCCCTGAAGTCCAGGAGACACCACAGCAGAGGCAGGTCCAAGGCCAGGTACAGCCAGGCTGTGGCGGGTCCCCTTGGCTTGTGACCAAAAAGCGAAGAGGAACTAAAGTGCCTCTTGATGAAAGTGAAAGAAGAGGGTGAAAAAGCTGGGTTAAAACTCAACATTCAAAAAACGAAGATCATGGCATGTGGTCTCACCAGTTCATGGCAAATAGATGGGGAAACAATGGAAACAGTGACAGATTTTATTTTCTCAGGCTCCAAAATCACTGCAATTGGTGACTGCAGCCATGAAATTAAAAGACACTTACTCCTGGGAAGAAAAGCTATAACAAACCTAGACAGTGTATTAAAAATCAGAGACATCACTTTGCCAACAAAGGTCCATATAGTCAAAGCCACGTTTTTTCCAGAAGTCACGTACAGATGTGAGAGTTGGACCATAAAGAAGGCTGAGCAGTGAAGAATTGATGCTTTTGAACTGTGGTGTTAGAGAAGACTCCTGAGAGTCCCTTGAACTGCAAGGAGATCCAACCGGTCAATCCTAAAGGAAATCACTCCTGAATAGTCAGTGGGAGGACTGATGCCGAAGCTGAAGCTCCAATATTTTGGCCACCTGAGGCAAAGAGTCAACTCACTGGAAGAGATTCTGCTGCTGGGAAAGATTGAAGGCAGGAGGAGAAGGGGATGAGATGGTTGGATGGCATCACCGACTCAATGACATGAATTTGAGCAAGCTCCGGGAGATGCTGAAGGACAGGGAAGCCTGGCGTGCTGCAGTCCATGGGGTTGCAAAGAGTCAGACATGACTGAGCAACTGAACAAGAACCACATGGCATCTACCGTGCCCTGGTAGAGAAGCGTGCCACAGGTACAAGAAAGTGGAAGTGTTAGACACCCAGTCGTGTCCAGACTCTTTGACACCCCATGGACTACAGGCTGCCAGGCTCCTCCATCTGTGGAACTTTCCAGGAGAGAATACTGGAGGGAGTAGCCATTCCCTTCTCCAGGGGATCTTCCCGACCTAGGGATCACATCCAGGTCTCCTGCATTACAGACAGATTCTTTACTGTCTGAACCACCAAGGGACAACCGCAACCAGAAGGAATTCAGATGGGGTGGTGGAGGGGCTGACAGTTCCAAGGGAGCATCTCGGCAGGCTTTGTGGGAAGAGGGGCAGTGAGGCTTGAGCCGCGTCTCCTAGAAGGTGGACATGGGGATGAGAGCAGGAGGGAAGACATTTCCGGCAGTGGAAACTACCCACAATAAAAGTCTTCAAAGTGTCAGATGCCGCAGGGGTTTGGGGGGAAGAGGGTTTGAGTAGGGATCGAGGGCAGAGTGAAGGAACTTCAAGGGACCCAGGAGGATGTAGGAGCCAGACTGGGGCAGATTGTGGATAGCTGTGACCCTGAGGCTAAGAAACCTGCACTTTATCTTGGAGGCAACAGGAACCATTGAAGTTTTCTGAGCTGGGACAGGAAAGATCTGATTTGCATTTTAGGATTACCCTTTGGAGAGGGAGTGGAGACAAAAAGGCTATCGGAGGACTTCCCTGGTGATCCCGTGGTTAAGAATCCACCTGCCAGTGCAGGGGACATGGGTTTGATCCTGGTCCAGGAAGATTCCACGTGCCATGGAGCAGCTAAGCCCATGCTCCACAAAAGAAGCCACCGCAATGAGAAGCCCATGAACTACAATGAGAGTAGCCCCTGCTTGTCCCAACTAGAGAAAGCCCAGGGCAGCCATAAATAAACAATTTTTATGGGCGCCACCTCCTTCCATTAACAAAAGCAACAGCTCATGGCCTGACTGGAGACCTTTTGTTGTTATTGTTTAGTCGCTAAGTTGTGCCCAATTCTTTGCAACCTCGTGAACTGCAGCACCCCAGGTTCCCCTGTCCTTTACCATCTCCTGGAGTGTGCTCAGATTCATGTCCAATGAGTCAGTGATGCTATCTGACCATCTCATCCTCTGCTGCCCCCTTCTCTTTTTGCCTTCAGTCTTCCCCATCATCAGGGTCTTCTCCAATGAGTTAGCTCTTTGCATCAAGAAGCCAAAGTATTGGAGCTTCAGCCTCAGTCCTTCCAGTGACTATTCAGGGTTGATTTCCTTTCGGATTGACTGGTTTGATCTCTTTGCATTTCAAGGGACTCTCAAGAGTCTTCTCCAGCACCACAACTCGAAGGGATCAATTCTTATAAGGAGACCTTGAAGTGAAGTGAAGTGAAGTCGCTCAGTTGTGTCCGACTCTTAGAGACCCCACTGACTGTAGCCTACCAGGCTCCTCAGTCCATGGGATTTTCCAGGCAAGAGTCCTGGAGTGGGTTGCCATTTCCTTCTCCAGAGGATCTTCCTAACCCAGGGATCGAACCCGGGTCTCCTACATTATAGGCAGACACTTTACCATCTGAGCTAGCCCTTTTTTAACCACTGCACACAGGCCTCAAGCTGTGTGGGTTTCCAGCCTGAAGACAGGCGCTGGGGACAGTGAAACTCCAGGCGCTGGTTCCCGCACTGGCCTCCTCAGACAGGGCCCCAACACTGCCTGAGGAGTATGTAAGTCCCCCGAAAGGTGAAGGGGCAGGGGATCAGAAGGGGGCCAGGAGGGAGCCCCTTTACTGAGCGTCTGCTTGGTCCTCACCCTTTACCCCAGGTCCCAGTGACCATGGGGGTAAGTGCCCTGAAATAATTATCTCTGTTCCAAAGAAGGAAACCAAGACCCGAGGCGGTTAGGAACAGCCCAGGAACCCCAGGCCCAGGATTCCAGCCCAGGAGGGTCTGACCTCAAGGCTCCTCAGACCACAAGCAGAAAGAGAAACTGAGACCTCAAGGAAGCAAACTTCCTGCTCCCGGGAGGACCACTCTGGCCCAGACCCCAAGGGGAGGCGTTCTGGGGGCCCCCGCCCCTGCAGTCTCTCCACCAGCCTCCTGGGATACACGCTCACACGCATCAGGCTTTGAGTTCTTAGTGCATCACAGACGTTCACAGAGAGCATCACAGTTCATCCAACTTCCAGTTTATTCACCAACCTCATCTGAGGATGCAGACCGGAGGCCCCGGCCTGTGCCAGACGATGTGAAGTAAAGGCAGGAGATAGCAGAGGGGGTCCCCAGGTTGGGGTCCACGCCCCGCCAGCCCTGGGGGACCTCCCTGGGGTGGGGACATGGCAGACAGGAGAAGTGCTGAGGGAAGGCTGGGCCCCTGAAGGGGAACAAGGACAGCAGGTTAGAGGGGGCATCTGGGCAGGAGACACAGGCAGGGCGAGAGGTGGAGAGGAAGCAGATGGTTCTGGTTCACCTCCAGTGATGCCCAGGGTGCTGGCCACACACCAGCCCAGTAATAGCACCAGTTCAGGCCTAAACTTGAATCAGTCCATCTGAGGCTTGGCCACAGTCAGCCGCAAAGAAGATTAGCAAAGACCAGGGAGGGAAGGAGGAGTGGGGGTGTTGCCGGGCCAAGGAATAATGTGCATGGAATCTATCTTGTGGGGAGAGAGGGTTCAGCACCCCTTCCCACAAGACATGGAGTGGGAAGCGGAGGTAGGAGACAGACCGAGCTATGTCAGCTTGGAGGGCACAGATCTGACCCACTGAGGCTGAGTCAGACCCTAAAACTCTGCCTCCAATACCTCCCTCCCTCAACCTCAACAAGCTCGAGTGAGACACCGAGAAGAACTTCCCAACCCCAGTGAGACCCAAGAATGCCTGAGCAGCTCAAGCTGTTCACGCCGTCCTTGGCAGAGGAGGGCAGTCTCAGCAGAGCACGTGTGGTACCCCCGTGGCCCCCTTCAGGCCAGGCTGTAGTTGTACCCAGGATGACCCAATGGGCTACATTCCCGGCCCACAAATGCTCTGGAGGCAGAGTGGAAAGTAGGAGGCTACAAATGGAATCAGCTGCCCAGCATAACGTATTAGCATCTAGGCGAGATTAATCAAGCCCAGAAACCTCGAGCAGACCCCTAATTAGTTGCTGCTGATAACTATATTTGTCATGCTCTCCAATTATTCCACTGTAAATTTCAGAGTTTAATTGCACCTTGTTCTTCATTGAAGTGTCACTGTTTGCACATGCTCCCCTAATTCTTTAGCAAATTTGACAAAATTCAGCATTAAATATAGATTATCTTTAGATTTCCATAATTAACACAACCAAACTGTCTCAGGCCTAAATATTTCTCCCAGCACCATAAATCTGGCCTGTCCCCGGAACCCAGAGAGCTGCTCCCAGCTCCCCCAGCAGAGGCCGCAGTGAGAATACACGTGCTCATCCTTGAACTCACACAGGACACGCCTGTGAAGGGCTGGGGCTGGGGGTGCAGGCGAGGCTTCAGTGAGGGCACGCATCCAGGGACCGTCCCACCCCCAAATGTGTGGGAGACCTCACTGAGGCTGCTTTCTGGGGCATCTTGCCAGGGCTTAGAAGGCCAGGCCAGCATCATGGCTGACCTCTGTCCCTGGCAGGTGGTGATTTTGTGAGTTAGTCACTCTGTCGAGTCCGACTCGTTGAAAGCCCATGGACTGTAACCCACCAGGTTTCTCTGTCCATCGGATCCTCTAGGCAAGAATACTGGAGTGGGTTGCCATTTCCTTCTCTAGGGGATCTTTCCAACCTAGGGATCAAACCCAGGTCTCCCGCATTGTGGGCAGATTCTTTAATGTCTGAGCTACCAGAGAAGACCCCTGCAGCCAGGCCATAAGCCACTCCACACCACAAAAGCCAAAGGGCCCGTGTGACCTTTATCCCCATTAAGGCAGTCTTTGATTCTGCTGGGAAGGCGGCGCAGGCGGACAGGGATGCTCTCTGTGCACACCCCCTTTCTGGCGTCCTCACTGACCAACCTTCCCTCCAGACTCACCGGGTGCACATGTGGCTGTTGTTCAGGCGCTGAGTCGTCTCTGGCCCTTTACAGCCCCATGGACTGCAGCTCACCAGGCTCCTCCGGCCTCCACTGTCCCCCAGAGTTTGCTCGGGTGAATGCATGTCCATTCCACTCCAAACACACTCACCTGGGGCTCTTAGTTCAGACACTCAACATCAGGCTACAAATCTTTTCCACCAGTTCCCCCAAGCCCCAGTTTTTTGTTGGGGAACAACAAAACCAGCAAGGTGTCCCATTTCCAAGATGACAGTGGGACAGCAGGGATAGCTAGAAGACAGGGATGCCTATGCCCCCTCCAGAGCCCTCCCAGTCCATGGCCCCTGGGAACAGATCCACTGGTTTATCCCACGTAGGGCTTCCCAGGTGGCACTAGCGGTGAAGAACCTACCTGGCAGTGCAGGAGATGTAAGAGATGAGGTTTCAGTCCCTGGGTCGGGAAGATCCCCTGGAGGAGGGCATGCAACCCACTCCAGTATTCTTGCTGGGAGAATCCCATGGACAGAGAAGCCTGGCGGGCTACAGTCCATGGGGTCGCCAAGAGTCAGACACGACTGAAGCGACTTAGCTTGCACATACACACACCCCAAGTCAAGTCTGGCTGGTCCATGGGCAGCAGAACATCCAGAGTTCAACTGCCTGCCAAGCCCCATCCCCCATACTGCAGTCATGCAAGCGTGCACACACGCACACACAGATGTACACACAGATACAGAGACAAATGGACTCGGATACACAGAGACACACCATCAGCACCCAGGGACACACACATAGACACACAGTCACACACTGACATGCAAAGACAGACACACACAAAGAAACACACACACACTGCTCTGCGCAAACCCGGAAGATGGGGTCAGCCAGATAGGAGAATACTCACTCCCCAGAAATCAGGGGCATTTCTAGAATATTGTTGCCTTGAAGGGCCAGAGAGGGCTAGGGGCTCCAGAAGACCGCTCCCTAGCCCTCTCACTCTCTTAAGAAGCCTCAGAGTATACTCGCTACAAATTTGGAGGAAAATCAATGACTTTTATTGAGATTTGAGTTTTTGCCCCAACGAGGGGTGCTGAGCTGGGAGTGATGTGGGAGCTCTCTGGGTGCAGTGTGCTAGGAGATGGGGCTAGACACAGCTTACAGGGCAGGGAGGGACTGGGCAACGAGCGGCTGGGAGGCTCCAGGGCCAGCAGCCTCCAGGACAGGCCAAGACAGAGGGCCAACAGATAGGCGATCAGGCTGCCACCCAGCCCCAGTCTGCTGGGCCGAGAGGGCCCCTGGGCCAGCTTAGGGGTCTGCTGGGGCCAGGCTGCATTCTGGATCCAGGACTCTGGACTCTCAACCTCAGAAGGAAGGAGGGGCTGAGACCCATCCAGGTCTGAGGAGCTGCTCGTGGCAAAGAAGAGCAGGAAGCAGCAACAGAGCGTGGGGGTTGTACAGCCCACTCAAGGTCATTGGCTTTGGAGGGTGATGAGGGGCAGTTATTGAGCAGCTTCCTGGCTCGAAGCACCTGTTATCATCATTCTGCAGAAAATCCTGCAAGAGACACAATGGCCCCCTTGCTCAGATGAGGAGAGTGGGGATAGAGAAGTTGAAGAAATTACCCACAGCCACCCAGGTGGCAAATGCCCGAGGCAGCACCTGAACCAAGGCCTGCCAGGCCTGGAAGTCTGTTTTCCCCTTTCTGCTGGCAGGCAGCACCTCGCAGGCCATGAAGGTGCCACATCGTCACCTGTCTCCTCTTCCAGATACTTGGGCCATCTGGGTCAGAGCTTGGCTTCCGGCTCCAGAGTGACGGAAACTCAGGGAATCTTCTCCACAACTCAACCCCAAATTATAAGACATACCCCAGGCACAAAACAGAGGACATCTGTCAGCTGAAATCCTGTCTACCCTACCCCACTGGCTAAAGTTTGAGTTTCCTCCTTCTCTACTGAATAATCGAAGGGATCAGAGGCCATCAACCCAATCTTAATATCATGTGCCTGAAGCCCCTGGCAATATCCTGCCTGAGTGGTCACCTGAGTGCTTGCATTCCTCCAGTGACAGGGAGCTCACTATCTACAAAGTACCCCCATTCAATCTTTGGAATCCTGTTAAGACTGAGCTGCTGTTTGACTCCCTGGGCCTCCCACTGGGCCCATCCTGCCCTCTGGGTTATCAGTCTGGCCCATGAAAAGCTCTTCTGTAATTGGAATACCACGACCACTGCTCCCACTACAACCACCACCCCTACTCTCCTGGCTAAACTCGTCCTCATTTCCTCAACCACGGCCAACTGTCCTCCCCCATCCCTCCTACTCACCCAAAGTTGTCAGCAGAATTGTTGACAGACAGGAGTGGTCAACAACAACCATTTTGGATGGACTTGGCAATGAAGGCACAGGCAATAAAAGAAGGTAGATGAGACTACATCAAAATGTAAAGCTTCTGTGTATCAGAGAGGACTTCCAAGTGGTGCAATGATAAAAGAATCTGCCTGCCAATACAGGAGACACAGCAGACGTGGGTTCAGTCCCTAGGTCGAGAAGATCGCCTGGAGAAGGGACTGGCAACCCACTCCAGCATTCAAATGAAAAAAGATTAAAAACAGAACTACCATATGAGCTGGGCTTCCCAGGAAGCACTAGTAGTAAAGAACATGCCTGCTAATGCAGGAGGCATACGAGAGGCGGGCTCAGGAAGATGCCCTGGAGAAGCGCACGGCTACCCACTCCAGTAATTCTTGTCTGGAGAACCCCATGGACAGAGAAGCCTGGCAGGCTCCGGTCCATAGGGGTTGCAAAGAAAGACATGACTGAAGCGACTTAGCATGCACACACCATACGATCCAGTAATCCCTCTAGGTATATATCCATAAGAATTAAAACACAGGATCTCACAGAGAGATTTGCACCTTCACGTTCCATGCAGCATTACCCACCATAGCCAAGAGACAGAAGCAACCCAGTGCCCACCAGCTGATGAATGGATAAACAAAACATGGTAAATACATACTCTGAAATACTATTCAGCCTTAAAAAGGGAAGGAAATCCTGTCACATGCTACATGAACGGACATTGAAGACATTGTACTAACTGAAATAATGCGGTCATAAAAAAAAATACCGTATGATTCCACTACAATGAGTATCTAAACTTGTCAGATTCACAGAAACAGAAAATAGAATGGTGATCGTCAGGGGTTGGGGATGAGGAATGATGGTTTAATGGGTAGAGAGTTTCAATTCTGTAAGATGGGAAAGATCTCCAGATCTATTTCACAGCAGTGCGAAAATACTTAACTCCTGGAATGTACACATAAAAGTGATAAGGATGGTAACCAAAAAAGAAGGAAAGAGAAATGATTTTGGAATCAGACAAAATTGGCTTTGATTTCCAGCTGTGTCATTTCCCAGCTGCATGACCCTGGGCAAGCTGCTGAATGTCTTTGAGCCTCAGTACCCCCAATTAGACGAGGGATTTGAGAGAGTCTGAGAAGAGCGTTATCTTCCTGGCAAAGTCAGTGGAGGACCTTGGACATGGTCACTATTGGAGGGATAAATTAGTGGGAAGGGATTAACATATACATATACTATGTATAAAATTCCCTGGTGGCTCAGACGGTGAAACATCTGCTTACAACGTGGGAGTCCCAGGTTTGATCCCTGGGTCAGGAAAATCCCCTGGAGAAGGAGATGGCACCCCACTCCAGTACTCTTGCCTGGAAAATCCCATGGACAGAGGACCCTGGTAAGCTGCAGTCCACGGTTGCAAAGAGTCAGACACGACTGAGCGACTTCACATTAGTGGCTTTTAGTGGCTTATATAAAATAGACAACCGGCCTTCCCTGGTGGTCCAGTGGTGAAGAATCACCTGCCAGTGCAGGGGACACAGGTTCGATCCTTGGTTGGAAAAGATTCCACGTGCCGAGGGGCATCTAAGCCTGTGCCTGGCAACTACTGAAGCCCAGGCTCCCTAGAGACTGAGCTCCTTAATAAGAGAAGGCCCCGTAATGAGAAACCCGCGCACTGCAACCAGTCATCCCAACCCGAAGCAACTACAGAAGGCCGTGCCCAGCAGTGAGCACCCAGTGCAGCCAGAATATCAGCCGATAAGTGAATGAAACCATTTATTAAACACCCGTTTAAAATATATAAAATAAAACTAGATAACCCACAAAGACCTTCTGTATAGCACAGAGAACGATATTTTGCAATAACCTATAAGGAAAAAGAATCTGAAAAAGTATACACACACACACACATGTGTACAACTGGATCACTGCGCTGTACACCTGAGATTAAGGCAGCGTCGTAAGTCAGCTGTACTTCAGCTATGCTTGTTCTTGTTCTTGTTTAGTTGCTCAGTTGTGTCTGACTCTTTGCAACCCTATGGACGGCACCCCACCAGGCTCCTCTGTCTGTGGGATTCTCCAGGCAAGAATACTGGAGTGGGTTGCCATTTCCTCCTCCAGGGGGATCTTCCCAACCCTGGGATGGAATCAGCATCTCTGGCATCAGCAGGCAGGTTCTTCACTACTGAGCCACCCAGGAAGCCCACTACATACTTCAACTACACTTCAGTAAAAGTCAAAAATAAATAAACAGAAACTCCTGACATGGCTGGAGCAGCAGAGTCATGCTCTAGACTCTGTGCGGAAGCTGCTCGGGCCTCTCAGCCTGGACTGACTGTGTGCCCTGCCGTGCCTGACCTTGGCCCTCCACCCCCACCCCCACCCCATCCAGCTCCCCTCCTTTCCTCCTTCCCTCCTTATACCTCACTCCAGCCACCTGCCTTCCTTGGGAGCCCAAAGCAAACCGCTCTGGCCCTGCCAGAAGGCGTCTGGCCCTTCTCTCGGTTTCCATAGCACAGAAAGCTCAGAGCGCTCACTGCTTCCGTTTCCCGGGTCTTTGTGTACAGGTCATCTTTGCAGGGGGGCCAGTCTCTGACCACACTATTCGAAGTGGCGCCTCCCTCAGACTGCACGCTCACCCTCCTCTTCCTGCTCCACTTCTTACATAACACACTATATAACTTTACTGACTGATTTTCACTGACTCCCACACTGCTGTATCCCTGGCTGACCCATACTAGATGCTCAATAAATACTTGTCCAATGACAGCATGAGCTAAGCCTCGGCAGTGTGTCCCCAGAAGACCTCTGCCCCACCCTCTACTCCCATCCGAGCAGCAGGGTCTTGCAGCTGGACGGACTCCCACTCCTGGGTCTCAGCAGGAGAGGCCGGAGCCCTGGGGCCTTGCAGCTCCAGGCTCCCCAACTGCCTCCCCCCGGCCTGGGCACCGATCCTGTCCATCAATATTGGCCTCCGGCAGCCTCCCTTGGATGCCCACCCCAATCGATAACCAGCGGCTGCCATCGATCAGCCCCAAGGGATGGAGCCAGAGGAGAGGCAAAGAGAGGGCCATCCGGTGTGTGGAGATGTAGCCCTAGAGAGGAAAGGCGGCAGGGGCCCCCCGTGACAGCAGACGGGATGGCAACATGGGAACCCAGGCAGAGCAGAGGAGGAGAGGGGGGGGAGACCCAGAGCCCTGAAGACCCACCTCGTGCCATGGGCATCTGCTTTCAAGCCCCAGCACACCCTCAGGAGAAAGCCACTCTCAGTTCAGTTCAGTCGCTCAATCATGTCCCACTCTGAGACCCCATGGACTGCAGCACGCCAGGCCTCCCTGTGCATCACCAGTTCCCGGAGCTTGCTCAGACTCCTGTCCATCCAGTCAGTGATGCCATCCAACCATCTCATCTTCTGTCGTCCCCTTCTCCTGCCTTCAATCTTTCCCAGCATCAGGGTCTTTTCCAGTGAGTTAGCTCTTCGAATCAGGTGGCCAAAGTATTGGAGTTTCAGCTTCAACCTCAGTCCTTCCAATGAATATTCAAAGCCAGTTTGGGCACCGTTTTACTTTTCTGATGTGGACCATTTTTTAGATCATTGTTGAATTTGTTACAATACTGCTTCTGTTCTGTGTTTTGGTTTTTGTGGCCACGAGTCATGTGGATCTTAGCTCCCCCGTCAGGAATCGAACCCTCACCCCCTGCCTTGGAAGGCGAAGCCCTAACCACTGTACTGCCAGGGAAGTCCCGTGGGCACCGTTTTACAGGGAGAAAACTAAGCAGACAGGCTCAGAAACTCAGCCCAGGTCCAAGGCTTTAGACACAGGAGCAGGGGCAGGATTCAAACCCAAGTCTGGGTGTCTCTAGGAGCCTTGCCACCCACTGCAGCCCACCCAGCCTAACACCCACGGCCGAGCGGGGAGCGGGTGGAGCTGCCCTGCACTGGGATGCCCCGCTTTGAGCTTGTCAGGAGAGCTGGGGAGAGGCGGGGAGGGGAGTCAGGGTGGGGCCCTGCATGCGCGGAGGGGCTTGGTGTAGGGGTGGGGAGGGTGGCCACATACCCCCGTGGCCTGGCCTCCCCGGCGGCAGCCTCCGAGGGGATGCCTGGGTGGCAGGTCCTCTCCTGCCCACCCTGGCTCCTCCCTCCTTCCTACACCCTTCTGACTGCCCCACCATGACCTTGGGCAAGTTCCTCAACCCCTCCGTGCCCGTTTGCTATCTCTAAAGCAAAGGTAGTAACGGTGGCCACCCCAAAAGCATCGAAAGGATTCAAGGAGACGAGGCACGTAAAACTGCCAGCACACGGCGCGTACATAATAAACATTAGTACTATCACCACGCCAGCATCATCATCATTCCCATCATCAGCAT
Source organism: Ovis canadensis (assembly GCF_042477335.2). NCBI lineage: Eukaryota > Metazoa > Chordata > Mammalia > Artiodactyla > Bovidae > Ovis > Ovis canadensis. The sequence continues at coordinate 21,342,606 of NC_091255.1, read as the reverse complement.
CATAGCCCTGCTGCCGGCTTCCGGGTCCCACATCCACCACGGTGAGTGAGGGGTGTGTGTGTTGGCCTCGGGGCTTTAAGCAAGATCCAGCCCCACGGCTAGTACCCCCGTCGAGGGGAGGGGCTTCCACGCGGGGCCTGGGTGCTGATGGATCTCAGCGGGGCGAAGGGCTGAGGGCCTCTGCAGACCGTCCCCTCAGCCTTCGATGAGCTCCTTTGTTTCAGAGAATTGAGAGCAGCTGTGGCTGAGGGATCATTTGCATCTTGCCTCCTCTGAAAAGTGGAGGGGCAGGGATTTGCCCCCACAACCCACCCCACCGAAGAGAAGCAGGAGGCAATTAGTCTTCAACCTCAGGACCTATTTGCTTTTTCATTCATGGTTTATAAACTAGCCCCCCTCTCCCCGTAAGTGCCTGGCCCTGTGTGGGGGACCTAGGAAGCTGTTAATACTTCCTGCCCCAAAGACTCAAGGACGGGGTGGGCCTTCCTGGGGGCAGGGGAGGGGGAGCTTAGGGTCTTCAGAGGACTCTGGGGGCCGAGAGGCTGGGGGAAGGGCCTTAAGGCTGCTAGCAAGAAGGAAGCAAGCCCCCCCAACCCCGTTACTGCCTCCCTTGTTTGCTGACTTCTCATTTTCTTCTTTCTGAAGGAAACTGTTGAGCCCACTGACATTTTTTTGAGCTGACAGACAAACCACAGAAGGTACCGCTTTCCATAGTCTTTCCCTTCTGACATCCACAAACCCCAGCCAAAAGCAGCGCATCGGAGGGGGGCCACGAGGGTGACAGGTGGCAGGAGAAAGCAGAAGGGGTCAAGTTCAACTAGACTGCCTGACCGGGGGTGGGGAGAGCGGAGAGGGGCTCGGGCCCAGCCCCCCCTCCTCCCCAGCCCCTCCTCCTCCGGGCCACCGCAGCTGGTGAAGAGCATCCTCAGAAATGGACCATTGTGACCGAGAGGGCAGAGGGGGGCGAAGGACAGGCATTTCCATAAGAAGCCTTCTTGGAGTGTAGTGGAGAGGAACCTTGTTTAGAAGCAGCCTTCCCAGAGCCCGAGGAATAAATCTCCTGGTCCCAGTTCACTGACTAGCCCCACTCCCTCTCCCAGTCTGCGGTCGGAGCTGGAACAATTCATCAGGGCAAAGCTCATGCCCTCTCCTGCTTCCTGGAACCTGACAGGTCCTTGGGACCCTGGCCTCCGCTCCCCGACCCCCCGGCTGGCTAAACCAAGTCCTGGGGTGTAGAATGATCGTTCTGAGAGTGGTTGTCATTCCCTGTGAAATCACAACTGCTGCCCGTTGTGGAGAACTGACCGATTTAGCGGGCCGTGGGCTTCCGGGCTGTGGGTGTCGTGTCCCCGTTTTGCAGAACTGGTTAGATGTCCTGGAGGAGAGTGACTTGCCTCTGGTCATCAAGCTAGGAAGTGGTGGGTCAGGATGAGAGCCCAGGACCAAGCCGTGTTCACAGTCACGGAGATCCAAAAAGATGGAAGAAGTGGCTGGGCTGGGTGGGACACACTGGGGAGGAGAGGCTGGTGGGGAGCAAGGGGCAGCTTCAGACGCCAGACCCCCCTGACCAGGCCCCCAGGACCCTGGGGTGGGGGGACAGAGATAGCCTCCGGGCCAGCGGCCACCTCTCTCCCACATAAAGCTCTGTCTACACGAGTCTGAGCACAGACCTAGCAGCGCGGAGCAGTGAGCTCTGGGCCAGGGAGTTAGAACTTTCCGGAGCACCTCCCCCAGCAGGATGAGCTGAAGACCACCAGGGAGGTGTTAATGAAACAGAGAAGCTGCGAACAGACCCAGGAGGGATTCCAATCTGACACCTCCACCCCAGCCCCTGCCAGTAATGAGCCGGGACCTGTCCTTCCCCCCAGAGGAGCCTGGGGGTGGGGGTGGGGGGCAGCAGGAGGAAACTCCCCGAACATCCTGGAACTTCAGAGACCTCCTTTCCTATCATCGTCCTCACCATTATCATTACTTCGGCTGCCCTGAAAGTGTTCACCTTTATTGAGCACCTACTGTGTCCCCAGAACCGTGCTGAGTCCTTTTTATACATCCCATTGTTTATGCTCACAACGACCCCTACGAAAGGCACTGTTCCTATCTCCACAGATGAAGCAACTGCAGTTAAATCAGGTTAAGGGATGGGCCTGAGGCTGACCCAGTATGTGGACCCGGGACTGTCTGACTCAGAAGTGTCTCTGTGTGTTTGATATTCATTATTTGGCTGCGTGGGGTCTTAGTTGCTGCCCACGGGATCTCTGCAGGGTCTGCGGGGCAGCGGACAAGTTCTCTAGTGGTGGCACGTGGGCTCCAGAGCAGCAGGCTCAGCAGTCGCGGTGCAATGCCTTAGCTGCCCGGTGGCATGTGGTGGCTCAGTGATAGAAGAACCCACCTGCCAATGCGGGAGACTTGGGTTTGATCCCTGGGTTGGAAAGATCCCCTGGAGAGGGAAATGACAACCCACTCCAGCATAATTCCCTGGGAAATCCCGTGGACAGAGGCGCCTAGCAGGCTACAGGCCATGTGGGTGCAGAGTTGGACACGACTGAACGACTTAACAACAAAAACAAAACAACCCAACGTGGGAGATTGGTCTCCCGACCAGGGATGGAACCCACGTCCCCGGCATTAGAAGGCAGATCCTTAACCACTGGACCAGCAGGGAAGTCCCCTAGAGGTGTGTTCCTGATGCTTTAGCTACTTTGCCTGTGAGAGGACCCAGGCAGTTCTCAGGAGGGTAGGCGGGGTGGAAATGCCCCCCTGTCTGGGGAGAGGCCTAGGGGCGCCGGGGCCAGGCCCACTCCTCCAGGAAGGGAGGCGTGTGTGCCCCAGGGCTAGCGCTGGGAGTTCCGGAACTGGGGAGGAAAGAGAGCAAGGGCCCAGCCCCGCGGCCTCTGGGTTCCCTGCATTCTCACGGGGCCTCCGCTCTACCTGTGTGCAGTGAGGACTGGGCCAGGGCTCTGGAAGGCCCTCCAGCTCTGCTCGCTGCCTGGGGGAGGGGATGGAAGGGGTGTTGGGTGGGGAGGTCTAAAGCAGTGGGCTACATGGGGTGGGGGGCTGGGGGGTGGTGCTCGGAAGACCCCTGCCTCCTGGCCCCGGAGGAGGGTGCTGAGCAGCTCTGAGAGCAGAGTCCTGTGTTTGTAAACATCATTAATCAGGGATTAGCAGATGGGCACGCTAATTGCACCTGTGGAAGTCAGAGACCTCAAGGTTGATTACATTTACAAACTGTGGGGCTCCCTGGCACCCGGCCCTCCCTGTAGGAGTAGAGGGACTCTAGTTGAGGATCCCAGCCTGGGGCGGGTGGGGAAACTGGCAATATAACCTTCTGTCGGGGAAAAAAAAAAGATGCCAGCCCTGGAGGTGGTAGGGTTCTCTGGGAACCCCACCTTCTGAGACCCTGCCCCTATTGGCTGGGAGACCCTGACAAGAGGAGCCTGGGAACGTCATTTCAGCCCCCGCCTCGTCCAGCTCCCTCTGTTCTCCCCGGTAAACACTGTGTCTTGCAGCCAAAAGGGGTCCTAGAGCCTCTGGGGGAACTGAAGCCAGGGTGGTGGGAGGGCAGGGTCCAGTGTCCTGACCTCTAGGTCGGCCCCCCATGTCGGCTGTGAGAGCATCTCGAAGTCCGAGGAAACAGGGCCGAGGGCTTTACGTGCACGATCCGCCCACGTGGACACTGTTGTCGTCCCTGTTTACAGATGAGGAAAGCCAAGGCTTGGAAAAGTTAAGGACATGGCCACCTTGACACCACTGCCGAGTATCAGAGCTGGAGCTCAAAGTGCACACTGCCTGCCAGCCAAGGTCGTGTCCTCAGCCACCACCGTGCTCTCCTCCGGCTGCACCCTGACCCTGCTGCCCTCCGTACCCATGGCCTCAGCCGCCCCAGCTCCCCGGTGTTGAACCACACTAGCTGAGCTGAGCAGCCCTTATGTACCTGGCACCTGAGGTCGCGTGCAGAGAAGCAGGCCTCAGCCTTGGCCTCAGGGCCTTTCTTCATTTGGAGAGTGAGTGTCTGGGTTGCCTGACAACTACACATCTGTACGTCCTGGGCAGGTAATTTCAGCCGCAATTCCCTCTGGTTCAAGTGAACCTGTCTTCCAGAGGACAGCCAGCCTGCTGCCTGGGGGGATGAAGCAGGAAGGAGCCACCTGGGCCCGGCTGTCTCCCCGGGGGAGTGGTCCTGGAGGTGACCCAGACCACACGGACTCAGAAAGCTGACAGATGGCAGGCCCAAGGTTAGACAGGGCTCCGGACACCGCAGAGGAGTCGGTGGGCAGGAGAGGGCTCCGGACCCCAAGAACACCCAAGCCTACTTCTAGGTTCCATGCTGGCTTTAGTTCTGGAGAGCAGAGCTCAATTCTGCACCCCAGTATGGCGGGAGCACCAGGACACCTCAGTTTGTTTTCACCAGATCTATTAGTCTGGGATCTCCAGAGAAACAGACCCAATAGGAGAAACGGAACCCCTCTCTCTCTCTCTGCTGCTGCTGCTAAGTCAATTTGACTTCCCAGGTGTACAGTGGTAAAGAATCTGCCAAAGCAGGAGATACAAGATGCAGGTTTGATCCCTGGGTGAGGAAGATCCCCTGGAAAAGGAAAGGACTACTCACTCCAGTATTCTTGCCTGAAAAATCCCATGGACGGAGGAGCCTGGCGGGCTACAGTCCATGGGGTTGCACAGAGTCAGACATGACCAAGCATGCAGGCATGCGTGTGCACACACACACACACAAATATGCACACCCACATATATATATACACACTACATATGTTATAAGGAATTGGGTCATGTGATTATAGTGGCTGAGAAGCCCCAAGTTCTGCAGGGTAGGGCTGGAAACCCCAGGAGAGCTGATGATATAGTGACCATCTGAGGGCCAGCAGGCTTGACACCTGGGAAGAGGCCATGTTCCAGTTCCAAAAGGCAGGCAGATTCTCTTACTTGGCGAAGGGTCAGCCTTTCTGTTCTGCTGGGGGTCCTCAACGGATTAGACAAGGCCCACCACACAGGGGAGTGCAATCCGCTTTACTCAGTCCAGCAATGCTAATCTCATCCAAAAACACCCTCACAGAACCACCCAGGGTAATGCTTGACCAAGTATCTGGGCACCCTGTGGCCCACTCAGGTTGACACATTTACCTGAACCCTCACATCCAGGTTTGAATTATGACGTGCCAGTCCTGGGCACACAGTGCTGCAGTTTACACAGCGCTTTTTTATCTTTACAACTTCCCTGTTGGGGAAAGGGTAGCTGGAGCAGGTGGAGATGGCACTATCCCCATTGTACAGATGAGGAGACCGAGGCACCACCCAGGGAGGAAGCCAGAGTCAGGGCTGGAGATCCAGCATCTTCTGAAGAACCTTGGGGACAGGTAAAAGCTTGCTTGGCCCAAACTTTCAGGTATGCACTCAAAAGCACGGGTGTGAATGACTTGGAAGCAGCTGGACATATGTGGTACTCTGACAGCCAGTGATTCTCCACCTGGCTGTATACTGGCCATCAGCTGGACAGTTCTAAAAAAACAATGCTGGTGCCTGGCTTCTTCCCAAGAGATGCCGATTCAGTCAGCCTGGTACCTCTGCACACCTGGACTATTCAAGTGACCCTCCAGTTCCCTGACCCCATGAAACTAGAGACCACACAAGGGGGACCGCCCTGGTGGTCAGAGGTTAAGACTCAGCGCTTCCACTACAGCGGGAAGGGGCTTGATCCCTGGGCAGGGGAACTAAGATCTCACTTACCATGTGGTGCAGCCAGAAAAAAGAAGAAAAACACAAACACACTAGCCTCTTCGTCACGAGAGCAGAGGTGATGTGGGAGGCGGTGTCATACACCTGAGATGGATGGAGGTCACATTTGTGTGGCAGTCAGGGACAGAGCTCAGGGAGAAACCTGTGTGATGGAGATCTATGGAGTGTATGAAGGAGGAGTTCCTCCTCCTTTTTGAGAGGAAAAGCTCTGACTTTAAAGCCATCGTTGTCCCTTTTATTCATTTATAATTTACTTTTAAATTGGAGGGACTCCCTGGTGGCTCAGACGGTAGTCTGCCTGCAATGCAGAGAGACCTCGGTTCAATCCCTGGGTCGGGAAGATCCCCTGGAGCAAGAAATGGCAACCCACTCCAGTATCCTTGCCTGGAAAACCCCATGGATGGAGGAGCCTGGTGGGCTGCAGTCCCTGGGGTCACAAAGAGTCGGACACAACTGACTTCACTTTCACTTTTTAATTGGAGGAAAACTGCTTCACAATGTTGTGTTGTTTTCTGCTGTACAACAATCCAAATCAGCTGGAATTATACGATTTTTTTAAAATATTTATTTGGCTGCACCAGGTCTTAGCTTCAGCACGTGGGATCTAGTTCCATGACTAGGGATCAAACCCAGGCCCCCTGCCTTGGGAGCACAGAATCTTAAGTACTGGACCGTCAGGGAAGTCCCATCTTTGGCCTTTTTAAAATTGAAGTCAGTCTTTCTAAACTGGCATCACCATTAGGATTCAAGATGAATCCATCCCACAGAGAATACGGCAGTACTACTTACCAAGCATCTACAATGTGTAAGGCCCTGAATTCTCCTGCCTCTCTCCTCCCTGCCACCCAGGGAGGCAGGATTATCCCCGCCCACCAGGAGCAGGAGGGTGAGGAACTGGCCAAGGTCACAGGATTAGGACCTGTACCTCAGGCGGCCATCCCCCAGACCCACGCTCCCAAGCAGTGCTGCTCAAGGGCTGATCCCATCTCCCTGGGGACACACGGCAGCGTCTGGAGATTTTTTTGGTTGTCACAACTCAGGAGACAGAGGGTGCTTACTGTCACCTTGTGGGCAGAAGCCAGAGATGCTGCTAAACACCCTACAATGTACAAGACAGGCCTTCACAAGTTACCCAGCCCAGAACATCAGTAGAAACCTAATGGGTCCCGGCCTGGGCTGCAACTGGAACCCAGCTCGGGGAGCTTTAACAATTCGGATGTTCAGAATCTCCCTGGTGGCTCAGAGGTAAAGAATCCGCCTGCCAATGCAGGGGACAAGGGTTGGATCCCTGATCCGGGAAGACCCCACGTGCCGCAGGGCAACTAAGCCCATTCACCGCAACTACTGACCCTGTGCTCTAGAAGCTGGGGAGCTGCAGCCGCGGAGCGCTTGTGCCGCAGCCACTGAAGGCCACGCACACAGCTAGAGCAGCCCTGCTCTCCGCAACTAGAGAAGAGCCCGAGCAGCAGTGAAGACCCAGCACGGCCAAAAGAGAAAATAAATAAAATCCTTTAAAAAAACAGAAAGTAGGATGTTCGTGTTGCACACTGACCAATTACATCCGGCTGAGAGGGGGGTCAGCTGTTCTTCAAAGCTTGCCAGGTGGTTCCAGTGAGCAGCCAAGACTACTCTAAGGTACTTAGCCTAGTGGCTTCTGCTCCACTCATGGGAGCCTAGGAAAGGAGTACCAAATCTGTCTGGGTTGTACAATAAACGGCAAATCTCCAAGGTCCTCACCACCTCCCAGAAGCAAAGGCCAGAACTCTGGTTCGGCAGGTCCTTCCATGGAGGCCAACTGACAGGTGACTCACCCATGGTGAGTACTGGAGGGCCAGTGAGTTGATAGTTATTTGCTAATCTTTCTCCTGCCTCTCTTGGGTGGGCCACAGCCAGGAATCTCCCCAGGTGGCTGCGAGAGCTTCCCAAAGGGACTGTGGACCAAAGAGCAAGGCTGCCACCTAGTGGAGGAACCAGAGAGAAGGGGTGCCTGCTGGATATCAAGTGATGTTTCACTGGATCCTGACAATAGCCCTAGGGGTTAGAAAGATGAAGCCGTGTGTTCACAGGGTTTGAGCCTGGATTTGCACCTGTCTGGCCCACAGGAGTACCCCGGGCTTCCCTCTGCCTTCTCACACCCGTCCAAGAGGAAGAGGACCCTGGATGGGGCTGCCCGATGCCCTTCTTTCTGATGTCCAAAACTCCCCCTCACTTCCAGGTGGGACCTGGGAAGAAACAGACCCTCTGTCCCAGCGCAGCGTAGAAATTAACAAGCTGCCATCTCCAACCGCAAGTCCAAAAAAAATGGGAAACTGAACTTCCTGTGGCCTCTACTGCAAAGCTCCTGGCTCCCCAGGACAGCGGTTTATAAGCAGAGGCCTGATGCCTACTCAAGAAGACAAGAGACTCCAGCACATTCGAGGGTGTGGGTGCGTGAGCCCCCAGCACACAGACACCGTGGACAGTCCCGGTCAGCCCCCGTCTTGGCTCTCCTTTTCCGATCCTGAGGACAGTCCTGGGCGCTGAGCCGCTCTGGCTGCTTCAGATGAGGCCGAGGGATCCTGGGGGTCGTGGAGAAGTTGCTCTCTCCTCCCTTCCACTGGGAACCCCTTCCTCTGGCTGCAAATGGAGTGAAGAAGGATTCCTGCACAGACAGACAGAAGGACAAGGGTGGACACCTGGAGGAGGGGCCATGGGCCAGGCACTTCTTCACTTCATCCTGAAGAAGCAACAGGGGGCTTCCCTGGTGGTCCACTGGTTAAGAACCTGCCTGCCAATGCTGGAGACAGAGGTTCCCTCCCTGGTTCGGGAAGATTCCCACATGCTCCGCAGGGCGATGAAGCCCAGGCACCACGGCCACTGAGCCTGCACACAAACAAGAGAAGCCACTGCAAGGAGAAGCCTACAACTAGAGCGACCTCTGCTCACCTTAACAAGAGAAAGCCCTTGGGCAGCAATGATGGCCCAGAGCAGTCAAAACTTATATTAATTTTTAAGATGTAGATATGTTCCTCATTTGGCACATATAAGCAATTTGGACACAGAAAGATTGAGAAAGGTATTTAGGATGAATTGAAGCAGCTGTATACGTGTGATCAGAGGCAGAGAAGGACAGGGAGTGGAAACTCACCTGCGGCCACGGAGACATTTAAGGACTCGAGTCCAGGAGGCAGCTGCCGGCCGGGCAGGATGGTAAGGAGAAGCTGGCAGGAGGCTTGCACTGCCCGGGACAGACCAGAGCCCTCGTTCCCTGCAGAGCACAGAGGGTTATGGAGGCCCCAGCTGGGCAGGCAGGCACTCAGGAAGCTTTCATCTCAGCAAAGAGCAGGGACATCCACCTACCCAGCACGAGGAGGGTAGGCCGGTCCCAGAGGAAATCCAAGCAGCGAGTGATGGGGATCTTGGAGGATGAGGCGATCTCAGGGCCCGGGCAGCCCACTGTGCCAGCCACGAGCCAGCCCTGCCGGGCTCTGGCCTGAAGAGGGGAGGAGAAATCAATCCTTCAGTGGAGCACCAGCTGGGAGGAGCCTGGCCTTGCCCATCTAGTCATCCCCTCGTTAAACCGCTGGATTCAGTCAGTAGTTATCAAGCACCTAGAGTAGACAGGCTCTGTGCTCAGCACTGGGGATAAGGCGATGAACAAAACAGGCCCAAACCCCAGCCTCATGGCAGGGAGGTCAGGGAAGCCTCACTGAAGTGTAGACCTGCGGGAGTTGAGGGAAGGGAGCGCCACGCAGACACCTGGGGGAGGAGATACTCTAGGCAGAGATCAGTAAGGGCAAAGGCCGAGAGGCAGGTGCTTACCGGGCAAGCGTGAGGAACAGCAGAACAGCCAAGTGGCCAGTGGAAAGGGAGCTGCTGAGACAGGAAAGGAAAACAGAGGCCACGGGAGGTTGGACCTCAAGGTGACTGGAAGGCCTTTGGCTTTCACTCTGAGAGAGGCAAAGCCTTTGAAGGGTTTTGAGCAGAGAAGCTGTGACATGGTCTGACTCACGTCTCTACAGAATCAATCACTCTATGCTGAGAGCAGAAGCAAGCAGACCAGTTAGGTTTCTGCAGTGACACAGGCAGAGATGATGGTGGCGTGGGCCACAGTGGTAACACTGGAGATGGTTAGAAATGGTCAGAATGTGGAAAGAAGGTCAAGGTAAAAATGAAAGGATGTGCCTTAACAATATCTGTTTATTTTACATCCTTGTCTAATCTCTGGGGCACCTCTGCCGTCAGCTGCATGTGCAGGACTGGACAACCACATCCTCGTAAGACAGGTGGGATGCGGGGTGAGAGAGCAGGAAGACCCAAGGAGGACGCCAAGGCCTGACAACTGAAGGCAGGAGGAGCTGCCATCAGCTGGGCTGGCTGAGTCTGCGAAAGGAACAGGAGCATCTGGAAACCCTGTCTGAAACGCCCATTAGAAAAAAGAGCTGTTGAGTTGGCAACCAGATATGTGAATCTGAGGTTCAGGAGCAAAACCCAGAAGGATATATATTTGGGAGGCATTTGTATCTAAACGGCAATTTAAAACCATCAGATTGCATGTGACAGACAAGAAATAAGTATGTACAGAAAAAGGACCCAAGGACTGAGGAGCCCTGGGGGATGGCCAGAGAAATTGCTAAATACATGGCAATACTGCCCCCTTGTGTCTAGCAAGGGAAGCACAGTTCAGTTCAGTCGCTCAGTCGTGTCCAACTCTTTGCGACCCCATGAATCGCAGCACGCCAGGCCTCCCTGTCCATCACCAACTCCCGGAGTTCACTCAGAGTCATGTCCATCGAGTCAGTGAAGCCATCCAGCCATCTCATCCTCTGTTGTCCTCTTCTCCTCCTGCCCCAATCCCTCCCAGCATCAGAGTCTTCTCCAATGAGTCAACTCTTCGCATGAGGTGGCCAAAGTACTGGAGTTTCAGCTTTAGCATCATTCCTTCCAAAGAAATCCCAGGGCTCATCTCCTTTGGAATGGACTGGTTGGAACTTCTTGCAGTCCAAGGGACTCTCAAGAGTCTTCTCCAACACCACAGTTCAAAAGCATCAATTCTTCAGCGCTCAGCTTTCTTCACAATCCAACTCTCACATCCATACATGACCACTGGAGAAACCATAGCCTTGACAAGATGGACCTTTGTTGGCAAAGTAATGTCTCTGCTTTTTAATATGCTATCTAGGTTGGTCATAACTTTACTTCCAAGGAGTAAGCGTCTTTTGATTTCATGGCTACAGTCACCATCTACAGTGATTTTGGAGCCCCAAAAAATAAAGTCTGACACTGTTTCCACTATTTCCCCATCTATTTCCCATGAAGTGATGGGACCAGATGCCATGATCTTTGTTTTCTGAACGTTGAGCTTTAAGCCAACTTTTTCACTCTCCTCTTTCACTTTCATCAAGAGGCTTTTTAGTTCCTCTTCATTTTCTGCCATAAGGGTGGTGTCATCTGCATATCTGAGGTTATTGATATTTCTCCCGGCAATCTTGATTCCAGCTTGTGCTTCTTCTAGCGCAGCGTTTCTCATGATGTACACTGCATGTAAGTTAAATAAGCAGGGTGACAATATACCGCCTTGACATACTCCTTTTCCTATTTGGAACCAGTCTGTTGTTCCATGTGAAGTTCTAACTGTTGCTTCCTGACCTGCATACAAATTTCTCAAGAGGCAGGTCAGGTGGTCTGGTATTTCCATCTCTTTCAGAATTTTCCACAGTTTATTGTGATCCACACAGTCAAAGGCTTTGGCATAGTCAATAAAGCAGAAATAGATGTTTTTCTGGAATTCTCTTGCTTTTTCGATGATCCAGCAGATGTTGACAATTTGGTCTCTGGTTCCTCTGCCTTTTCTAAAACCAGCTTGAACATCTGGAAGTTCACGGTTCACGTATTGCTGAAGCCTGGCTTGGAGAATTTTGAGCATTACTTTACTAGCGTGTGAGATGAGTGCAATTGTGCGGTAGTTTGAGCATTCTTTGGCATTGCCTTTCTTTGGGATTGGAATGAAAACTGACCTTTTCCAGTCCTGTGGCCACTGCTGAGTTTTCCAAATTTGCTGGCATATTGAGTGCAGCACTTTCACAGCATCATCTTTCAGGATTTGAAAGAGCTCAACTGGAATTCCATCACCTCCACTAGCTTTGTTCATAGTGATGCTTTCTAAGGCCCACTTGACTTCATATTCCAGGATGTCTGGCTCTAGGTGAGTGATCACACCATCGTGATTATCCGGGTCGTGAAGATTTTTTTGTACAGTTCTTCTGTGTATTCTTGCCACCTCTTCTTAATATCTTCTGCTTCTGTTAGGTCCATACCATTTCTGTCCTTTATCAAGCCCATCTTTGCATGAAATGTTCCCTTGGTATCTCTAATTTTCTTGAAGAGATCTCTAGTCTTTCCCATTCTGTTGTTTTCCTCTATTTCTTTGCATTGATCGCTGAGGAAGGCTTTCTTATCTCTTCTTGCTATTCTTTGGAACTCTGCATTCAGATGATTTTATCTTTCCTTTTCACCTTTGCTTTTCGTTTCTCTTCTTTTGACAGCTATTTGTAAGGCCTCCTGAGACAGCCATTTTGCTTTTTTGCATTTCTTTTCCATGGGAATGGTCTTGATCCCCGTCTCCTGTACAATGTCACGAACCTCCGTCCATAGTTCATCAGGCACTCAATCAGATCTAGTCCCTTAAATCTATTTCTCACTTCCATTGTATAATCATAAGGGGTGTGATTTAGGTCATACCTGAACGGTCTAGTGGTTTTCCCTACTTTCTTCAATTTAAGTCTAAATTTGGCAATAAGGAGTTCATGATCTGAGCCACAGTCAGCTCCCAGTCTTGTTTTTGTTGACTATATAGAGCTTCTCCATCTTTGGCTGCAAATAATATAATCAGTCTGATTTCGGTGTTGACCATCTGGTGATGTCCATGTGTAGAGTCTTATCTTGTGTTGTTGGAAGAGGGTGTTTGCTATGACACCCTGGTGTTGGCTGAAGACAAATGCTGATGGACCAGGGGTTTTGCTAAGGTTTGACAGAGGATGAGATGGCTGGATGGCATCACCCACTTGATGGACATGAGTTTGGGTGAACTCCGGGAGTTGGTGATGGACAGGGAGGACTGGTGTGCTGCGATTCATGGGTTGGCAAAGAGTCGGACACGACTGAGCGACTGAACTGAACTGTCCCTTCCTTCCTAGACATCAAAGGGGGGGGGGTTTTGGTGGTGGTGATGCCGCTGCTGGTGGTAGTGGTTTGGGGGGTTTTGTTTCTTCGTTTGTGGGAGGGACCAGGGGAAAGGGATAGACTAGTCCTTGTTCAAAGAACCTTTCAAAGTGCTTCCCTACAGGAGGAATCAGGAACCACTGGTTTCTCACGAGTGAACATTTACTGACTAGATGGGCTTCCCTGATAGCTCAGATGGTAAAGAGCCTGCCTGCAATGCAGGAGACCTGGGTTCGGTCCCCTGGGTTGAGAAGATCCCCTGGAGAAGGGAATGGCTACCCACACCACTCTTCTTGCCTGAAGAATTCCATGGACAGAGGAGCCTGGCAGGCTACAGTCCATGGGGCTCCAAAGAGTTGAACACGACTGAGCAACTAACACTTTACTTACTAGGCAGTGAACTGAAAGTCGCTCAGTCATGTCGACTCTTTGCGTCTCCGTGGACTATACAGTCCATGGAATTCTCCAGGCCAGAATACTGGAGTGGGTAGCCTATCCCTTCTCCACTGGATCTTCCCGACCCAGGAATCGAACCGGGGCCTCCTGTATTGCAGGCCTATTCTTTACCAACTGAGCCATCAGGATGCCCCTAGGCAGTGAAGCACTGAGTAAACCAGCAGGAGGGGCAAAAAGTATGCCCCTGAAAGGAGTGCAGTGGAAGTCCCTAATGGCAGATTCTGCTCCATGCATGCTTTTTAAAACTCCAGATCCTTCTCTCCTCAAAGCGATTTAGACGGCTGGATGAATTACAAGCTGGAATCAAGACTGCCAGGAGAAATATCAACCTCAGATATGCAGACGATACCACTCTAATGGCAGAAACTAAGAGGAACTAAAGAGCTTCTTGAGGAGGGTGAAAGAGTGAAAAGGCTGGCTTAAAACTCAACATTCAAAAAACAAAGATCATGGCATCTGGTCTTATTACTTCATGACAAATAGAAGGGGAAAAAGTGGAAACAGTGACAGGTTTTATTTTGGAGGCTCCAAAATCACTGCAAATGGTGACTTTAACTATGAAACTAAAGGATGCTTGCTCCTTGGAAGAAAAGCTATGACCAACCTAGACAGCGTTATTAAAAAGCAGAGACATCACTTTGCCGACAAAGGTCCATACAGCCAAAGCTACAGTTTTTCCAGTAGTCATGTATGGATGCGAGAGTTGGACCATAAAGAAGGCTGAGCTCCGAAGAATTAATGCCTTCAAATTGCGGAGCTGGAGAAAACTCTTGAGAGTCCCTTGGACTGCAAGGAGAGCAAACTAGTCCATCCCAAAGGAAATCAATCCTAAATATTCACTGGAAGGACTAATGCTGAAGCTCCAATGGCCACAATACTTTGGACAGGGAAGCCTGGCGTGCTGCAGGTCCGTGAGGTCGCAAAGAGTGGACACGACTTTGTGACTAAACAAACAAGGAAGCTATACCAACACGGCACCCCCCCCCCCCACACCGCCGACCCTTTCCTCCCTCAGCTGCTGGCCAGGAGGCCCTTGGAGAGACTGAGCTTGGCTCATTTCTTCTCCTTTACTGACACACCCCCGCTTCCCCCGCGCCATTACCTGTAAAAAACCGGCCAGGTCATCAGTGGAGAACACGTCCATCACCTCCATAGCCCCGGCGCTGGCCTTGCTGACTACTGGAGTGAGCGGGCAGCTGCAAGGTTTCCCCATGCCACCATATGAAGCCGGGTAACCTCAGGCCCGGTGCGGTGCCCTCCCCCCATACCCCAAGGGTTAGGGGGTAAGAATTCTGGCGTCGGGGAGGCCTGGTTGAGGGACCACCCAAGGGTCAAGGTGCTTAGGAACTCGGCTGCGCCTCCAGATGGGGACGCACGGGGAATAAAGGGCGTCCGTGCCTGTTTCTCCGGCTGGTGATGACCTTATCCACTCCGAGGAAGTGAGCGGAGCGCAGCACAGCCCCAAGATTCCGGGGATCCTGCAGCCCCTCGAGGACGAGCCACAGCTGCTGGGGGTCGTCTCCTGGCCGGGCCGCCTCGGCCTCGGCCCAGGGCCGGGGTCGCAGGGGGCTCACTTCCATGCAGACGCCCTGGTGAACCTGGTGACGGCACAGGGCGTCCAGCTCCCGCCGCCGGGGCCGCAGCACCGGGATGGCCCGCGCCTCGGCCGCGCGCAGCAGCTCGGCCCGCTGCCCCTGCAGCCCCGACCTGCAGGCCTGGAGCAGGAGCCGGGCGACGCGGCGGCGGGCGGCCTGCAGCGCCAAGAGGCACGGGGACAGGCCAAACAGGAGCTCTGGGCCCTCTGCCGGCCGCGGCACCGACGCCAGGTCATCCAGGGGCAGGCGGCCGAGCTCCTCCCCGCCGGGTCGCCCCCCACGCCGCGTCGCTTGGGAGAAAGGACGCGTGAGGGGGAGGCCGCAGCAGGGCCAGGTCCCGGCCCCGACGGCCGGGAGCAGCGGCATGGTCGATGCCCAGACTGCATCCGCAGGGGCGGTCACTCCCGCTGGCGCCGTCCCCCACGTGAGCAGCTCCGCTTCCGCGTCTGGACGCCCCGCCCCCGCCCGGGAGCCGCAAGGCGCATGCGCGGAGGCCAGGCCGTTCCCACAGCGCCCCCTGAGGGGCCGGCGGAGCGACCAACATCCACCGCCGAAGCGAAGGGGTGCTCGCCGCGAAGCTGACCCGACCGCGGGCTGGGCGGCGTCGTGCATCCTCCCTCCAAGGCCCCGGGAGGCTGGAAGACCTTTCACCCCGGCGCCAGCAAAGGACACGTTAAAGCGATGTGTTGGATTTCCTGTCCAACCTGTCTGGGCGTAGTGACGCCCTCCGCCACCGGGGGCTGGCGGTTTTCCTCCGGAGCTGCTTCTGCATCCAGCCCCTCCGCGACACCTCCACTGCCTGTCACGCCTTAGCACCGGTCTGGCCTACTGACAAGCCAGCTGATGCCCTTGGCCGCACAGGTTAAGGGTCAGACTCCTTGCTCAGGACCCAGACCCCGCCCCCCACCGAGATCCAGGCAGGAGCTACCTTTTCAGCCTCACTCCTGCACTAAGTTCTGTGCTATTCCTGCACTAAGTTCTGTGCTATTCCAGCCCTGCGTGCTCTTTGGGGCTTCCCTGCCTGGCGCGCCCTGCGGTCCTCTTTTTCTGGCCGGAAATTCCTACCCATTTTCCAGACCCAACCGAAAGGTAATTCACACTCCAGGAAGGATGCCCCCAATCCACCCACCTTCCCGCTCTCCTGTAAGAAACTGAGACAACCATTCCTCATCACAGGAAGGGGTAAGAACTGAAGGACACTTTTGCAGCCAAGATTTTTTAATGCAATGTTTCTTTTTTTAATGATCACAGTGAAACCCACTTGGGAGGCAGGACCTGGCGTTCTGCTGCCATAGTCGAGAGTGGAGGGAGGACCCCATGAGGGGTGGGGAAGCCACAGTGGAGAACTGAGGCGGGGCAAAGACGGGCGGTGGGGGAGGGAGAGAAGGACCCCTGGAGCCCCAGTAAGCGTTCAGACAGAAGGTGAGGGCTTCCCTCCGCGGCCTCATCCTCAAGGGACGGTGGGGATAGGGATAGGGGAAAGCCCCACTTTTGGCCACAGTCCCTTCCCCAGGCCGAAGGGGAGAAGACAAGGGCAGCAGACAAAGGCCAGGGAGCCCAAGAAGGGGACCGAGAAAGCAGGAGCAGGTAAAACAATCAGGGGACACCACCTCCTCTCCCCTCACCCACTCATGGTGGAAACAATTTGACATATAAAAACCTCAAGTTTTCTAGCCCCTGGTGGGGGTGGGGAAAGGAAGTGGAATCCAGGGGTTCAGAAATCAACACCCCCAGTCCAGGGGCAGGTGCCCAGCTGTGAGGGGGGTGCGGGAAGAAGGAGCTCCCCACAGGGCACTAGGTCACCTGCTCCGTGGGCCTCATCTGGATGTCTCCAATCTGCAGAAGGCACAAGGCTTGAGGAAGCCGGGACGCTCTCCCCACCCTTTTAAGGCCTCCCCACTCTCCGCCTCTGGGCTGGCTGGGATCCTCCAGGGGACAGACAGCCAAGGCCAGACTCACCTGGACATGTGGGGGCGTGCTGAGAACATAGATGACAGCCTCGGCCACATCCTCAGGTTTGAGACACTGGGAGCACGGGGGGGAAAGGGGTGAGGCGAAGACAGAATGATCCAAGGTCCTCCCCCCCACCAGGGAGGTCCTCTCCTGCATCCATGTTCCCCCAACCCAGGAGAGGCGACAGGCTGGCTAGAAGGGCGAGGTCTGAAGGCCAGGGCTCCCTCGCCTTCATTTAGGGAGTGGGTGGCTTCACTGGGCCCCACCTTCATGTGTTCATAGGTGGCAGCTGCCTTCTCAGGGTCCTTGTCGTGAAGTTTGAAGGCAAACTGTGTCTCCACCACTCCTGGAGAAATGCACTGGGCCAACAGAGAGAGCCTGCTCAGGAGCTGAGCCCTGGCCTGAGGTCAGGCCTGGGGCGGGGGCTGGAAGGGAAAGGACGGAGGCCACAGGGCCCCAGCCTCACAGGGACGGCCACCCAAGTTCCAGCAGCCACCTCCGCCCTCCAAAGCTGCCACGGGGGGGTTATCAGAATGATTCCTACCAGCTACCGGGCCATTACTAAAAGCCAGGTCAGTTTTACAAAGTGGCTTCCCTTAAACCCTCATAACCTGCTAGGTGTTTTCATCTCCATTTTACAGCTGGAAAGACTGAGGCATGGAGAGGCTGAGCAAGCCACCCAAGCTTGGGCAGCCTTCCCGAGGAGAGCCCCAGTCCTGCTTTCCGGCCATGGCCTCCCAAGGCCCCCTGTGCTCCCTCAGCCTCACCCCTCCGCCCCCGCCCCCTCCTCTAGGTTCAAGTCAGCCCCTCTCCCGCCTTAAAGGCAGAGACACGCGGGGACTTGAGGACTGAGCAGGGCCACGCAGGCAGCAGCAGAGCCCGGGAGGTCCGTCCCCGGGGCGGACGCCAGGCTCTGGGGCCGCGAGTGTGTGCGGTGGGAAGGGGCCGGGGTCAGGTCGCCCCTCACCGTGGCTCGGATGTGGCTCTGGGCCTCCCGGAGCTCTTGCCTCAGCCCCTCCGTCAGCGCGGTGACAGCGTACTTGGTAGCGCTGTAGAAATGGGTCTCGGCTGGGGGTGGCACTCGGTGGCCACTCATGCTGGGCGGAGGGAGGGAAGGGGAAGGAGAGAGTGACGCCGGGCTGCCTGCCGGACCAGCTGCACCCCCAGGTGCCTCCTGAACATCAGGGACTGTCCCCCCGCCACTCATCTGGCTTATCCACACTGACAGCTCCTCCGGCCCCCTCTTCCTCCAAGGCCTCCCTCTGTGGACCCCAGGATTCCCTCTCCAGTCCACGCAGGCTGTCAAAGCTCTCTCCCTTTCACCCGTGTGGTTCACTGAGAGGCTTCTCCTGAGAGTCTACGGCACGGAAGCCGTGTCTCCGCGGGCGCCCCCATGACAGAGACTGCAGCCTCTGTGCCACTGGGTGAGGTTCCTGCTGCGGCCTGAGGGATGGAGAACCCCAGTCCCGGGAGGGCCCCCAGGCCTCGGCCACCAAGGGGCCGAGCCACCCCTTCCAGCCAACGAGGGGCTGGCGTTTGGCATGTACTCTTCCCCCCGCTGGAGGGGGGCATGGCAGCCCACTCCAGTTTTCTTGCCTGGAGAATCCCATGGACCGAGGAGCCTGGCGGGCCACAGTCCACGGGGTCACAAAGAGTCAGACAGGACTAAGCAACTAAACAACCACAACAACATTCTTTCCCGCCCCCCAGTCGTGCCATCTGGGTGTTAACTGGGTGTGAAAGCCCTGCTCTACCACCGGGGAACACTGAGGTCCAAAGAGGTCAAAGGAGCCGCGGCAGGTCACTCCGCTGGGAGGGTGGGGGCAACCTGACCCCAGCCCGCGCCGCCCGCTGCACCTGTTGATGTTGATGATGTGTCCGTCATCCACCTTCCGCTCCCGCATGGACTGGTAGGCTTCCCGCGTGCAGATGCTGAGGGCCAGCACGTTCACCTGCAGGCCGGGGCGGGGGCAACGCGTGTCTGCATCTTTGGGCCCGTATGAGCAGGTGATGGAGCCCCAGAGCACTCTGGGGTGGGGGGCATCCCAAACAGGGCAGGGTCCTACCCTAGACGAAGGACAGGTCAGCATCGCGGGCCTTACGTGCCGCTGCCATCCAGCCACCAGCCCCAGCTGACAGCTCCCCTCCCTAGGTGATGCCCTCACGTTCCTGTGCATTCGGGGAGAGACACCACCCCTCCCCGAATGCACCCAGGACCCAGGAGCGCTCCCCATCTTGGCTGTCTCCTCTGCCTCAGGGAATTCACCCCCTTTTCTTCCCCAAATGCCCTACTCTTCTCTGGGACGGTCACTGGCTCTCGTCTCTCCAAAACAGCCTAAAATCCTTCCTTCCTTTGAAAATCTCTCTCCTCGGGACCAACCTCAGCCTTTCACCCTGCTGCTCTCTGCCTTTCTGGCCCCTCCCTCGAGACTAGAGTGGATGGGAGAAGGCTGGCCCTTCGTCCTTCCAGGCCATCCTCCAACCTCCATCCCGTTTACAGGACTGGGCACAGGGGGTGCGGTCACGTGTCACTGTGTGGCAAGGGGCTTCCCAAGGGCATGGGGCTTCCTGCACCCCACCCACTCCGCTCCTCTGGCAGAGGTGACCCCCAGACCCCAGCCTGCAGGGAACAGAGGCCTGACGGAAGGGTCTCTGCTAAAAGCACCCATCCAGCCCCACCACTTAGGCTCGCCCAGGAGGGCAAGCAGAGATAAAACTTTCAGCGGGCCTTCACTCTCTCCTCCCAGGAAGACCAGCTGGGAGGTCAGACGTTTCTCTTTATCAGGTGTCAGCGCCAGGCATCGGGACAGAACACTCCCGCTATAAACCTGGCCCCGCGTTCACGGCAGGACACAGGCAGTTTCCAGCCCTGCTTTTGGTCCTCTTAACAACATGGGTTTGTGGGGCAGAGAACTCAGCTCCTGGGGACGGAGGGATGGAGGCAGAGAAACTAGGAGAAACAGATCCCCTCGGGCCAGGGGAGCGAATCTCCTAGATCTGGGGGTCAAGGGTTCCCTCTGTGATCACGGATGTGGTTCTCTTGGGAGATGTCTCGTAAGACAATCCTAAGAGAAAGACATAATGTTCGAGCTGAATGGGGTCTTAGGGATTTCATATCCGTGCCTCGCTTTACAGTCGGGCAAGCTGAGGTCTAGGTTTAGAGACGCCCTGACTGCAGGTGAAGTCCACAACTTGGATCTCCCAGAAGGTTCTCTAAGGGCAAGGGCAGGGCTGCATATCCCTGTTTAACGTTTCAATGTTTGTTGCTCATTTCTGGGCCCAAGCACCTGTCAGGTGCTATTGTAAGCACATATGAAAAGTCTGGGGCGGGGCGGGGGGGGGGGTGGATAGAAAAATTCCATTTACACACCGCTTTCCACTTTTTTTTTTTTTACACACTGCTTTTCACTTCTCAGAATTAGTTTCATACCCTGAAGGTACTGCCCCATATTACAGTCTAGAGGTTGAAAACTCATGCCCTGAAGGCTGTGCTTGGTCTACACGTGGTTTTAAAACATTCTAAAAATAAAATAGACAAAAGTCCTTGCATTCCTGGAGCTGAGGTTTTGGTGAATGGGGTGAATGGGAGGTCTCCATGGAAATTGATGGCCGAGAAGTCACACGATCTGGCCACACCAGGCTGTGTTTGCCTAGACCGCAGCGAGGGGGGGTGCCTCCATGGCCAAGTGCTTCCCTGTGTGACCCGCCCCACTCTCTGAGTTCCTACCTGGCCTCAGGGGACACTGGAATTTATGATCCCAGACATTGATGGTCTAGGTGCAGTTCATCCCAATTAACATGTGACAAGACTGCAGCTCAGAGAGGGTGACAACCTGCCTGAAGCCACATGGTTACTGGAGGGGCTGAATGAGACCATCATCTTCATCTCCTGCCTCTGGGTTCCTTTTCTTCCCATCAGACCATGTCCCCAAGCACAAAGCTGACACCTGGGGACATCTGACTGAAGGCAGTTTTCTTTCCTATCAATCTCCCTTCCAACAGCTTTTAAGCACTGCCCCCACGGGCTCAAAGGAAAGAAGAATGGGAAAGATTTGGCCATTCCTCCACTCCCTCTCCCTCTGGGGAGCAGGTGAGACTCAAAGGGCCCCAGGCAGAAACCTGAAGCCTCCGCTCTGTAGATGTCTATCTTCCTGCTTTCCTCCTGGCCATAGATGTCTACCTTCCTGCTTTCCTCCTAGCTATAGATGTCTATGGTTTCTTTCTGCGTTCCTCCCAGCTGCTGCGACCCTCTTCTCCCCACCCACAGACCCCACCCCCAGGCCTTACATTGAACATTTCCTTCCAGCCTCTGGTGCTGCCTGAGAGCAGGGTGTCAGGCCGGGCCAGGCCAGCGTTGTTGATGCAGATGTCCACACCACTGTGCTGAGAGCGGACCGCTGAGAACATGGAGAGGATGTCCTCCTCGTTCGACAGGTCGCATCTGTAGGGGATCAAAGTCCCGGGGTAGCCTGCACTCTTACATTCTGCAGCCAGCTCCTATGAAACCCAACAGGGGTCTAACTGGGATGAGCTGCTCACTCCACACACAACCCATCCCACGCCCTCAAACCCCACCTCCCGCTGCTGTCACCGCTCACAGAGCTCTCTCCTCTGGTGGCCATCCCCACAGCCTGACCTCTCAGGTCAAAGTCCAGGGGTGAGAGCAGTCCCTGAGCGAGGGTCAGAGAGGCTGAGATCATCAGCGGAGGAACCTCCCAAATAAACTCGAGTCTTCCGTTCAAGAAGGGAGAAGTTTCTGGGGCTCTGGGGTGAGGTGGGGAGTGGTCAGAGAAGGGGCCTAGGGATCCCGGGAATGAAG
The DNA here is from genome assembly GCF_042477335.2 of Ovis canadensis. NCBI lineage: Eukaryota > Metazoa > Chordata > Mammalia > Artiodactyla > Bovidae > Ovis > Ovis canadensis. The sequence continues at coordinate 21,320,835 of NC_091255.1, read as the reverse complement.
AGATGTCTCTTTTCTGACTCTTTCCCAATAGGAACACACCTCCACTCATAGCCATACTCCACCCCATGCTTCTTCCACCAGCGCCCAGAGTCACCAGGACCTCGATTTGCTTCTCTCCCATCACTCTACCAACCCCTCTCAGAAAGGCTTATATCTACATGATCGCTGTCCCTCCACAAGCTGCAGCCAGCTGGCTCAGAACCCTCACACAGACTTTTCACTTTTCATTTGAGCTCAACAGCCAGTCTCCCTTCGCCCCACCTATAAAAATCGTCAGGAGGTCAGGGAAGTCTTTCTCTCTGACCCACGGGGCACCACCCTCCACCCCAGTTTCTCTGGAGACTGTGAGCCAAGCCAGGTAGTAGGTGACACTGGGCACCTGCTGGGCACTGCCAGGGCCCTAGAGACACTAAGGATCCCTGAGAGAGAAAGGCCACTGGGAGATAGATGAGGTAAGCGGCCATTCAGAAGCATGAAGAAAACCGGCTGTGTGGTTGCTTTGGAGGCCAGTGACCGGGCACCTGAGCTTCCTCAAGGTGTCTATGGACATGTGTGGGTGGGCCCTGGGTACCAGGGCAGGGAGCTCTAGAGGAGGGCCAGCTGGGTCTCCTGCCCTGGAACACCGTCCTACCCCCAAACGAAGTCAGGAATAAAGGGCTCGGTCAGGTGATCTAGGAAATTCTTTTCTGCGTTAACTTTCCATGAGTTTAAGCAGTACAGTCTTCTGGGACTCAGAAGTCCCCCTTCACCCAATTTCACCTACTCAACATTTCACCTGCTCAACGACCCCCTCGGGAAACAGGGCTTCTCATTGTAGGAGGTTGGAACTCAAATTTTGTTTGAGTGTCAGTGAATGAATCCATCAACCAATCAAGAAAATCAGATGGTGGGCAAAGCACCCTGGAATTCTGCCCTCTCCTGGCACGAAACTTCTCCATTCCTCCTCCAGACTCAAAGCCCTAAATGGAGGGACTGATAATACATGTCTCTCTGTCACTGTCTTCTCGTTGCCCTACCTGTCCGCATCTATCCTCAAAAAGGACCTGAAATCATGTCAGTCCCCTCACAGCTGAGCCATCCCCCCTCATTAAAGGAGTCCTCCTGGGGGGCAAGTGATCAGGCGGGGGCTCTCCTCAGGGTTCAGGGACCCTTCTCCTGGCTGGTTTGCAGTGGGGGTGGGAGTAGGAACAGAAGGCAAGAGTGGCTTTAGAATCAGAGAATCAAGTGGCCTAATCCCTGGTCTGATCCTCTAGGCTCCTGAGTGGAGGCAGGCCCTGAGCACCTCAGAACAGGAGAAAGGGAGGGGCAGTGTGGGGCAAGGGTATAGCCAGGTGACCTTGGAACCTTCTAGGAGGCTATAAAGCGTACCTTTGGTCGGCAGCAGGGGAGGGGACAGGCCTCCCTTCAGCACACCTTCCAGGTCAGCCCCACCCAAGGCCTCCTCGCCCTCTCCCTGCCCCGAGGACTTTGAGCAAGGGTGGAGGTCAAGCTCAGCACCAGCCCAAACCCCGAGGGGGGCTCCTGCCTGGGGTAAATCCAAAGTGCTCCTATGATGGAAACTGCTCTCCCTTCTTCCTCCCTGCTCCAACACAGCCAACTTCATTTCCTTTTTCTCTAAGCTCTTATTGCTCACAACCCTTGGGGCTCCCAACCCCCATTAAGAGAAAAACCAGGGAGTTCAGTTCCACATTGCTTTGTTCCCCAGAGCGCACAGGTTCAATGCCCTGGTTTACCTGCTCAGTCCCACCTGTGACAATGCAACTGAAAAAAGGTCTACTTTATATATACATCCCATTTGTCCCTTATGCCCATCGAGGAGGGGTTAACCCTCATCTTCAGGAGAAGTGGAGCTGAGCCTCTTCAGAAAAGCTCCACTCCCACTCCAACCCCACTCTCAGTCCTGGGTGAAAACTGAGCAGGATCAAGTCCTCTAGCTCCTGCTCGCTTTGTTTGGCTTTGTGGACTAGGTCTGGGAATCAGAGGAAGCAACCCAGTAGCTAGCTTAGCCACTGAGGCCAGAAAGCTTTCTTCCCTTCTCCCTGGCTTCTCCTTTTCTCAGCCAACCTGAGCAGGCAGGTAGGTAAGCAGGAGAAAAGATGCCAGGGAGTCAGAGACTTGGTATACTAGAACAGAGGCTGTCAGGAAAAAAGCCCCCTAACGGATAAGACTTTAAAAAGCAAAGATACAGTCCTGCCCTGAGGGGTCCAAAAGCCTCCTCCACCAACTAGGCATCCACCTCTCTTGTCCCTGAGCCCGCTGCAAGCGGCTCTGGGGCAAGAGGGCGGCGTGACACCTTGGCTCCGACCGCTCCCCATCCCCCACCTGGACCCAAGCCCGGCGGAAACGACGCCACCCGGAGCCACTCGCTCCCCCGCAGGGCCTTACCTCGATGTTGCCCACGGTGCGGGCACAACCCACCACCTTCAGACCCTGCTGGACCAGGGCCCGGGCCACGGCCGCGCCGATGCCTCCCGAGGCTCCCGTCACCAGTGCCAGCCGGTCACGCCACCGCTCCATGCCGGCTCTGGCCAGGGTCCCGAGCCGCCCGCGCACCTCGCTCTGGGAGCAGAGCACTTGGACCGCCGGGCTCCGCCCTAGGTCGTAGGGGCCCGGCCGCTCTCTTGTCACCCCCGCGGCGCCCGCCGTCGACCTGCCCGCGTCAGAGGTACGCCAGGACCTGCCTCCACTCTGGCCGGCCTCCGCCCCCTGCTCCACCCTCCGCTCCTCGGCGATCGGCCACATCCCGGCTGGCGGACGATGCGGGCCGGCGGCCCCGCCCCGCCCCGCCCCTGCCGCGAGGGCACCGCCCCGCCCCATCCGGCTCTCGCCGGATCCTCGGCCCCGCCTCTTCCGGCCCCCGCCCGGTCCCCGCCCGGAGGAAACCGCTTCTCGCGGGACTGGGCGGGAGGGTCCCGGTAGTTTGTAGTTTTCCCTCTGAGCCCTTATCCTTGGAAGAGAACGAGGCTCGGCGCGGGCTTGCACCAGGCCTGGGGACGCGCGTACTCGCCTCTTGCTCTGTCCGCCTTCCCTATCCTGACCCAAAAGCCAGGAAGAGAAGCTACAGGGCACTTAAGATGACGCCTTCCTCAACCAGCCGGTGGCTGATGGGAGCGGTTCAGCTTAAGAGAAGGTTGAGCGTCTCAGCGGTCGACGCTGGGTGACCTTGGGACGGGGTGATCTTTCAACCCCGCCTGATCGCTCGGCCTTTCTAACCGAGGAGAACTCATGGTTAAAAATGCAAACACTTCCAAGTACACGTGTATTGGGGTGGAGGGGATTGTATCCCTAATAACCTACAGTCTACAACTTCGCTAAGCGCCCCTGCTCCCACTGGAGCAAATACATCATGGTGTACGCGAAAGATAAAAGCAATAGCTAACATTTATTGAGCGCTTACTGTGACAGGCGCAGTAAAATATATTTTAAGCACCTCAAATATATTAATGTGCACAAGAGCCCTATGAGATAGAACCTATTAACAGTCATTTTATAGGATATACCGAGACAGATGAGGAGCCTGGCTTGGATGGCAAGCAGTCCAGTATTAGGCCAGGGGATGTGTTCTGAAATTGCCTTCACTGTGTCTCTTCACCTTGTCTCTTCTTAGGTTGTTGGTTCTGTTCAAAGTAGAAGTCACTTTGCTGACCACTAAGGATATTCCATCAAAACACTGAATACTGCCTCACTTCTGCATTCTTTATATAGCCATCCTTTCAAAGAGAAACCATCTCTGCTGGAATCCCACCACTGCAACCAATGGAATAAGCCGTGAATGTGGCTGGGGTATTCAATCAGCAAGCCCTCCTGTGTTTGGCCCCAAGGGCAAAGATGAAAACAAAACCAACCCTTGCTTAATTTAGGAGTCTCAAGAGAAAACTTGACTGCAACAGGTGGTGGAAAGAGGATTGGGCTCAGAGCCAAAGGCTGTTGGGAGAACCCTTAGTCGTTTTTTATGGATTCCAGGATGAAGGCAAACAAGGATCAGAAAGGAATTACTCATTTTATCTCTGCCCTAGTCCTTGTACAACACTATGATTTGAAAAGACAACTCAGCGGGTAGCTCAAAAGAATACCAAATACAAAAGTTAAAATGTCACTAAGCTTCTGCTGTTCCCACTTGAAATCTGATTAGAAATCTGAGTAAGTGGTAGAAAATCCAGAAGGTTCACTCCATCCCCACTGCAGAGAGGTACTGACCGTCCCACCATTTGTCTGCTGCCCACCGAGTATTATCAACATGTAAACACAAAGCTCTAAGCACATGATTTTACTGAACTATTGACTCAACCTTTTAAATGACAGCCAAATGCTACTCCTAGGGGAATCTCACCTTCAGTACTCACAGACAGCTTGTGAAAACAGTAAACTGTAAAGCCAGAGTGACTTTATTGTTGGAAACCAGATAAGGAACAGGCACTCACACAGACCGCAGTGCGGTCAGCTCTCAGCGTAGCCTTCTGCTCCCAGCTCTCTAGGCACTGAGTAACTACTGACCAGGCAACCCCTGGCTGAAATTCTGCCAAGTTCTGCTTTCACTCTTCTAGTTCAATCTGAACCTCTGAATTTAAGGTGCTTTGTGTTATGTTATCAGAGAGCATTAGAAATAACAGCAGTTAAAAAATCTCACAAGGAAGTAATATGCTAGTCAGTATTTAAAGGTATCGCAGATTTATTCTTTCAGAACAAAAGACTGGAACCTGCTCTTCTCAGCTGTCAACTCTGATGAAGGGAAGAATTTTTGTCTTCAACAGCCTGTATCTCTCTCCTCATTTGCTCTTCATCCTCTCTAGTATCATCACTGGTCAAGTACCAAGACCACAGGTGGCTAATTAAAATACTGCCACACATTAAGTAGAAACATGTACACCAAATTTTACTATGCGTATTAATAAATATTCTTTATTTTAAATTTTGCACATTGCGCTTTAACATTACATCCAAACATTTTGCAAGTGGATGTCTACTTTGTAAAACCATATATTCAGCTCATTGTCATTTCTGTACAGAAGTATAAGTACAACATTACTTTTGCCACTAAGTTGCTTTTTAGTAAGTCTCACAGGAAGAGAAACATTTAATGAAAAGAGATGGCTTAAATCATATGGCAGGCCTGCGCAGCCACACAACTAAAGACACAAGCCTGAAGAAAGAACAAACTAATGAGGTTACCTCCACCGTCTCCCAAAACAAGAAAGAATCACATTGATTTAAGATAAAATTTTGCCATAAGTCACTAAAATTAAAGAGTTTTTTTGAAAGAGAAGGCGCAGTAGTCATCTTGAGTGTTTCATTGAAAGACAGAGCTATTTTATTTATTTAATTTGCTCCAGCCGTTGTCAACCAGCCACTACAAATGGGCCTCTTGTGATCATTTAAGCGGCAGTATTTATTAAATTTCTCCTTCAGATGCTGTCGGTATTGTTCTCTATTGCTGTAGAAAGACTGGTTATTAGCCATAAATGACTGTATTTCATCTTGTGAGATAAAGATTTCCTCATCTGAAGTACATTCAGACTCATCCTGCAAATTAGAGCAGTAGTTAAGACTATGACTTAAATGAAGAATGCAAAATGCTATGCTAATAGAAGACAGCTAAAAATTAAAGCAGGCTAGTTTTTAGTTTCAATTCAGTCACATAAAGCCTTTAAATAGAATGTTTACAGGATGACAAAATGTCATTCTGCCCTGGAAAGTACTAAGTAAGAATAAAATGCAACTCAACTTGATTTAAAACTCGATCTATAATTTGTCCCAGAAGCCTATAAGCAGTCTACTAACACACCTTAGCCTTAAAAAGTGATTAATTAGAGATGGTTATAAACAGCTACCAAATTTTAAATAATCTGACTTTTCTCTGGCTGGTTCTATGTTGAAACAGTTATCTCCACAAGTTAGGTAAAATATAACCTTTTTAAAACTTGTGAAATATACAGTATCACCAATAAACTTTACAACTATATAAAAAAGAAAAAAGCTAGTATTCTAAAGTATTTGTTTCCCTTGGAATCCTGTAATGACTACAGAAAAGATGCCACTCTTTTCTTTCCTTGCCCCTCCTCCAAATTCCACATGAACTATGCCCCAGGTTGCTTGGAATCAGGTATAATTCATCAGGTATAAAGACTGCAAATCAGGTATAAAGACTGCAAATCAATTATAAAAGATGTCCGAAGTTCGGTTATGCCTACATGACATGAAGGTTACATGAAGAAGTAACCCGGAAAATGCACTCGAGTTCAGATTCTATATACTTTCCTGGTCTGGAAGGTTGGCTACCATTAATAAGCACTCAGAAAGGCAGCTTGCTTATAATAACCCCCACCAAGGAGTCGGACTCTTAGACTTGATGCTAACTCTCTGTGCCTCTCCCAACTAGGCTCTTCTTCCTTTGAGACAAAGGAGGACAAGGAAATGTGCTCCAGAACAGTTACACAGTGGAAGAGCAGGAATGAAGTCACCAAAAAATAATAAAATACTGCTTAAAAGCCACCTCCCATTCCCAATGTTAAACCCTCAAATACTGTCTCCTCCCACATCTGTCCCATGAGCAATCAGTTATCCACAAAAAAATACCATGGCTTACTTACAAGGAGTTCAACTAAGCTCTTGGCACCTTTTCCAGAATCAGGACCAAACGATGTTTCTGTAGGTTCTGCAAACTGTGGTACATTTTTCCTATGCTCAAACCAAGGCAGTGGCTGCCCACCCTTTTCAGAGCTGCAGCAGCTTTCAGGATGTGCATCTTTGGTCTTGTCACGGTGAAACACTGTGTGCACGGTATTTCCTGAGGTCTCTCGATTACCTGGATCTGTGATACAGCTTCCTAGCTTTTGGATCTGAAACCACAGCAAAAGTATCTCTCAGGTAAAAAGGCAGGTGGTGGTTGTTTAGTTGTGAAGTCATGTCGGACTTTTTGCGACCCCATGAACTGCAGCCCGCCAGGCTCCTCTGTCCATGGGATTTCCTAAACAAGAATACTGGAGTGGGCTGCCATTTCCTTCTCCAGGGGAATCTTCCTAATCCAGGGATCGAACCCAAGTCTCCTGCCTGGCAGGCAGGTTCTTTACCACTGAGCCAAGGAAGCCCCAAAAGGCAGAGCATAATAGCAATGACTATTTTTTACAGAAAAAAATGCATGCCCCGAGAGTATGTTAAGATTTCACCAGGAATACAGAACAGCAGCAACAGCGGGCAGTTACTAGGCATTTACTGCACAGCAAACACTATGCTTCCCAGGTGGCTCAGCAGTAAAGAATCTGCCTGCCACCACAAGAAACACAAGAGATAAGGGTTCGATCCTTCAGTCGGGACGATCCCCTGGAGTAGAAAATGGCAACCCACTCCAGTACTCTTGCTTGGGAAATTCCATTAACAGACGAGCCTGGGGGGCTACAGTCCAGGGGGTCACAAAAAGTCAGACACAACTGAGCATGCATACACAAACACTATGTAACCCATCAATATACTCTCATTTCATCTTCACAGAATCTGATCTGACAGGGACTATTATCTCCATTGTACAGCAGGGAAAACAGATCAAGCAAACCGCTCAAGATCACAGAGCTAACAGATTAAAAACTATTGCGAAAAAATGAACTGGATTTATGTCGCACATGGACTGTTGGACAAACACCCACACATCAGACACACATGCCTAAAAAAATCACAGGATGAGGAACCAACAGAACTGCATAGGTATTCATTCTAAAAAAAAAAAAAAAAGCCTAGTGACTAAGGTGTGTATCGACTAAGCGACTCCAAGGAAAGGAGCAAAGGTTTAAGAATGACACTTTATGACACTTACATGTTCATCACATTTCAACATCTTGCTTTTCTTTTTCTTCTTTTTATTTTTTCCTTTGGTGGTGTTCTCTTCTGAATTTGCCCAACATTCAACACAACTATCACCATCATCCTCTTTGTCTTCACAGTGATGAACACAGGAGTCATCACCTGCAGGAATCAGTAATTTCTTATTTATGTGCTTAACTCAACCATGTAGCAGAAATAATTGGGAAGTGTAATCTGAACCTACCGTGTTCGTCATGATTACAAATGCCTTCAGTGCAGGCGACGTCTGAACCCTCCCGAGAGCCTGTTTCACTCCCTTCCATGCTAGATGAATATCCACAATCACTACCATTACAGTGTGGCGATAAGCCTGAGGACAAATCAAGTGAGTTACTATTAACATGCCAATAAATATATTGAGACAAAGGATAACCCAAATGGGGACTACTTAAAAATTTCAAAACCGATGGCTTACTGAAAGTAAATAGTACATTAAATAATGAAAATGTGACTGGAGACTTACGGTTTTTTACTTCCTTATTGTTTAACAAATCAAATACTGTAAGTGTTTGACTAAATTATATGATATTCTTGGGTCTATAAAGCACTTCCTAACCTTTAGGTTACAGACTCTCTAAAAGCTCTTGTCTTTTAAAAGAAAGAATAAACTTAAGAGTTAGTATTTTTTAAACTATTTACTTACCTTTCTTTATTTTAGGAGACCCCAAAAGATTGCCACTGGTAGGACAGGTACAGGATGTATTTTCATTGGTAACAATTACTTCTACACAACTATTACCATCTTCAGTGCTGCCACAGGCTTTGCAGCTGTTTTCTATGAAGTCTGTTTCCTTTAAGGATCAATATGAAGAGATAGTAAAAATCTTTACCTCCATATGGCTATATTTTAATTTCCTCAACATTAACTAACTAAAGATAAAAATTAAAGAAAAAAAAACTATTCCCATGAAGATCATTAATTCATTTAAAAACCGAGAACCAACTAGAACCAAGTCAAGACCTTAATGGTATCAGGAAAGTCTAGGACAACTGTCCTCAGAAGTGTGGTCTGCTGGCTCTAGGGGCTCCCTAGGTCAAAACCGTTTCCATCCCAAGATGTGATTGCCTTCTTCATTGTCTTGACACTTACACTGATGGTATAAAAGCAGTGGTGGGAAAAGCAACCAAAGTGTGTACCAACAGTCACTGTATTCTTCACTTGTCAAGCATTCTCATCAGAAATAAACAGAGATAAAAGGATATTTCACTTATAAATGTCTTTGATGCATGCAGCACTAAAAATATTAATTTTATTAAATACCAACTCATGAAGTAGAGGTCTTTTTATTAGCCTGTGAGAAATGAGAAGAAGGCGTAAAGCATTTTTGATGAATACCAATGTATGACTGTCTCAAGAAGCACCTGTGCAATAGTTTGAGCTGCAAGCTAAACTAGCTAGAACACCAGCTTCACTTGAAAGAGAGGATAAGAGACAAACTATGGTTATTCAGACTTGAATATTTAAAAGACATTTTCTCAAAAATAAATGAAGTCAGTCTAGCTCTTAAAAGAAAAAAGGACAGTATGTGTTGTCACTGATAAAATTTAAACTTTCAAACTGCAATTAGAATTTTGAAAACTTATATATATAAGCACAATGAGATTGAAGCTTAAGACCTTTCTAATGGGAAGAACAGTGGTTTTAACATGACTGTCTGATACTATGTAATGAAATGTCAACATCTGAGGAGATGTGCCTACCTCAGTGAACCATTATGTTTTCAAATGACCAGTGCATGATGTTACAGAATCATGCGTGAATAAAATTTATTCAAACTGCTGATGGATTTTAAAAGTATGAAAGGTCACTTTAAGGTGTCAGGTTCCACACTATAAAAAATCTTTACGAAATTACCACCTGTCAAGTTATAATGCCAAAGAAGAATATCCACAACTATCTAAAAAGGCTTATACTAAATTATTCCTCTCCTCTTTTCCTACCATATATGAGTGAAGTCAGACTTTATTCACATGCTTTGACCAAGCAACATATGCAAACAGACTGAATGCAGAAACAGATAAAGAGAATCTATCTGATCCCTTTTAAGCCAAATATTAAAGAGATTTGCAAAAATATAAAGTAAAGCCACCCTTCTCAAATTTTCCTAGAAAGCAGTTCTTTTTCAAAATATGTTATTCATGTTAACATTTAATAGGCTTACTATTTTTAAAAGAACAAATAACTTTAAATTTCTCCACTTTAATTTCTAATACAATAAATGCTGATAAGTATAATTCACATAAACAAAAGCTCACTAGGCACCCTAATTTTTAAGAATGAGAAGAGATCCTGAGACCAGAAGTTGAGAACTGCTCTAGGTCATGCATGGAGGTAACTTTTCACATTTGGGCTTTGATCTAACAGAATACTAAGGTCAGACAGTAAGATACTACTAATTATTGAACATTGTCTTTATAAAACAAATGACATTAAAGAGGTTGTTATACAGACTATAGTAAGAAAAAAAGCCAACGTACAAGCCAGAGGAACCCATGTTCTGAGAAAGCACAGTGAAAGTGCTGAAATCTAGGAAAAAAGCCATATATTGTCAAGTCAATATTAAGGAGTACTACCTTCTCTTGGCTTACTTCCTTTCCATCTGCTGTTTGTAAGGGAGTAGGGATATCACATACACATTTGTTTTTTCGTCTATTCTTCCGTTTCTGGCGCTTCTTTTCTTGCTTGAGTTCTCTTACTCGTTCCTCTTCTGAAAATTCTTCACAAAGTTGTTCCAATCGACTAATACCCTGTACTTTTTCCACAGTCATCTATTATAAAAACAAAGCTGAGACTGAGTACCGGCTCAAACTTCTCTTTATTCTCCAAGGAAATTCTCACTCGTTAATTTTAAATGATATCACACACACAGAAACTGGCATTGCATGCTGCAATTCTGACTGGCAGTCCCCAAAAAGAATTTTAAATTTTAATACCTTAAATGATGACAGTCTTAAAATATCAGGAAATGAATGTGCAACTAACTCCTATGGGAAAGGGAGACTTACACATACTCCAGTTTGAATCCAGAAATATTCTAATTTTAAATTTCAGAATTTTAACACAGCAAAGTAAATATTCATCCTATTTCTTCATACAATGAGAACACTATTTAACCTGATTAAATGATCTAGTTTCTGAAGACACAAATATACAAAGAGAAAAGGAATAAGAAATCTTTTCGGCAAGAACGAACATACATCTCCTCAGACTCCCCAGAACAATGTTTAAAGTCCAAGGATGGGCTTTTGAAAAAGAGTTTATAGTTCTCATACCATTCTCAAAAGGGACAGGTGACCAGTTAAACAGTTATGACCCTGCCCTAGAATATAACAGAATATTCACTAGCTAAATATTTATATTCTACAGAGCATAACTGAAAAAAGACAGTACTCAATCACAACACAAAACCCAATACCAGCATTATAAAGAGCCTTCAGTGTGCTTCTAAAAAGTAGCTCTCACATCATGGCATTCAGACAGCAGTTACTTCATATTATTGGAAAGAAGCAGGCAAACTGGGACTCATTAAATGTTTCTAGTTTTGATGCTTATTTTTGGGCTGCTTTTAACTTGTCAATAGTTATGTTTCATAGCAGCTTCTCATTAAATAATCGTCAATTTCAGTTCTCTACTCTGAAAATCTCTAAAAATCAAGGCTGGCAGTGCAATAGGTTTAAAAAACAAAGAAAAATCCACAGACTTGTTCTAAATTCCAGCTCTCCAGCAAACTCCTCTCCTAACCCTCCAGAGCCATGACCAGTGGCTCACAGCTCTCTAAGGCAAGGTGAGGGCAGCGATTCACATTAAGATTCAGTCCACAGTTCACAACTTCCGCAGTGGTCCAGTGGATAAGAATCTGCCTGCGAATGCAGTGGACACGGGTTTGATCCCTGGTCTGGGAAGATTCCACATGCGGCAGATAAGCCCATGCACCACAACCACTGAGCCCGCCCGCACTCTGCAGACCCGGAGACCCAACTACTGAACCTGCAACTACTGAAGCCCGTGCACCTAGAGCCTGTGCTGTGTGACCAGAGACGCCATCACGTGAGAAGGCCGCACTGAAAAAGCCCTCGTGCAGCAAAGAGACGCAGCACAATCAAGAAATAAGTAATTAAAAAAACAGATTCCACCTTCCAACTAAGCAGCCCAGACACTGAAGCAGTCCACTGTTCTTACCTCGAAACTCTTGCGTAAAGCATCAACACCAAGATAGAAAAGCATCTGCCATGTCTGCTCTTCTGCCCGCAGCTTTTGCCAGATTCGATGCAGTCTTTCATAAAGATGAATTCCCAAGCAGGTCAGAACTTCTTCTTGAGCTATATCTATTGTCTTAGCATGCCTTTCTCTTCTCCTATAAAGGAGAATAAATCACACGTTTCCTACAGTTCTTAAGCTGAAACAGTTAAGAGATCGATGACACCTCCCTGCAGGTTCAGGTTTTAAACATAATCTGCGTATCTAGTAAACAAACTAATAACAAGACATTTATACATTCAAACTCAACAGATATATAAATACACAAGCACACATGTATATTACCAATGCAAAATACACATGCAAGCAGAACTTAGTCCTAATATTGCTAAAAAGAAGGTAATTCAGGAACTGGCCCTAAAGAGATGCTTTTGGGGGCACAGAGACGTCACAAATTTAAGTGCCCAGCTCATAGCAGGCGTGACAGTTCATCTTCCAATTATACCAAATGCCTACTTGGTTTTTGTTCTTTTTGATGGGAATGGAGAAAGACAATGCTAAAGTGACTTAATGCTGGGCAAAAGCCCTCTAGGCTAGTCTTTACTAGAAATGATCAAACTTCAGTGACAGAAGTGGTGTTTGTACTCTAAATGCCTGCAGAAAACAGGCACTCACATGACAGCTAATACACAAAACAGAAAGGGAGTGGGTTTGATGTATTCTGTGAACAATTTTTCCTGACTTTTACAACAAAGCCAGAGATAAAATTTTATAACAGCCACAGTTCATGAATTACATTCAGTAAGGTATTTCTTAAACCCCTGTTGCAAAGATCTCGTTTCCTATGCAAAAACCATCATTATAAACAAAATTTAAACATGGAAATGCATGGATGGAGGGAAGGAAAAAAATCCCTTCTAATCATTTTCAAGTGAAAATGATAAGCTATAATAATGAAAGCAAAAAAAAAGCCGGAATTCCTACTTCAAGCAACAATGAGCAGACAATGGATCAACATTTTCTTTTTTTTACTCAACTAAATGCATATTTTAAAGAAAGCAAAATCTGTACAGGCACACTTTAATTTACACACAGATGTACTGAGGCAGAAGGATAAAATGAAGCAAAGCGCTAGATAGCCCATTCTAGCAAATTACATACTCATACCCTCCTGCGAACTCTGGCTCAGCACGACCCAGAAGATGTGCAATGAAGTCTGTCTCACAGCAAACATGAATGTGTCGCTCATGTGGACAGCACCGCAAGCCTTCATAAAGTGCAGCACAGTAGCCCTTCTCTTTGCTGCAATCAAGTTCACCAATAAGGATATTATAGGCTCGCAGGACTTTATTTTTGCAATCAGTACAAAACCTGTTGAAAAGAAAAATTTCAAAATGAAGAACTGGCTGTGTAATTATTTCATGAGGTATTTAACAGTGTGCTAGACAATGACACTCCCCGCCCATATAGAGCATTAAAAAAGCCTCCACACACTGAAGTCACACACACATAAGGTAAATACACATTTAGGGACTACACAGCTATAGCTAGTTCTCCACTTATAAATGATTTTTAAACTAGAGAAACACATGGGCCTAAAAGAATGAAGCAGAAAAATACCTGTTAGTTCATAAAATACATGCCCAGAAGATATTAGTTGCCAAGGACTATGTATCCTCACTTCACAAGCTATCTGTGCAAGTCAGAAATAAAACAACAGAGGCTACCAACCAATGACTCTAGGATCCCTCTCCTTTCAGTCTCTGAAAACAGTATCTTCAACCAGTAAACCTTGATTCAAATGTTTACATTTTAATAAATACATCACCAGCTAAGTATTAATATGTAGGGTGGGGAGGGCAAGAAGAATGGGAAAGTGGTACATGTATTTTTAGTTTACTGGTAATTTCCTAAATGTCAAATTCTTTCCTCCAGCCACACAAAAAAGTGTGTTTCTCAACACACACATAAATAATATATACAACATATATGTAGAAATGTGGTTTCAACTTAAGTGTACCTAACGCGGTAAAAGTGTAGAAAAGCATGTGAAGGAGGATGACAACATTTTCTTCTAGAAACCAAACATCATTCAATCAGAAAAGAAAAAATAGAGTCTGGTCCAGTTTTCAATTCCTAAAATAAGGAAGAATTCGGTCAGGCGAAAAAGCCAGGCTCACAATATTAGTAACTGGCTCTCTGAGAAGATCAGCTGTGATGGAATGAGGAAATTTTGCTCTCTGTGATTTAAATTCATCTATCCAGGTACTCCCAGCGGCTCCCATCAACATGTCAACTCCACAGCTCCGCTCAAGGCTCTGTCCTTGCCTGAAGGCCAGACCCATGCTGAAAAATGCGGGACAACACAGATGTCCAAAACCAAGGGCAACATGGTTTCCTTCCTATGTTCTCTTCCATAGGTGTTAAGAAATCACCATTTACACAGTTATCCAGGATGGACCCTCAGGTAATTCCAACTCCTCCTTAGTTAATTCCAACTCCTGCTTTTAGGGGTAGAGCCAATTGGTATCAATTCTTTCTTATACTGAGGAAGGTTACTTCTTTTCAACTCCCTCTGCCCTGTTTTAAATTGCCTAGTCAATTTAAAAAAAAAAAAAAGCTTCCTAATACATTTCCCTGCTTCCACTCTTACCAGCTCTAATGCATCTCTCATACCAAAATAATTTTTTAAAACATCTCATTACCTCACTCTCAGCTTAAAAACCTCCCCACCATCTACGAATAAAGTTCAAACTCGTCAAGGCCTCTGGTGCTTTCTTCTCTTACCCAACCTACTATTTCCAGACTTTTTCCCAAGACTCACCTCTCTCTTCATGGTCTCTCTACGCTACCCTGCCCCCATACACACAATATATATACAAATGGACTACTTTCGTTTTTCTTTAATTGAAGTATAGCTGATGTGCGATGTTGTGTCAGTTTCTGGTGTATGCCACAGTGATTCAGATACACACACAGAGGGTCTTTCCATAGTCTTTTCCATAACAGTTTATTACAGAATACTGAATATAGTTCCTGTGCTATACATACAGCAGGATCTTGTTGTTTATCGATTTTATACAAAGCAATGTGTGTACCTGCTAACCCCAAACTCCTAATTTATCCCTGCCTATTTTCTTCCCCCGCCCCTATTTTCTTCCCCCTCTGGTAACCGTAAGTTTGTTTTCTATGTCTGTGAGTCCGTCTCTGTTTTGTAAGTAAGTTGATTTGTATCATATTTTAGATTCCACATATAAGTGGAATCATATGGAATTTGCCTTTGTGATTTACTTCACTTAATATGATAATCTCTTGGGTTTCCCAGGTGGCTCTGTGGTGAAGAATCCACCTGCTAATGCAGGAGACGCAAGAGATGCAGGTTTGCACCAGGTCGGGAAGATCCCGTGGAGGAGGAAAATGGTAACCCACTTCAGTATTTTTGCCTAGAAAATTCCATGAACAGAGGAGCCTGGCAGGCTACAGTTCATGGAGCCACAGAGAATCAGACACAACTGAGCAACTAAGCACACAGTATGCTAATCTCTAGGCCCATCCATGCTGCTGCAAGTGGCATCATTTCGGTCTTTTTTCTGGCTGAGCAGTATTCCACGGTGTGTATGCATGGGCACACACATCATCTTCTTAATCCATGCATCTGTCAATGAAGATTTAGGTCGCTTCCATGTACAATGGACTACTTTGTACGTAACTGATGCGTCCCTACTACAAAGTCTTTTTTCCTTCTGTTTCCTCCCCACTCCCCTTCATTCATCTCCATTTGCCTAAATCATACCCATCCTTAAAAAAGCCTCTTGCAATTTCCATAACTAAAATTCAACCTTCCTATATTCCTATTATCTCTGACTTACACTTATCGTTACAGCATTTACCCTTACAATGTCATGCAATCATTTTGTTACGCACATCTTTTTGACCCAACAGCAGATAACTCTGTTTCTTGAAATGAATATTTGTTGAAACAGAAGCTCTAAGCCCTTTGTAAACAAAAGCAATCATGTTGGCAAGTAAAGTTAAATCACTGTTTCACTAAAAAAGAGACACAGAAATATACAAAAATTAACTCAAAATGTGTTAAAGACCTAAATATTAAGACCTGAAACTGTAAAACTATTAGAGAACATGTAACAATGGAATAGGTGATGACTTCTTTGCATATGGAATCAAAAGCACAAGGAACAAAAGAGAAAATAGACAAATGAGACTACATCAAACCTAAAAGCTTCTGTGCAGTAAAGGAAACAAAAGCGTGAAGGACAACCTATGGAACAGAGAAAGTATTTACAAACCATACACTGGATAAGGGGTTAACGTACAGAATAAGGAACTCTCCTAATTCCATAACAGACCAAAAAAAAAGAGTATGATTAAAAAATGGACAAAGGACATGAACAGACACTTCAAAGAAGACAGGCTAGTAAGTACATGACAAAATGCTCAATATCACTAATCATCAGGGAGATGCTAATCAAAACCACACAAAATCACCTCAAGCCCACTGTATGGCCACTGTCAAAAATTAGAAAAGAGAGACTTCCCTGGTGGCTCAGCAGCTAAGACTGCACTCCCAATGCAGGGAGCCCAGGGTCAATCCCTGCCCTGGGAACTGGATTTCACACGCCACAACCAAGAGTTCACAGGCGCCAACTAAAGAGCCCTAATGCCGCAATGAAGACTGAAGATCCCAAGTGCATCCACTAAGACCCAGCACAACCAAATATATTTATATATATATATATGTATTTTTTACAATTAGAAAACAGCAAGTGTTGGCAAGGATCTGGAGAAATTGGAACCCTTCCTTGCACACTGTTGACAAGATTATAAAATGGCTGCCAGCACGGCAAATAGTATAGCATTTCCTTAAAAAATTAAGAATAGAATTACCATATAATCCAGCAATCCCAATTCTGGAAACACATACAAAAGTATTAAAAAGGGAATCTCAAAGAGCTTTTGGCACACATCCATGTTCACTACAGCATTATTCACAAAAGCCAAGATGTGGGAACAACCTAAATGTCCCTTGATAGAGGGACACAGTGTATACATACAATGGGACATTATTCATCCTTAAAAAGAGGTAATTCTGTCATATGTTAAAACATGGGTAAACCTTGAGGACATTATGCTAAGTGAAATAAGCTAAACACAAAAGACAAATATGGCATGATTCCACCTATATGAGTTACATGAAGTAACTGAACTCAAACAGAAAACAGAACGGTGGCTGGCAGGAGGTGCAGGGAGGGGGAAATGAGCTTTTATTCAATGGGTGGGTTTAGCTTCAGTCATGCAAGATGAAAAAGTTCTAGAGATCCAGTGCACCACAGCTAGTAAACAGTTAACAGCACTGGACTATACACTTAAAAACTGTTAAGAGGGTAAACGCATGTTATGTATTTTTTATCACAAGTTTTAAAAAGTCTTCCCCTTGGTGGGAGAAATGGTCTTAGACACAGAAATAAAATTACTTCCACATTTTGACGCTATAAATGGTAAGTCTACATTTTTTTAGTAAATAAATGGTTAAATATCATATAGTACCAATAATAAAACTTGAAATATTTTCCCCATATCTTACTGCTTTAAATCGTCAGTTTAATATGTTTGACTGTACATGATCGTTAAGTAGCATAAACATAAGCAAACAGTCATTTAAAATTTTATACGGAAGCTGTAAGAATGAAAGTGATTTTTTCTGTTTTCGAAAGTAACCTTGCACACAAATTAAAAAAAAAAAGTTTCTTAAGACAGAGGTTTCAGAGTTTCTAACACCTAATTTCTAATAATGCACTATTATAACACTTAACTGGCTAAAAGTGTTATAAAATCTTTATTATACACTGCTCAGAAAAATCTATTAAATAAAATAGATGTGCCAAGAACATCCACTATTCAGACCTTTAAAAATCATTTTCAACTGACTGTAACTCAAAAACTCAAACTGTACCTAAAATAAGAACTCGATACACAGGAATAACAAGGACTTGCAAACCTGGCAGACACATATTCCCTGGTGTGCTTACCATGTGCCAGATACTGTTCTAAGTCTTATTATGTATCATCAATCCTAACAAGTTTAGTCTTATAAGTTCTATAGGACTACTACTATTATTTTGTCTTAAGAAAGAAAAACACGGAAGCACAGAAAAGTAATCTGTACAAAGCTATAATCAGTAGGACCTCGATTCACTGCAATCTTCCTTAACTGCTTCTAATCATACTTCTTCCCCTGCATCCTTAAAAATATTTATAAAACGGACTCCACCTTTCCTATAAAATACTGCCCCCCAAACACAGGAAATATCTACAACCAATACAGGAAATTCCAAAATGTTAGCTCTAATAACTAGTAATTTATCACCCAAAAAAGCTCTTTTGGGCCAGTTCATACTGAATGTAAGGATCAATTCATATTGAAAAAGAAAGGTATCTATGACGGGCCTATACATTCATATGTTACGTTTACTTCCCAAACTCCAAATAACTGACATTCTCTATTCTTTTGGGTACAATCAACCCAAAAGGCAAAAAACAAGAAAGCTTGTAATTGAAAAAAGAAAAATAGTTAATAAACTTAGTATGCAGATTAAGTCATTAGCTCATTGCCATAAGAACACCAACCTTGATAATGCCAGTTTTTATAATTTATGTATGTTTTCTAGAAGCGTCCCCAAAGTAATTGTGTATATCTGTCCCAAAGTCAAAGAACACATAACCACAAACCCAACATGTGACAAATTTTTATTGGAAGAGTGCAACTCCCCCCAAGAACGCCACCTCTAGATGACTCCTTTCCCGGTTTCCTTTCTACTGCACTCTCCCTCCCTACAAATTTGCAAATGTTAATGACACTTGGAAAATTCTTTGTAAAGTAGTATTCTAAAAAGAAAAATCTGAAGTTACTTTTATAATACATGAAGCACATGATTTCCAACTCTATTTTTAGCTCTTGACAAAGAAAAAAATAATTGAAAATATTACTAAGTAAAAGCTGCTATTTTAACTTTAGTTTTGAAAATGACATCATGAAACACTTCCATCAAAAACAAGGAATACAAGAATTTCCACAGTGATTAAGTACACTTTACTCGATTCACAGCTACTCTGTGTTCCTTGAAAGGCTGGCCTGGACCCAACAGGTAAAACACAAGGCGGCCAACATCACGCCATAAAGGAACTTCCTGCCCTGCCACTAAGCTCCGCCTGGCGTCAGGTATTAACCAGAAGGCTAGAGTACCATTACAGGAAGAAGGTGAGGACTTACCTGTGTTTTCGCAGATAGGTTTCTAGTGTTTCTAAAAGACAACTAGAGTCAATTAAAACTACTTCATCCCTGCATTCTTGGGACATGAGTTCCCATACGTCCATCCAACAACCTCTGCAGAAAGAAACAAATCTTAGTGAGGTGGAGGCATATATAATGGAAAAACATTTTAAAAAGCGGAGTAAAGGAGTGCTTGATTTTACCTGGCTGTTCCCTGGAAAGGTCCATAATGGAAAATGATCCTACACTTGCTGTCCTTCCTGTGGTCTTCACTACTCCTCTTATCTGTACTTAACTTCTCTGAACTGACACTGCTACTGCTCCCTTCACTGTAGTACAGTACAGTACAAAGCTTAGTGACACTGAGATGACCTGAAGGAATAATCTCTATAGTCTACATTAAGATCATGAACTCTTTAATACTTTAAGATATATTAGTAGGGTAAGTTTGCAAATTTGTATATAATTACATATTTACTTTAACCATATTAAAATGTTATTTATACAGGAGCTCATAGCTTTACACAAAAACGTGCGCTCAACTATTACGTTTACTTGATAATAGTTTAACATTTACATTTATCAAGATAGTAACTGTTTAATACAGTAAGCATTTTATGAGCATATCTACTTGGAATGTTAAAGTCAAAAGGGCTGAAAAAATTATAAAATATTTTCACTTCTATACACGGATCAACTTTTCACAAATTGAAAATGCTAACTAGTGTTGATCTACTTAATGTGATTTTATAGCTAGCCCATGGCAACAAAATTCTTATCTACCTTCACATTTATAAGTAGCTGGGAAAGTCACAGATTAATCTAATTATAGTAAATAAAATTTTACATTTTTGAAAATAAAGATAGCATACTAAGATGAACACTTTACACAGCCTAAATTAGTAGCACTACACAAATAATTTTTTAAAAACTTACTAAAAACTTCCCAGACTCTCCCTCCCCCACAGGTCTCAATGTGGCGCTGGTCACGCATTTTGCTTTGTTGCAGATGTGCATTCCAAGAGAAATGTGTTTCTATTTTCCATTCAATGATAGTCTTCTCGATCTTTCATGATTCTGAACAACTGGCTCCTGCCTGTTCTTCTGCAGGTCTCACTAGTCCTAGAGATTCATTACCTGGGATGCTTGAGATGGAAACACTGCTGAATCTTTACTTGACCTACTTTCTACAGCTAAACAGGTATTTCTCAACCCCCTGCCCACCATATAAGATCAGAAATACAATCCAGCTCCCTAGTCCCATCTCACAAGGGCTCAAGAAAGGGTGAACTGTCCTTGTTTTTGAAGCAAACACCTCAACTCCTGCTCCACCTTGCATGTTACATCCTCCTACTCTCATCTTCCAGATTTCGAATTTTCTAATTATGCTTCAGTGATCCACAAAACTCTCAAATTCTCAGCATTGATGAAGAGGGCTGGGGAATGACTATTATACCACCCGAATGTGAAACCATTATTCTAAAACGACTTGAAAATTCTATAACTCAAATCAAGATGTTATCGGAAATCTCTCCAAACCAAATGTCTTTATACCACTTCTTCCTGTCAAGATCAAGCTTTCTGAAAAAGGAAGTCTTTTCACTTCTTTGTTCTACTTCCATACTTTCCACTGACAGCTTAGTCCATTAAAACCCTGCAATGCATGCATTTTTCTACACATTCTGATCTGGATTCTGATCCATTCAACCACAGATCTGCTCATCAAGATCACCAATTATCTTGGTGTTGCTATATCCAATGGACTCTGAGGTCCTTGATAACTCAACAACCTTCAACACGGCTGTCCAAGTCCCTGCCCCTAAAACACTTTTCCCGTGGTTTCCTCCTGCCTCCGGCCACTCTCTCAAGTTTCTTTAGACTTATTCTTTCCTACCATTAAACTGAAGTCCTCAGCATTCCTTTCTGTTCCCCTACTTTTCCTGCAGGTGATCTTATACGGCTGACCACTGAACAACACGAGGCTGAATTGCGCAGGTCAACTTACACATGGATTTTTTTCAATAGTAAGTACCACAGCACTGCACAGTCTGCAGTTACTGAGTATGAGGACATGAAGGAACCATGTATAATATATGAAGTTGCCGACTAGAAGTTACACTCAAATTTTCCACTGTGTGGAGGGTCTGTACTCCTAATCCCTGTGCTGTTCAAGAGTCGGCGGTACTTCACTCATCAGCTACAGGCCCACAACCCGGGCCTAGACCTTTCTTTCAGACCACACACTTACTCCCAGACAATAACTTGGGTTTGCTTGTATGAATATGAGAATACTCTAAGAAAGACTGAACTGGACTGTTACTATTGGTTAGGCTAAAACCTAATTAACTGTATTATACCTTCCCCTGAAGAAAATGAAAGGGGGGAACAACAGTGGAAAAATACAAAAAGTCATAGTAGCACAGAATGTCGGTGACCATCCAAAGTGGAGGAGGAGAAGTCTTGGCTAAGCAGACTGTACTCTCTGACCAGCTATCCACGTGGCGTGGGGAATAACTGAAACTACCTTAGGAGGTGTTGCTTAAGATCAACTAACTCCACTCACACTGATCACATAATTCGGCAAACAACCTTCCAAAACATTTGGCTTCCTATGTGGTGGGGCTAGAGCTGACGTTGGATGTAAAGTCTGCAGAGGTATGCAGATACAGCTATATGTCAATTTAATGAAAGTAGATAATCGATGAAGCAGTCCAGGAGAACAAGAGAGCAGTGGAATCCAGAGCAAAAGTGGAAGGACTGGTCTTTGTAGGAAGGTAGCAATGAGCACAGACGTTTACAATGTGGGGTAGCTCTTGCTTTTCAGCTCCTCAGTGACAAACATTCATAATCAAGAAACAGAAGGCAGCCTTTGTATTGTATCAGACTACTCTGTGGTTTTAGTCAACGGGTTATTCAGATAAAGGTTACTGTCCAATGAAAATCAGACTAAATTCTGTACTCAGAGAGTCAGGAATTCTTTAAAGATACTGGTAAATCAGGTATGTGAAATAATTATCCTTAGATAACCATTTGGGGTTGTACAGAGCTTTACTGCGTTTAGAGTTCTCACATTTAGAAATCATATGTGATTGTTATGTAAATCTTGATTCTAACAAATCAGTGTAAGAAGACACTTTCAGAGAGAGTCGGTGGAACGTGAATATGAACTGGGTATTAGACTATTGTAGTTAAGTTTTTGTTAGGTGTTATAATGGCACTGTCATGAAAGAGAATGTCACTGTATTTAGAGATGAATGCAGTAGTAAAATAACATGATGTCTGGAACTTGCTTTAAAATACTTCATCAAAGGAAAAGGCGAACAAATGAAATAAACTTGGCAAATCCTGATAACAACTGAGTCTGGGTAAAGGTATTTGGGGGTAAGAGAGTCCTTGTATAGTCTCTCTACTTTTCTATGTGTTTGACAGTCTTCATGATGAAAGTTTAAAAAAAATTATTTGTTCCTGAGTATGGAGGGAAAAAGAGATTATTAACATACCACCACCTGGTCATCCAGATCTTTTTACCAGAGAGGAAAATGTCAACAATACTAATAAGATGTTCAAAAAACTAACTTCTAAAATTAATTCAGGAGCACAGTTTTATATCATCCCATTCTCCCCAAAAGTTACTTCTTAGAAACTCCCTTCAAATTCCATGACTTCTCCTTACCACCCCCAACCCCAAGCACTTCTGAAAGGGAAACCTGACACTGAGCTGGGAGAAGGGGGCAGCCTGGGGCACTATAGCACCTAACCAAGAAGAAAATGGCAAATTAGTTACATAAATTCACACTGCTTTAACTAACTCAAGGTTTTTTTGGTAAATCCTTGATAAATTATTAAGGAGACCTAAAGACAAGAAAGACAAGAAAAATAATTTATACATCTATTACATAGGTTAAAGAATGATACCACTACTTTGAAAAAATTAATATTGGCTACAAAAATTTACACAAGAATCTCAACCTCCCTTCTCTGAAACATATAGTACAAGGGAAAATAAATTTTAGAAGTCAGACTTACACTGAGACCCTAAATAGACCCAATGCAAAAAGAACTAGGAGACATATTTATTTTGACCAATTATATGGTGTTCTATTTTACAGGGTAAACAATTAATGAAATAAAACTAGCATTGTTTCTTCTCTTTTTACCAAATAGGATCAACATTTATAATCTTAACACTAACAAAGTATCTTGATAATCAATTCTACTTACCCCAAAGGTTTTGGTTTGTGCGTGTCTAAGGAGTGCAACTGACATCTCTTGTTCTTTTTACTTTTTGGAATAGCATCTATCATGTCATTTAGTTTGGACCTAATAAATAAATAATAAAAAATAAATAAACCATTAAAGGTCTGATTAACATTAATTTTTCTTTAGAATTTTCACAATCTTTATGCCCTTTAATGAGAACTATATTTAAAGTATTACAGACATATCACTTTGAAAAATTCTCTTCAAATGAACTCTAACCCAAGAGTCTATACAATTTTATTCCTATTCCATTCTCAGACTATCAGAATGTTGAAGGAAGCCTGCTCTACTCAACATACTCTTTCCCTTAGTCTGCATCCATCTCATTCCTCCCTACATCTCCACTGTATCTAGCAGTGTGCCTGGCACTCCAGTATTTTATGACTTATTGCTACCTGACACTCAGCCACACTCCCTTATCCAAACAATAGATATCTAAACTGACATTATCCTTGACAATTCCCTAGCAGTCCAGTGGTTAGGACTCTGAGCTCTCACTACCAACAGCCCAGGTTCAATCCCTGCTCAGGGATCTAAAATCCCACAAGCTGTGTAGTATGGCCAAAAAAGAAAGAGGAGGCAGAGGTTAATTAAAAATAAAATAAACAGGGGATTCCCTGGTAGCTCAATGGTAAAGAATCTGAGTGCCAGTGCAGGAGACACGGGCTCAATCCCTGTTCTGCCAGGCTCCCACATGCCACGGAGCCCCTCAGCCCATGAGCACAACTATCAAGCCCGTGCTCTAGAGCCCGGAGCAGCAACTGTGGAAGCCCACAAGCCCCAGAGCCCATGCTCGTAAGAGAAACCCCTGCAACGAGGAGCCCGTGCACCACAACTAGAGAAGAGCCCCACTCTCTGCAACCAGAGCAAAGCTCGAGTAGTAACGAAGACCCAGCACAGCCAAAATAAAAATAACTGTTAAAAGTCCTAGCTCATACAGCTAGTAAGTTTCTAAAAATAAACTTAAATTATCCTTGACGAAGAGCCTTCAACAGAAATTTTATGCAAATATAGAAATACATAATGCTAAACATCCAAACCCTGAATCCAACCAATAAGCAAAGCCTGTCAACTCTTAAATATATCCAGAATTAGATCACTCCTCATCACTGCCACTGTTATGACCCTTGTCCCACTCACCTCTCTAGCTTAGTCAATTCCAACAGTTGGCCTCCCAGATGGTCCCCTTGCCATCTACCCTCTGCTTTTACATTCTACGTTTCACTCAGCAGCTGGAGTCATCTTTTCAAGACAAAAATCATATTGTTCTATCTCGATTCAGAAATCCTTCAAAGCTTCTTTTCTCAGGCGGAATAAAAATCCATAATCTCTACCACCACCTTCAAACAGCTTCACTTTTCCTATTCACACCACCTACCCTTTGGTGATCACATTTCGCCTCATAGGTGGGGGTGTGGGTGTGTGTGTGTGTGGGTGGGTGGGTATGTGTATGTGTGTGTGTGCATATGCTGATGACACAAATTTATATCCCTAGGCCAGAACTCTCTGAACTCTACTTGCACTCCCAACTGCTACCTCAAATTAACATGCCCAAAAGTCAGCTCTGCGAAATTGCTCCTCCTAGGACTTCCAAGGTGGTCTAGTGATTAAGAATCTGCCTTTCAGTGCAGGGGACTCAGGTTCCATCCCTGGTTGGGGAACTAAAATCCCACATGCCTCGGGGCAACTTAGCCCAGGCACTGCAACTACTGGATCCAGCCATCTCTCATTATCTCTGTGGCCACTACACTGGCCACTGTTCTTTCTTGCATGGACTACTGAACAGCTTGTTTCTCTGCCTTCCACTTACTCGTAACACAGAGGTAAAAGGAAGCATAACGCCAAGGTAGACCACATACTCCTCTGGTCAAAACCTTCCTCAATCTTCCTGTCTCAGAGTTAAGATAAAAGACCTCAGCATAGCACCACATAATTAGGCCTCTCAGTGCTCCTCTGACCTCATCTTTTATTACTGTTCCCTTCATTCATCTGCCTCCAGTCACAATGGCTTCCTTACTGTTCTTCAAACACGCCGGGGAAACTCCAATCTCTGAACCCTTACCCTGCTGCCCTTTCTCTGCTTCACCCAAATAACTACATGGCTCACTCCCTCACTCTATTCTAGCCTATATGGGATGTCATTTTATTAGAGAGGCTTTCCCTGACCACTCTCCATGTGAGTTCTACCCACTCATTCTCTCTCTCTTACTGGTTTGTCTTCATAACAACATTCTTGACAAAGTATGTATTTGCCTACTGCCTGTCTCTCCCTCAAGAAAAGAAACTTTACAGTCACTGGCACACAGAAGTTACTTGTGTTAAATCTGAACTCAAGATTTGCCCCAGTCAAAGTTACAAAAAAGCTACCCACTGTCACTGAGTTTAAAATTAAGCAAATCCATTGTTTCCTAATTGATTATACTCACCCATGTACGTAAAATAATGTATAAAGCTTCTTTGCATCAGTCATGCAGCTTCGAGTTACAGACAGGACTCCCTTGGGCCCCACCGTCAGGGGTTCAAGGGCAGGATTTCCAGACTCCACAAGCTGGGAAAAGAGGCGTTCCACACTGCGACGACAACCCACACATGGCACAAGCTGAGAAAGTGCGCTCAAGACTTCACGTGATGTCACCACCATGGCAATACTTAGATCTTGTTGCTTAAGCATACTATGTCGCTGAGAAAAAAGGGGAAGAAAAATAAAGAAGAGTTCATAAAGGAAGACATAAAATGACTTTCACTACTCTTTCTGAGTCCTTATCCTTGTGCAGTAAGTACAACTGGGCAGGGCCTGCCATCTACCTGCAACTGAATCAGGAAGGCAAGATGGGTCAGCCTTATCCATGCTGCACTGAGTTTATTCCACAACCCTTACACTGCCCTCCCCCGAGCCCAGTTTTAGAATCTCAAGTATAAAAAACTCTGCTTACGGACTTTCCCCGGTGGTCTAATAGCTAAGACCCTGAGCTCCCAGTGCAGGGGGCACAGGTTCAATCCTGAGTTGGGGAACTAAGATCCCGCATGCTGCACAGCACAGCTAAAATAAACAAACGCTGCTTGGGATGCCAGGGCTGTGCAGTAGGTGACCAGCACAGCAAAAAGAAACCCTGCATCTGGAAATCTAGTGTTTTTCAGTGTGTGTATTAAACATAGCACTCTCACTTAAAACAAAAAACTTTAAAAGAAAAAAGAATAAAGACAATGTAGCTTTACTACGTCTCCTTTTCAACCTTTAACCACACACTATGTTTAGCTGCATGAGTCAAGTTAGGATGGTGATCATGCAGGATAGCAATTCTCAACCTGGAGGCGTGAGCAGGTGAGTTACGGATCAGTGGGAGAGAACAAGGCCCATCTCACCTATGGAGGAGCCTGCAGTGAGTGAGTCGGAGAAGGCAATGGCACCCCACTCCAGTACTTTTGCCTGGAAAATCCCATGGATGGAGGAGCCTGGTAGGGTGCAGGCAAGGGGGTCGCAAAGAGTGGGACACAACTGAGCAACTTTACTTTCACTTTTCACTATCATGCATTGGAGAAGGAAATGGCAACCCACTCCAGTGTTCTTGCCTGGAGAATCCCAGGGACAGAGGAGCCTGGTGGGCTGCTGTCTATGGGGTCGCACAGAGTTGGACACAACTGAAGCGATTTAGCAGCAGCAACAGCAGCAGCAGTGAGTGAGTAAACTGCTGGTGCATATAAACGTAGGGAAATGGACAAAAACTCCAGGAAATAACTTCTACTTAGCTGGAGCTATAGTTATACTACAAGTAATGTAGTATAGTTTACCAAGAATCCAGTTTACCAAAATAAATAAATAAAGGTGAGAAAGGTAACTCCCAAGAAGGATATTATCATATTTACCATTAACCTTTAATTCAGTTTTCTCCAAAAGTTGAAACAATTTTGAAATAAAGTAACCATTTATCTTCCTTTATACTGATCATATATATATTTACTATAATTGTTTTCTTCAGTTAAAAAAAAACTTTGTATTGTGAATTTTCTGATTTCTATTTAATTCTTTTTAAAATTTTTTTTTTATGGAAATATAGTTGATATACAGTGTCATGCTCGTTTTTGCTGTACAGCAGAGTGACTGATTATACACACATGTACACACTCTGTATATTCTTTTCCTTTATGGTTTATCCCAGAAGATTGGCTATAGTTCCCTGTGCTGTACAGCAGGACCTTGTTGTTTATGCATCTTAAATGTAATAGTTTGCCGGACTTCCCTGGATGTCCAGTGGTTTATTTACAAAGTATCACACTGTTTAAAAATTAAATAGGATTGGGAGTTTGGGATTAGTAGCCACAAACTATTACATTTTTTAAAAGTCTTTATTGAATTTGTTACAATATTGCTTCTGTTGTTTATATTCTGGTTTTTTGGCCAAGAGGCATGCAGGATCTCAGCTCCTCATTAGAGACAGAACTCACACCACACCCTTTGTGTTAGAAAGTAAAGTCTTAACCACTGGACATCCAGGGAAGTCCCTCGAACTATTACATTTAAAATGGATAAACAAGGTCCTGCTGTACAGCACAGGGAACTATAGCCAATCTTCTGGGATAAACCATAAAGGAAAAGAATATAAAGAGTGTGTACTTGTCTATAATCAGTCACTCTGCTGTACAGCAAAAACGAGCATGACACTGTGTATCAACTATACTTCCATTAAAAAAAAACTTAAAAAAGAATTGAATAAAAATCAGAAAATTCACAATACAAAGTTTTTTTTTAAAACCGAAGAAAACAATTATAGAAAATAACAAAGTTCTCAAAGAAAAGTTGTCTGTCCTATCTTTTAAAAACAAGGAAATTAAACTAAATTTAAAATTAAACCAGTGAAACTAATGCCTTATGGACATGTAAAATGGTAACACACCACCACCAAATCTTTCGCATCACAGGGATGTAAATGTAACCGGAGCCATAGTAAAACAAAGCAACCTCACTGAACCTTAAGACCTAAAGAGCCCTAGGTAAGATGAAATGACTGCTCACATCTCTGACTCCTTAAAACACACACACACATACATACACGCACGTGCTCAGGCACACACATGCCATTTAAAACATTAATTTTTAAAACTTACCTGAATGAACTGCTTCAGTTGTGCACCATTATTTTGATGCCCATCAAGATTTAACACATTGTCAGGAAATTCCATCACCATCTTAATATGTAAAAGAATACAAATCAATTATTTTACCTTCTATGAAAGCATTGATACAGATTATTTTATAATTTCCTAGGACAGAAATAGACTCCCCTAAAGCCAGATTTGCTCCCTCCCACCTCCATCAAAAAGTTAAAAAAAAAAAAATCCAAATTACAGTTTTTAAAGCCAGAAATGGTATAGTCATTATAAGCAAGGGCACTGAAGTCAGGCAGACCTGAATTCAAATGCACGTTTATTATAATTTGCAATTTATGTCACAATTCTGGGCAAGTTACTTAACAAGTCTGATTTTCAGCTTCCTTATGTGTAAAATGAGATTAAGTAGTAACTTTTAATATCTCTTATAGAATGGGTTGTGAGGATTAACTTGTATTTAAAAATGTGTGTTGTAGCAGCTAATGAAAGCACTTAGTAAGTGAAATAACCTGTCTTACATTAAAAATCCTGACATTTTCAGTTATTCCTCAGAGCTACAGAATACAATAAATCTTATCATGTAGATAACTATATATACATACATGACTATATATATAATGACTTCACTTTACATATATACACACACACAGATACATACTCAGAATGATACCCAACACACAGCAAATGTTTGCTCTAATCATGAACGGAAAAAAATACACTGAAATACTTATTCAGTTCTCAAAATTCATTGCAGAGGATGAGAGATATATAAAGCTTCAGGCTGTTTCGGGATGTCAGACAATGGAAATCGGTAATCACCACATTTTACTGATCTGTGACACCACTAATTTCAAGGAGTAACTTGAAATTACTAGTAACCACTAGGTACCACTAGGTATGAACCATTGTAACTGGAAGATGTCATCAAATGAAAGAAGTATCCCAATTTTAGAGATGTTAAATTTGAAAAAAGTATGCCTTCAAAACAATGAAATAAAGTAACACATTTATATCTTAACTAGAGCATTGTTAAATGTATCAAGCATACTATGCTAGGACAAACTTCTATTTCCAGGTGACAAGGGCCACAAACTCCTACACACTCAAAGAGTGAAGTCAAGACCAAGAGGCAAAAACTAAAAAACCCACTCAGCTGAACGCGATCTTAAAAAGATTCTTTCCTTCACCAACCAGCATCACAAAGACCTGCTTCTTTATCCAAGGGACCACTCTTTCCTCTCCACATCAGAAATGAGAACCTAAACACATGCTTGTTCCAACAGTAAACAGAGGACTAAATAATCAAGGCAAGTATAAACAACAGATATAAGACCTTTTCTTGATTTGTGAAGAGGGGACTACTGGATACGTGTGCTAGAAAGGCAAGTAGTTACTAAGGATGGATGCAAACACCTATTCAACAATCCAGAGGACTTGAGTTTATTTTACAGAACCAAAAACTGCATGTACAATATGACTCAAATTTTCATGTGTGTATTTTCTTACAGAAAAAGAAAATATGTATTAGATGTGGCTATCTCTAGGTGAAAAGATAGATGACTTTCCCAAATGTATTGTAACACACATACCCCACTTATTACCAGGGAAAGAGCTAGCGTTCCTTGTTTCCAATTCTATATTCATCATATCAAGTTCAGAGATACGTTCATGCTTCCATCTCAATAGCTTTTACTATGCTGGAAGTTTCTTCTTCCATACATATAGACTGCATGTCCATAGCTCACAGTTTTACGATCAATTACCGAATTTTTAGGCTAACCAACTTGTCACCAGTTTTTGGTGTCTTATCCCCAAAGACTGACAGTAATAATAATAAAGACATTTAACATAGCTTTATGTATACTAGCCTTTGTTCTGAGCACTGTCATATATTAACTTTGCCAACAGTACAAAATAAAATTGGTTACTAGTCTTAACAATCCTGGTATTAGAAATCCTGGCCCATAAAAACTGAAAAAAAGAACAGTACAATTAACTCCCATGTTCTCTGGAATCACCACATGGTTTAAAACACAAATAAATTTAACTCATCAAGTCATAAAAAAAGGTACAGGATAAACCATGTAACTCACTAGAACACTGCAAGTCACTCCAATCTACCATTTAAACAACTAATACTTTGATTTACATTTTCACTTGCTTGATCCATATATACATCATTTCACCACATATTACTTGCCACCATTAAAAAAAAAACAACTGAGACAATTACCTATACTATTTTAAAATCAAAGTTATTTAATTTACCAAATCAATGCCTCACCAGTTCATAGGTGAAATCCTAAATTCTGACTCTGTATAAGTAAATTATTTTTATTCTGATCAACTATATTTTATTGTTTTAATAATGAAAGCAGAGGACTGAGAGCATACCTATATATTAAAATCTACATGCTGACCTTTAAAATATATATGTTTATAAAATTTAATAGGGGCTTCCCTGTGATAAAGAATCTGGCTTCCAGTGCAGGAGACACGGGTTCAATCCCTGATGCAGGAGGATCAAGCCCCGGGCCAACGAAGCCTGTGTGCCACAACTACTGACCCTATGCTCTGAGCCTGGGAGCTGAAACTGCTAAAGACCATGCACCCTACAGTGTGTGCTCAGCAAGAAAGAGAAGCCACCGCAATAAGAAGCTTGCACACTACAACCAAAAGTAGCCCCAGCTTGCCACAACTAGAGAAAAGCCCACGCAGCAATGAAGGCCCAGCACAGCCATAAATAAGTAAAATTTAATGAATAATACCTAATTCTCGAATCCTCTTCAAAAAGTCGATAAAGAACAGGGTTAAAATTTTTGAAACAAAACCCTCATTTCCAACCATTTCATTTTTACCTAACTAGTACAGACAAATGTAAAGATCAAGTATATTAGTGTGTCTTTCCTGTGTTTCACTGGCTTGAATACTACTAAATTTTCTCTTGTACATACACAACTGAGCTTCTGAGCATGCATGCACACACTCACACACATGTTCAATACCGCCCCAATTAGAAACTCCATGCTCACACTAAATAATTATTGTCCTTGCCTTTCCCTTACAACAATGGCTTTTTACTTGTTTACTGGCCAATCACTATATCCTCTTCAATGACGACACCAAAATAAGAAAAAGGGAAAAAATAAAGAGAGGAAGATAGGAGGACAGCGGAACTATTTTCCCGCATTCTTTAAAGTCACTTCCCTGACTTATCCTTCAGATTCTAGGTTACCCAAAGGAAGACACTCACGTAAAGTGCTTCAGCTGTGGTCTCACAGAGGAACCATTAGTGTCTGGCTTCATGATGAGGTTGCCTATCCCTAGGCTTGCCAAAAACAGAACAAGTCATTGTCCTGCAATTACTGCTTTATAAAGTTTATCGAATCCATTACCCACTTTCACTCTTAAGTACCTGTCCTGGTTTCTCCTGATCACAAATAATCTGTTCCTAGCGCATTCTCACAAGCTCTAATCCAACAATACTGTTTGTATTTATTAAAAATCCCTGTCCTTTTAGTTTTACTTTTTTACTTCTTCATCTTCACAGCCATCTGTAACATCTATCACCTTTGGTAAAGTAAAAACTTAATCAAGAATTTAAAACAGGCAAATTTCCCTGGTGGGCCAGTGGTTAAGACTCTGAGCTCCCAACGCAGGGGGCACAGGTTCGATCCCTGGTCAGGGAACTAAGATCCCCCATGCCATGACACACATGGCCTAGCCTAAAATATAAAATAAATAAATAAAGATCTAAGTTGTTTTTTTTTTTAAGCAAACAATACTAAACTTCTAACTGATGCTAACTACCTAATCCTCAAGAGGATACACTACATTTTTCATCTTTTTAAAGTCTCAAAAACCCTTATCAGAGCTTCTAGTCCATTTAGATTGGTTTGAATTAGGAGGGTAAACTGTGTTCCACATTGTAGTAACTTGACAGTATGTATCAAGAATTTTATAGAAGATTTTTATCCTTTGATCCAGTAATTTTCCTTTGGAAAGCCAGAAAAAACTGTTAATGCAAAGTTTTATGCATTATTCATATTCTTAAGAATGTTATTCATAGCAAAAACTAGGACCACCTCTACGTCCAACAAAGGAAGAATGATTACATCCTGGAATGTCATACAACACAGTATTACAAGGCCATTAACACTGCTTAATAACAAGAGAAAATGTTCTCAATATTACATTCAGTGAGAAGAAGCAAGATATGAAGTGTTACAGAAGACGACATATCTCAACTCTGAATCTGTATGTTGCTGTGATGGGAACTACACGAAACGCTGCTCTATAATCTCAGCTATCTCTGGGAAGCAGGGTAAAGGATAATTTGTTTTGTTTTGCAACTATTTTTCAAGATTATATTATAAGGAGTATATATTCTGACTATTAATTCCTTCTAAAAATACTTTAAAAACGGTAATTCTTCAAAGAAAGTGTGTTAGCCACTCAGTGTTGTCCTCAACCCCATAGACTGTAGCCCACCAGGATCCTCTCTGTCCATAGAATTATCTAGGCAAGAATACTGGAGTGGGGTGCCATATCCTTCTCCAGGGGATCTTCCTGACCCAGGGATCGAATCTGGGTCTCCTGCATTGCAGGCAGATTCTCTACCATCTGAGCCACTAGGGAAGCCCCAATTCTTCAAAGATGTCTTTAAAATAAAATCTGTATTCTGTCCATCTGCTATTCTATAATTCTAATAACACTGAAAAGCATTTTGGCTACAGAGCATACCATTTTCCTAAATATTCCACCAGTTTACTTACTTGGGATTTTTCTCAAACACACCTATATCAGCACTGTACTCAAGTACTCAAACCCACTGAACTGTCATGAGTCTTTTAAATGTGGCTACAACATACCACATAAAAGAGGCTACTTCCTCATCTAGAAGCTTGTTAATTTCATTTTACAGATCCAACTTAAAATCGCTAGTTTACCTCAGACTAGAGGTTTTGGCTTCTGCAAAAATAAATATTTGTAACTGACTGTAAACATTACAACTAGACTTAACACCTAGAAGTTAACAAGGTTCTAAGACTTGAAATAATCACACAATGTTTCCTCAGTGGATTACCTATGGAGTCTAGGAACAAAGATCAAACCAAAGTTACCTTCAGGGATACAATGTCATCAAACTATCAATGACCCAGTGCTGAGCATAACCCTCTGTTACAGGCTTGCTTCCTCCCTCTTCCTCAACAGGTGTTTGCTCTACACTCTTCCTTTAAGTAGTGTCTGGTAGAACGGTTCTGAAAGAAACTTGTTTCCCTAAATATGATGGACTCTTGACAAGATTTTACACAAACCAGCATTCAGCGACATATGTAAGTTCCATAACAAAGCAATGGAGAGTCCCACTCACTTCCTAGTGATAAAAACCCTTCCAGAGTAAAGATACATAAAAAAATAAGATGCTACTTAAGATACTTAAATTAAGCAAGCCTAAATTTTATTTGCCTGGGTCACAAGCCCACCATACAATAAAAGCAAAACTCTGCCGCCAAGTCAGTCCCATGCCAACTTCCCTAGAGAAGTAAGTACAGTGATAAATCACAGTGCAGGTCACACCTTTTTCTAAGGAAAAGTTTGGAAATGCATTTAGAAGAGAGTTTTAAAACACCCAAAAGTTGTCTATTTTAAAAAACTATTTAATGGATATATCAATGCCACGTCCATATTAAAGGTGACTCTTTGAACATAAGGAGAGACTCATAAGTGTCTTAAATTTTTGTAAATACTCAAATCTTAGGTTGATTTCCCCTGTTTTGATAGTATACACTCAATAGTAACCTTATGTCCAAATTTTTTTTTTAACTTCAAAGATTATTTAGGACAATAAACACAAAAGGTTGATAACAAACTATATGCTCTAGAAAAGTATCTGTGGTGAAGGCAGAGAGAAGAAAGAAAATTATCAATAAATGAACTCATTAATTTTCAAACTGAGAAATCCTTCATTTAATTTGATCTGAGTGCTAATTTTTTTAAAAACACTTTTTAAAATACAAGTCCATTATACTTTTAATGCAAAAAGTGCAGAAATCATGACCAAAGCATACAAGTACACTTTCTTATGAAACACAAAGTCCATGTACCTTATGTGAGCCCAATCATTCTTTTTCCATGAAAAAATTTTAAAAATGCACTTAGGTAATTATATGCTTTCATTTAAAAAGTTCTAACAAATTAAGTCATTCAATAGCTCTTCTAATGCTTTTTAAAGGTACTGCAGCTCAATCAAGTCTTAATTGAGACTGGCAAACAGAAAGCATAGAGTGACATCTCTACAATGACTTGCATTTTACACAAAATTTGAAAAAAGTTCAGTAGGTATTTGCAAAAAAGAAATTCAGGAACAAAACACACCAACCACCTTTGAAAAGGAAAAAAGGCAAAGGCGGTATGATGAAGACACTTAGTTACACCTTATCAAAATGCAAATGTATAATCCAAAGCTTCAGCATCATCAAAATGCACATTTCAAGATTCTCAGAAAAGGTCCATTTCATTTCTTAAGAAATTGTGACAAGCGACTGCACTCATTTCCTGTTCAGATTCAAATTTCTGCCATTTCCTTCTAAAGGAAACACTACAGCAACCCAGGGCAGAGGGTCTGTAACGCTGTACCACCATCAACTCTAAAAAGGAAAACTACTCAGAACTGGGTTTGACATTCAAGATGAGCCATCAGCCTTTTATAATGCCCTTACACATTCAATATTGTGGCTTCCTTAGGAAAAGCTAGCTGTAAATTAAAGAATCATTAATGCCAAGAAAGCCCGTTTTGAAGAGTCATGGCCTAGCAATACAATCATTTCCAACAGTTTTAATGGACTAGGCATATTGAGACTCCAGCGAAATCAGATCCTTTTAGTGGGATCTTTCCTGTACAAAAGCATGTCACCCTGCCCTCCGTAATTATGCTTTAGGGAGTGAGAGCTGTAGTATTAAGCTAGAAAATAGACAGGTAGCAGTGCAGCTGCGACATTTCCAGGTAATTAAGCCTCCCCGAGGGTAGGTGGTTTCTGTAAGGGATAGGCCCTGGACGCCCGAGATCCTTCAGCCCCTCTCCAAGGAGCTTGCTTTGGGCAAAAGCACCGTCTCCGAAAGGGAAAGGGTGAAGGAAGAGAGTGGCAAAGGAGGGTAAGAGCCGGGGAGAGGGGCTCTCACTGCGGGTGGAGCGCCAGCCTAGGGGCCCGCGGACGTTACCAAACGACCCACTGCAAAGGCGAGTTTGTGGGGCCTGCCGGAGAGAAGGCCTCGCCTAGGAGTTGCAACACACTCTTTTCTCCAGTGCGCAGCGCTCGGCCTGGGGGAGGGGGAGGAGGGGAAACAGCTGCCAGGGGAGCGGCGAGCCCGGCCCGGCCCGGCCCGCTCACCGTGAGGGTGTCGTCTATGTAGAGGGGAATCTGCCTCCTCTCGAAGGGGAATTCCTCCTCCCCGTCCCTGCACACTGCCACCAGTCGCGCCATCGTCCCTGACGCTGCCGTTGCCACCGTCACCACCTCCTCCCAGCTGCTGCTGCTGCTGCTGCTGCTGCTGCCGCCGCCGCTCTTGCCGCTGCCGCCTCCTCCCAGCTCCTGCCTGCAACAGCCAAACCCCGCGAGCGTAAGCACCCGCCGCCGCGCAGCACTTTCGCCACGGGGAGGAGGCGGGGGGAGAGGGAGAGCAGCAGGAGGGGACGGGAGAGCTGGGCTGCGTTTCCCATCACCCGATTCCACACGCGCTCAGCCAATCAGCGGCGAGCAGCGCGGGGACCCGCCCCCTCGCGCCTTTCTCCCCACCCCCCCACCCAGCCCGCCGGCCTCCAGTCAGGGTCCAAAGGAGAGGCGGAAGGGACCTGGCGGCCCCGGGGCTTCCCCTAGCCGGTCAGCGAAGTCCCAGCTCTAGGACGCCACCCCCAGCTTCCGCTCCTCAGCCCACGGCCCGCCGCCCGGAAGCCCTCAGCCCACCCCCCCATACAGCTGACCCCTTCTCCCCCTTTAAGGGCGCGCCCCGCCCCATCAGTCCCCTGGGCTGCAGTTGCCCAGCGCGACCCCGCCCCTGGGAGGGGTCGACCCCGCCTCAGCTCTGCGGAGTCCGCGGGGGAGGCACAGACCCTCCCCTCCTCACCCTTATCGGAGGAGGCCTCCCGCTTCTGACCTTCACCGCTTGCGTGGTCGCCTCCCTGACCCCCCCACCTCGGCTCCCCGTTACCGGCTGACGAGGCCCGCGTCGGGGCCGGCCTGGGCGGGAGCGCGGCTCAGAATGCCGTTTCCTCTCCCGGCTCAGTCAGCCGCTCGCGCCACGGGGGAGTGGGGGAGGGAGGGCGGGGGGGATGTGGGGAGGGTGGGGCGGGGCAGGGCGAGCGAGCCGGGCGGGGCCCCGCCTCCTCTCGCGAGACTCCAGGCGCGCTCCAGGATCGCCCCTTTCGAAACCCCGGCGGAGGGGGCGGGGTGCTCCCCCGGCGGTCTCCTGACGCGGGACCTGCGCCCTCCCCGGAGTCTAGCTACTCAAATAAACCCGAAATAGGGCTGTTAGGAGGGGTGAGTAGGCCTCCCCTCAGTCCTCCGCTGTGTGGGGCCCGGGAACCGCCCTCCCGAGGGCGGAGGGGAGAAGGGAGGGGAGCCGAGGGGACTCTGCCGAGGGTCGGGGCCCAGTGAGGACTTGGGTTAGTGAAGTGAGGGGGGAGCTGAGACTTTTCAAAAAGCAGTGAGAGCAAAAGGTGGGAGTCGGGGGAGGGGAGACTAGGCTGGGTTTCCAGGCCCTTGACGCCGCTTTCCCTGACCCCCTGGTTCTTCAGAAGCTAGGCGATTTCCAGACTCATTGAGAGCCCTCCGGGAGGGGCAGAAAATAGATTAAGTGCTGACAGATTTTGTTGTTGTTACACTGTGCAGATAGTGGCTTGTGTACGCGTCCTGGGCAGAGAAACTTCTTGGGTCCGGTTAATATTAACCTAGAGGCTCAGACAGGACAACAGTTCCCTTGGGCAAAGTGCTGGTGCTGGCCAAAGGCCTTCCCTCTGATCCTCTTCCGAGAATCTGAGCTACCGTCAAGACAAATTCATGCACACTCTGCGTGCCATCGTGTACTCGGTTCTTACCTTGAAGGCGTTAGAGTCCTGTTTGTAAGGCCAATATAGTTGTCGGGAAGATTTTTTTGCCTGTGAAAAGTCTTGACGATTTTAAGACTCAATCCATCGGATGCTCTTACAACTAACTAATCCTGGTGATCTGTATTTCCTGGTAGAATAGGCTAGAGCTGTGATACTGACTTTAAAAAGTATTTTGGTCATCACATGAAGTCTTAGAGATTCGCAACAAAAAAAACCCATAGTGCATGCAACCCCTTAGCCATGTTGACTTATGACATTGTGTGGTCACTGTTAGGGTAGGTGACATAATAAACTGGAAGAACCATTGTTCAGTCCCAAAGGTGTGATTATCCAGTAAGTATTTATGTCCTTAGCCATGTTAGAGCAGAAGAGTGTGGTCTTTAGCTTAAATTCAATAGGCATATAGGATTGCATGTAAATTCTGACAAATTAGACTCCATAGCCAAAATACAGACAGTTTTAGAGAATTTTGTGTTTTATGTAAAACATCCCTAAGGAAAAAAAAAAGAATAAGGTGGCTTCTAAAATCTGAAAGTGCTCCTATAACGACTGTCAATTAATGTACCTATGTTATACCTTTCAAACTTTCCTTGGATGATGGTTGGCAAAGGACATTGAAAATACAAGTTCAATGTATAGGTGTTAATTTTAATAACTTTCATGACTGAGTACACAATGGGGACTAGCAAAGAAAGAGTATTCACCTTGGGGGTTTAAATCTAAGTTTAAAAAAAGGCATTAAAACTCAGATATAAAACTTAAAATGAGGAGACTACAGCAATGTCTAAATCTGAGATTACTTCCCCTGATTTGGATTTGTCTTCTAGCTCCACTGAGCACACTGTGTAGTATCTTTGGACAATGTTTCACATACTGTTTAATAATGAACTTCTTATAAGGCTAAAAAGTTAATTTGCTTGATAAATTGCTCTTTCTCAGGGAGGTCCCTGGGTGCTACAAATAAGACAAAATCAACATTTGAGGGGAAAATGCTTAGCAAATTACCTCACTGCAAAACAACTTTTTAGTATTTTTAACCTTGTATCTTCTTCATTTTAGAGCAGGCATTCATTTTTTTCACTATTGGTCTGCAGCTATATTTAGCTGAAGCAAATATTATATTTAGTGCTACAGCAAATGTTTCATGACTTAAGGATCTGCCTTCAGAGAGCTTATCTTTGATAAAACGATTACATTTTTAAAAGAGCCAGTTGTTGCCTTGTTAAATTTCAATACTGGCATTGTGAAGGGCAAAGCTGAAAATTTTTAAAAGCTAAGAAAAAGCAGGCAGTTAACAACAGAAGACCTTTTGCTGGTACCTCATAAGGAACAGTTGGTGCGATGGAGATGCGATATCGTATCACATTCTCCATAAAAATACCATTCTTTTTCTTCTTCGGCAGGTCCACGATGTGCGAGAAGCCAAGGGCAAAACTCAGACATGATGAGATATGACTAGTCTCCAAGCTACCTGGGTTTAAAAGCAACAAAGGATACTGATTTGTTCCTTATATTCCTGTATTCATAGAGGAATTCCTAGGGAGCAAAGTATGTTCTTATTTAATTTACACAACATATTGGACAAGGTGCTCAATAAAAATAAAACATTGTCATCTAATGAACACAAAACTATTAATACATATGTAGTAGACATCCCCAGTTTATAATAGTGTAAAATTAAAGTCATGGGAATGAGTCACTTTCTGAAGGTCACAGATAAGTCCTAGACTATATTTTCTTCTTTTCCCCTCCCTTCTCTGTCCTCAAAAATTGATAGTTGAAGATTAAAATACCTACTGTTGTTTTCACTATAATAACCTCATTGTTTTATGTGGTAGTAAAATCAACAGCAAAATCTTATTACTTAATTTACCACAGTTGTCCAGATCTGAGTATCTGCGAATTGGGTTTTCTTTTTCATGACCTGACAGTGGGAAGTTCTATTGTATCTGTCAAAAATAGGGACAGATTTTCCCCATTATAAGAAAATTTTTAAAGGAAAAATAATGTCCACAAGTTAAAATAGAAGCCCCTTGAGGGCAGGGTGTTATTTTCTGTTGTTTCCCCAGCACCTGTATCTAGCACATTGGAACTCAATATTTATTTAATTATCTCTTTCTCTTCTGTAAACTAAAATCAAATCAGATTGGTTTATTTTCCTATTTTTTATGAATGTAATTTCATTAACTTTCTCTTCCATGACTTTCCTAATTGGAGGTACTTTCCAAATTGGAGGTGGAAAAAACATATAGTCAGAGAAGGCGATGGCACCCTACTCCAGCACTCTTGCCTGGAAAATCCCATGGACAGAGGAGCCTGGTGGGCTGCAGTCCATGGGGTCGCTAAGAGTCAGACACAACTGAGCGACTTCACTTTCACTTTTCATTTTCATGCATTGAAGAAGGAAATCGCAACCCACTCCAGTGTTCTTGCCTAGAGAATCCCAGGGACGGGGAGCCTGCTGGGCTGCCGTTTATGGGGTCACACAGAGTTGGACACGACTAAAGCAACTTAGCAGCAAAACATAGTACATTTTGTTCTTAGTTATGATTCAGTGTCTATAATTGGCAGACTTACTGAAAGATATTTAAGACCTGGGACAAGAAGCAGCAGACCAATTAGACACATGGTCATTAAGTCACCAAATACTTTTTAAATTACTATTTTAATGAGAACAATATGGTTAGAGCCTCTCAGCCCTCCTAAAATGCTTTGAACACAACAGGAAAACCAGTCACCTTTGCTAGTCGCTTAATTTACATACTATAATCTTGGTTAAATTTCAAGTCTTCCTTATTAATCAAATAAAATCTAATCTTTTGTTTTTATAACAAC
Source organism: Ovis canadensis (assembly GCF_042477335.2). NCBI lineage: Eukaryota > Metazoa > Chordata > Mammalia > Artiodactyla > Bovidae > Ovis > Ovis canadensis. The sequence goes on along the minus strand of NC_091255.1, from coordinate 21,280,191 downwards.
ATAACTTCAATATGTTGACTTTTTTAAGGGGGAAATTTCTTTCAATAGATTACCTCCAAATATAACTAACTGTAGTTAGCAAGGATAAAATGCTACCTAAGCACTAAATTAGTCCTCATCAACTTAAGAAATTTAAACTCATTGGTACAATAGTCATGTTTGCTGTTGACCCTCTTCCTTACTAGCATCTGACCCTCTGCTCTCTAGACACACAAACACTAACTCTTCATTCCACCCATCGACTCGCTCAAAAAAAAAAAAAAATTTAACCATCTGTGGGGAAAAGTTTCTTCACTCTATTGTAAAGTCAATTCTTGATTTGACACTTTTGGCAACCTATATTTCATGACAGCACAGTTTATAACAGTTTCATGTGTTTCCCCCATTAGATTGCAAGCTCCAAGATATCAGGAACCTTTTGCTTATCATCTGTAGCAGCTGCTGCTGCTGAGTTGTTTCAGTCGTGTCCGACTCTGCGACCCCATAGACGGCAGCCCACCAGGCTCCCCCGTCCCTGGGATTCTCCAGGCAAGAACACTGGAGTGGGTTGCCATTTCCTTCTCCAATGCAAGAAAGTGAAAAGTGAAAGAAGTTGCTCACTCGTGTCCGACTCAGCGACCCCATGGACTGCAGCCTACCAGGCTTCTCCGTCCATGGGATTTTCCAGGCAAGAGTACTGGAGTAGGTTGCCATTCCCTTCTCCAATCCGTAGCAGAGAGCAGGCTAAAAAAAAAAAAAAAAACACGAATCTCACTGCAAAACTGTTGTCTCATTAAGCTTGTAAATCACAACAAGTAATTCAATCTATTCTTTAGGGCATTTGGGTCCTCCCTGGTGGCTCAGAAGGTAAAGAATCCACCTGCAATGCAGGAGACCCAAGTTCAATCCCTGATTCAGGAAGGTCTCTTGCAGAAGGGAATAGCTACCCACTCCAATATTCTTGCCTGGAGAATCCCGTGGACAGAAGAGCCTGGCAAGCTCCTGGGGTCAAAAAGAGTTGGACACCTGAGCAACTAACACATTCTTCTTTGGAGCATTTAGCTGTTTTATGATCTTTTAAGTATTTGACTTTAAACATTGCTTTCTTATACCGAGTCTTTTTTAAAGATTAAAATTGAGCAGTACTGTTGGCAATCCCACAACTGAGATATTTTAATGTAAATATTATAAAATACATACAATAGAAAATACAGAATGGTAATAGGTGATACAAGACAGAAAGTAAAAGGGGCTTTCCTGGCAGTCCAGTGGTTAAGACTCCCCACTTCCACTGCAGGGGACAAAGGTAATCCCTGGTGGAGGAACTAAGATCCTTCCTCCTCCTGTCCCCCCCAAAAAAAGATATAATGTAAAATCCTCCTTCTTACCCTCCAGTCTTCCAGTGTCACAACTGTAAACACAACAGCTTGTTTAAAATAACTAAAATTTATAAGTATTCTAACAAGTCATAAGGCTTTGTTTCTTCTATATTGATTTACATAGTGTTGACATACATTTAAAATATTAAGCATCACTACTGTTAAAGCAGGAATAAAACTTTAACCCTGGATCGATAGACGCCCATTTTCTTCACATTTTATATTTATTCTTCCTCATTAACATAATATTGCTCAAAACATACTACCCCTATTGATCACCAAAATTTTATTGTCTTATCTTGCAAGTGTAGCACATATATAATTAAGCAGTTGGTAAACATGTAGAGATTGAGCAGGCACAAGGCCCACGGGGTACTGCTGTGTAATGTATCTATGGAAAGGTTGACTAGACCAGTTGTTACATTTGACAGCAAGAAAAAAAGTAACTGGTTTCTGTTCATTGCTGTGATTAAACAGAGAGTGGGTTCCTTTCTTTTGGCTTCAGAGACTATGGATTCCAAATGCTTTTTATTTGCAGTGGGTGACTGGATAAGTTTCCAAGAACATGGTACTGCTGCCTCTTTAATTACAAATTTGGCAAAACTCAAAATTATATCACCCAGTAATAAACTACTAAGAAGGATCAGGCAAGAAGCAACTATCCAAATACAAAAAGCTAAATTGGCCATTCTTCGAGATGCTACTTCTACATTTACCTGAACTATGTAAAGAGAAATGAAGAGGCCAATAGCTGTCAATAGAATACAGTATGCTACTTTTATCCAGTCTTTGATATGTGACCTTTCTTTAAGCACATATAACCCTGTTTGAACACCAGCCATGTGTACTGCCACGTACCCCAAGACAGAGATGATTCCTTCTCGGTTGGCATTTAATAAACCAACCCTTGTGCCACTACCATCAGTGCCATACAAAATTAAACTTTTCAAGGGGGTAAAATCAAGGGCTAGCTGGTATAATGCAGTAATGCTGATGGCTACAATCCAGGATTTATTTAGGGGAAAAATAATCAAAAGCAGTGATGTTATCAATTTCACAGCTATTAAGGTAAAGAAAAAGTTCCAGTGAACACCATACTCAGTTAAATGTTCCTGATAGTCTATGGATTTTATAGCAACTAATCGCCCCATTCCTAGGAAAACTAATGGCCAAAGAGAGTACAGTGACTTTGTAAGATAACAAAGTCTGGAGCCTTTCGTATATTTTCTCCTAACCTCTGGAGAAACCATTGCAGACCCAAAAATAAAGCCCCCTACTCCATAATCCATTGCTCCTGTCCCGTAGAGCTCGGTTTTGGCATATCTTCTGGGAAACAGTGGGAAGTCCACAGCCAAAATCGCAACAGCAGTAAAGGCACTGTTAACAACACGGAAACAGGAGATGGCTGGAATGTGTTCTGATTCTAGACTGACTTTCAAAAATTTTTCACAGATTTTCTGGAAAGGCATTCTGGCATAGCAAGTTCTTCTGCAGTATATTTCATAGAGCAGCCCTGCCCCAAGGATGATTGCAAGAAGATACTCGAGGAGGACAAATGAAGAGAAAATGGTCAACGTGGTGACCAGGGGAACTATCAGGAACGCAAAGTCAACCAAGAATCGAGTCCTCGAGTTATGTGAAGAAGAACATAAGTGCTGTGAGAGAATGATCAGGAGCCCTCTACACAGGACGCAGAGTGCAGGCAGGCACAAGCCCTCGGTGATCTCCAGCACGCTCGTTCCATTCTGGTTACTGACAAAAGCTTCCTTCATCTGCTTTTGAGACATTTTTTCTTCTTCCTGTGAAAACAAGAGCAAAGGGATGCATTTGTGAAAGGCAACCTTTCTGTGGGACTGGCATATAGATGCACCTGACTGGATCTTACTTATTCCTGAATTTCAGAGCAGAATCTAGGACTTGAGATTCCCCTTCCAAGGATTGTTGGAAGAAGCCTAATATATGAAGATAAGGATGTCCTACTAACAGAATGAAATTACTGGTTAAAAAGCTTTAGCTGGGACTTCCCTAGTTGTCTAGTGGTTGGGAGTCCACCTTAAGAGTGCAGGGGACATGGGTTCGATCCCAGGTCCCAGAAGATTCCACATGCCACAGGGCAGCTAGGCCTGGGCCACAAGCACTGAGGCCAGACACGTCCTGAAGCCTGTACACAACAAAAAGAAGCCACTGCAGTGAGAAGCCTGCGCACCCACAAGTAGAGAGCAGTCCCCCTACTCTCTGCAAAGAGAGCCCTCCCACAGCAAGGAAGACCCAGAGTTGCTAAAAAATAAACACAGTACACTGTCATGAAAATAATGTAATGAAAGTTAAACACACCTAACTAATGATTTCCAGTCCACTATGAGGGGAGAGGAGAAGGCGATGGCACCCCACTCCAGTACTCTTGCCTGGAAAATCCTATGGGCAGAGGAGCCTGGTAGGCTGCAGTCCATGGGGTCGCTAGGAGTCGGACACGACTGAGCGACTTCACATTCACTTTGCACTTTCTGCATTGGAGAAGGAAATGGCAACCCACTCCAGTGTTCTTGCCTGGAGAATCCCAGGGACAGAGGAGCCTAGTGGGCTGCCGTCTATGGGGTCGCACAGAGTCGAACACGACTGAAGCGACTTAAGAGCAGCAGCATGAGGGGGGAGGAGAAGGGACGCGGAAAGAGAAGGTGCTTAAGTACACTTTGGATTTGGGGGCCTCAGTTTCTGTCCCGAGCCTCTCTGAACCTCCTGCCTCCAGCACAAAATGCGAACCCTCCAGGGATCTCCCGAGCTCCCCAGGCTGCTTGCTCCTCACCTCCTTTACAAGGTGTAGGTAGAGTGGAAGGGACGCTAATCACGGAGGAGTAGGGACCGTAAAGTATATACTAGTGTTAATTGTTTTAAGGTTACAAAACGCCTCTACGCCCCACGTCCATGTCTGAAAAGCGGCACACGGGAAGCACACATCTGTCAGTCAAACAAGAACCACCCCGAGAATGCACGTTTGAGGGATGGCCTATCGGGACCCAATCACCCGAGAAGAAACCTATCTGAACCGGCTGGCCTTTTAAAAACAGCTCTTTTCCTGACAGACATGCGCGCCGGTCCTCATACCTCACGGGCTCCTGGGGTTTCGGCGCCCCGCGGCAGAGCGCCGCGTCACTGGGCTGGAGAGCCGGGACCCCGCCGCCGCGGGAAGAGCGGAAGCCCGCCACTTCCGCCTCGCGAGCGGCGCTTCCGGCCGCGATGGGGCGGGGCGGCCCGCGCTCCAAGGCCCCGCCCACCACGCGGCCCCGCCCCGAAGAGTGCCCGTTTCCCACGCCCCGCCTGTTCCCCGCGCGCATCCCTCCCGGTCTCCGGTTCAGCCAGCCCAGGTCCTGACTCCGTGACCCGGACCGCTAGCAAGACGGTCTGTCAGAGGCGCCCGGGCGGAAACGGGTCCCGCACCCCACCACTGGCCATCAGACCCCGCGGCGAGCGTCAGGGCGCCCGGTCTCCCGGCGGGGAGACCCGCAGTCCCGCGAGGGCCGGGGCCCCTCCGTCCCTCCCCGCTCCCTCGCACCTCACCGCGGGCTCTACAGTACACAGTCCCGGAGCAAGCCCTCGTCTCCAGGTCCCGGCGTCCCGGGCGGGCCACGTGCGCCCGGCTGTCGCGCGCCCCGCCCCCGGGGAGGAGCCGGCCGGCTCCCGGCCACTCGGCCCGCGGCCTGGCGTCCGCAGCCTTCCCGGCGCCTCCCCGGCCGGCCCCCGCCCCGCGCCCGCCCTCCGCCGCGCTGGCCCTTCCCGCCGCCTCACCCGGCCCGCTCGTCTGTCTTTCCAGTCCGGCCGGGGGGCCGCACGCTCGGCGGCTCGGGCCGTGCGACCGGTGAGTGCCACCCCGCAGCCGGGCCCGAAGGAACCGGGGAGGCCAGTGGGCCCCCGCGGCGCTGGAGAAGGGGGCGCCCCTCTTTTCCCCTTTCCAGAGCGCGGGCTTCACTTCTTTGCCCTTTCGTTTTTGACCCTCTCGTATCCCAGGAGGAGGAAGCCCGGCTCTCTGCCTTTTGCTCCAGGACGAGGACCCTCCGGGGTCACGCCTCACCGTGCCGGCAGGGGCGGCCTAGGGTGCAGGGAGGCCCCACTCCCGCTGCGCGCCTCTCCCCGCCTGGAGACCTGGGAGGGGGGGCCAGGGAGGCTTGCAGACAGCTGCGCCCTTGGCTGGGGGGTCACGTCCACCTTCTCGAGAAGGACGGAGTGTCCCCGTGCCCAGTGTTTCCGGAGCGGCATCCCAGCCCTGGGCCCGGCGGCAGCTCGCCGGGACCGGGAGTGCCCGGTTCCCGCCGGGAAGCTGCGGGCGGGGCCTGCCGGGCCCCCGGGACCCTTACCCTGCCAGTCTCGTCTGCCCGGAGGCTGGAGGAGGGGGGCGGGGGGAGGGAGGAGTTGATAATCAGGTTGCCACTTGCCTTGCCCTGCCTAGGGGCTTTCATCTATTCATCCCTGTCTCCCTCCTGCCCACAGTGGTCCCGCCCTTTTCAGAAATTCTCGGCTGGTAATCGCGAAGCCGACAGGGAGCAAGAGCTGGGGGAACCTGGAGAAAACCGCTTCCATCTGACTTGATTCTGGCAGGAAGTGGGCTCCGTATCGTAGTAACCAACATTTGCCAAGCGCTCTCAAAGGTACTATCTCGCTGATCCTTAACTCGGCCTTGTGAGATCTGGGTATTAGTAGTCCTTTTCTCAAAGGAAGAAACGGAATAAGGCTTACAGAGGTCCTGTGAACTGCATTTTTGAGGGGTTGTGGGCTCTGGATTCTAACTACACAACCTGCTGTATTCCCCTCTGATCCCCTCTCTTAAGCTGAGCTTTCCATTGAGGGAACTTTGTTGGCCTTGAGTCTCCGGAACCCTCTGCACAGCTGTCGCCTGGATGGGGTACAGTCCATCCAGAGTGAATGTGTCCATCCCAGTCTTGATGCCCTCCTCTGCCTACATTATCCTTTTTCCTGTTTTCTTGGAGGTCCCTCATTCCTGAGTTCTTTCAAAGGCTCAATGTGTTCAGAGCCTCAAGAAAGTTTCTCCAAGGTCAGTCCATTACCAGGACCCCTCATCCTATCCCTCCTTGCTGGGGATGTGTGGGGCCTGAAAATTCTGTCATTCACAGTTTTTCAGAGATTGGCCCAAACCCAGCCTCACAACACCCCCCTCTCAGATGGATTCTCCTCCTCCAAAAGCTTGGCCTTATTAATGCTGACACTGAACTGTTCCACCTGATCAGTGCTCCTGAATGGGTCATCCATCCTTCTTACTAACAATGTTTCTCCTCTAAATGAATATTCAGATTTGGACTTTGTAGAGTGTTTTCACCTGATTGACCTTCACAGCCGCTCCCTGCAAAGTAGCTTTTATTATCTCCATTTTCCGGATGAGGAGTGAAGGCAGGCAGGGAAGGTGAGGTGGCTGAGCAGGTGAAAGACTGAGCTATGGTTTCTGTCCCACACAGCCGCTTTCCTGGGATATCAAGAATTGACTCCAGCCTTCCTGCCCCACTGAATACTGGCTGTACTAAGGTGGAATATTTCTGTGTGCCCGAGAGGCTTCTCTGCCTTCCAGTGTCCTCAGCCTCCATGGCACACTGACCCAGAAAATTTGCAGCCCCACCCCAAGCCCTGTAGTGAAACTGGCCCTGAAGGAACCCCAGGAGGCTCTGGAGGCTCTTGTAAAAGTTACCTTCGTTCCCTAATTGGCAGGGAGCAGGACAGAGTCTTCCTCTCTGCCCAGGCTCGCCCTGGGTCTCATTTTGGTTCCTGGTGCTCGGTGGGAGGAGCAGGACTGAGTCACCTTGGAGAAACCCTCATCACCTGTATGCGGCCCTTATCATCTCTCTTCTACCACAGGCTCTGGGGTGGCTCATCTCAGAGATTCCTTGGGAGCTGAGCCCTTCGCAGGATCCATGCCCCAGCCTGTGCACCCATGACCAGGTGGATAGCATTCCACGTACCCGTGACCCAGAATCCTGGCTGACCACACTGAAGCAGGATGCTCCAGCAGGTAAAGTCCTCACCCTAAGATAACCCAGACCCTCAAGTACCTAAGGCAGCTCCGCCTCTTTCGTTTACCCGAATGATGTTTCCACTGCCCTGACCTGGAAGGGAGGGAAAGACCCCTTCTTTTCTGTCTTCAGAGAGGCACCTTGGTGCCTTTTGTCTGTTGCTGAGAAGCTCTTCCCAATACCTAATTTGAATATCTCCTGTTGTGGTTTTTAGCTCTTTTCCCTAGGATGGGGTGTTTTTGGTGACCTTACAAGCCTGAACCTGTGAGGGAGTCCTGAGAGATGCTCCTCACAGCCTGAATTGTAAAGACAAGTTGGAAGCCTGGGGCTTCTAAGCGGAGGTGTTCTTTAAAGCTGAGCCTTAAAGAAGTAAGAATTGGGACTTCCTCGGCAGTCCAGTGGTTAAGACTTGCACTCCCATCGCAAAGGGCACTGGTTCAACCCCTGGTTGGGGAACTCAGATCCTGCATGCCACATGGCCCAGCCAGAAAAAAGAAAGAGTGGGAATTAGTCAAATGGAGAAGGAAAGCAAGCAGTCCAGGCAGAGTCAGCCTGTGCAGAAATGTGGGAGAAGATGACCTACGTGGAAATAGACAAGAATTCTGATGAATGGATCACAGGGAACATGGGGGGCTGCTAATAGGATGGATGTGAAACCCACCCTTGACTGCGGGCCTCTGCCACTAAAGCCTCCTATGGCCCCGGGCCTGCGGGATTCCAAATCACCCTTCCCTGTGGAGCCCCACCTCCTACCTATATCATCCTTCACTTGCAGCTCTTGGTCCAGAGAGAATGCCAGATATTAGCTGAATTTTTTAATTTACTGAGTGTTGCCATTGGACCATGAAGGAGGAAATGGCAACCCACTCCAGTATTCTTGCCTGGAGAATCCCATGGACAGAGGAGCCTAGTGGGTTACAGTCCATGGGGTCGCAGAGTCGGACACGACTGAAGCAACTTAGCAGCAGCTGCAGCAGCCATTGGGCCAGGCGGATATTTAAGATGATTCCTGGACTAGTGGAGTCCCAGGCGAGTAAGACAGGATAACTGAATGTGAAGTCAGCCAGCCTCAAGGGAACCCTGGTAGACTCTGCTGCTTGACCTCTTAATCCTTTGGCTCGTGAAACAGGCTTGAAAGCCAGAGAGAAGCAGGCAGGACAGCTGCCTGCTCCAGGCTTTTTTTTTTTTTTTTTTTGCAGAGGGAACTTTTTTATTGTCCATTTTTAACTTCTTTCTCATTTAAAAAACAGTAATGTTTATCAGGGCTTCCCTTGTTGGCTCAGCAGTAAAGAATCACCTGTAATGCAGAAGATGACAGTTCGATCCCTCGGTTGGGAAGATCCCCTGGAGAAGGAAATGGCAACCCACTCTAGTATTCTTGCCTGGGAAATCCTGTGAACAGAGGAGTCGGTCAGACTGCAGTCTGTGGGGCCACAAAAGAGTCAGACGTGACTTAAGCAGCTAAAAAACAACCACGTTTATCATAACTATACTAGCAGCTCCTCTGTATTGCACTCTTGCTGTATAGTGAGCACTATACTAAGCATTTTACACATATAATTTTGTTTACTACTTGAGAAGGATACAGTATTACATATCCAATGCCATTATATCCCCATTTTGAAGATAGGGCTCAGAGCAGTTAGGTGACTTATTCAAGGTCATGTTCATTACAATGATGTGGGAAATATAGATAAGCAAAAAGAACATTACAATTACCCATAATTGTACTGCCCATAGATAACTGACATTTTAAAGAATATCCTAGATTTTTCTCCCTAAAAATTTTTAAAACATTTAAAGATATCATTCTCTTTGTAACCTGCTTTATTCAATTGTAAGGAGGTAGGTTAAAGCGTCTGCCTCCAATGCGGGAGACCCGGGTTCGATCCCTGGGTTGGGAAGATCCCCTGGAGAACGAAATGGTAACCCACTCTAGTATTCTTGCCTGGAGAATCCCACGGATGGAGTAGCCTGGTAGGCTACAGTCCATGGGGTTGCAAAGAGTCAGACATGACTGAGCGACTTCACTTTCACTTCACTATAATTAAAGGTGCTATTTGGACGCTTGGGTTTTTTGTTTGTTTTGCAATTGTAAATGTTTCTATATACGCAGAACATTCTTATGGCCTTTATAGTATCATGTTCTAGAAGAAGAATTGCAGGGTAGTTTTAAGGCCCTTGGTATGAAAAGTGAAAGAAAGTGAAGTTGCTCAGTCTGTGTCCGACTCTTTGCGACCCCATGGACTGTAGCCTATCAGGTTCCTCCGTCCATGGGGTTTTTCAGGCAAGAATACTGGAGTGAGTTGCCATTTCCTTCTCCAGGAGATCTTCCCGACCCAGAGATTGAACCTGGGTCTCCCACACTATAGACAGACGCTTTATCATCTGAGCCACCAGTATCTTATTGCCTAATTAGAAGAGCTACTTTTTAACAGAATAATAATAGCAAACTTTTGGTGGCAGAAACCAGATGTTTTTTCTAAATACTTTATGTGCTTGTTAGCATCTATGAGATCTATCACTACTACCACCATTCCCATTTTACAGATGAGGAACATTGAGGTGCAAAGAGACTAAGAAACTTACATAAGATTCTGTAACTAGGATGTGGTGGAATCAAGAATCAAACCCAGGCAATCTAGCTTTCAAGTTCAACTCAAGAACCATGATACTCAGCTGCCTGTCTGGTTGGATCAGATCTGTTCATGAATTATGGCTGGGTGTGAGTGATTTCCTTTTTCCACTAGGGTAGAGGGATTTCCATGGACATAGTCACGCTCTGACCTCAGCAGTTAATCCTGGAGATAAGAGTCTGCCTTGTGCATGCATTGTGGTGGGCCTAAGTTCAGAGAACAGGTAGCATCTTTGGAAGGAAACTTATCACTGGGCCTCTCAAGTGACACTTGCCACTTTTGTTGGAGATTTTTGAACTCTAAGGTTCACCGGTCTCATTAGAAACCCGCACATAGGAACTCCCGTGTTGGTCCAGTGGCTAAGAATCCACCTGCAGGGGACACGGGTTTGATCCCTGATCCAGAAAGATCCCATATTGCCACGGGCGACTAAGCTCTTGAGCTGCAACTGAAGATCGCTTGCCCCAGAACCCATGCTCGGCAACAAGACAAGCTGCTGAAAGAAGAAGCCTGTGAACCCCAACTAGAGAGTAGCCCCTGCTTGCCGCAACTAGAGAAAGCCCCCGCACAGCAGTGAAGACCCAGCACAGCCAAATAAATGAATAAAAATTTCCAAAAAAGAAACCCACACGTGTTATATCACATCCCCTTCCTCCAAAAGCAGATTTCAGCCAGGTTACTGCCTGCTCCGCACACCTTCCCTGCAGCCCCCTGGGAGAAGAGAGAAGTGGGATCACAGGAGGAAAGTGGGGAGAAGTTATGTAAAGCGTTGGTATCAGGGACGGGCAAGGGAGAGTCAGAAACGGCCTCTTCCCCCTGGCGCTTGTTCTTGACCTCATCTGCTCTCAAGTAGACCGGGGCAGCAGGAGCTAATTAATTAGCCAGGCTAAACTCAGTCTCCAGAGGCCGGTGATGAAGGCATGGTACTACCTCACCGCTGATTTTCCACCTCAAGCTGATAGCGTCTCTTTCAAAAAAGGCCCAAACCCTGGTTCTTTCCCTTCGCAGTACTCCCCACCTCGGGCCTCACCCCCGCCAGCCCAGTAAGGCCGGGCACTGACCCACCTGAAAGCTGGAGTGCTTGGCAGAGGAGAAGGGATCGCATGTATTGATTTCCTGAGTACATGCTTCCCTGATGGCTCAGCGGGTGAAGAATGCGCCTGCACTGCTGGAGACACAGGGAATGAGAGTTTGATCCCTGGGTCGGAAAGATCCCCTGGAGGAGGGCATGGCACCCCGCTCCAGTACTCTTGCCTGGAGAACCCCATGGACAGAAGAGCCTGGTGGGCTACATTCCTATGGAGTCACAAAGATTCGGACATGACTGAAACGACTAACTCTTCCGCTTTGAGTATATTCTCTGTGCCAGGCACCAAGGGCTTTGCGTGTTTGCCCGCAGCATTTATCTGTTTGGCTGCATCAGGTCTTGGTTGCTGCATTCAGGGTGTTCATTGCATTGTCTGGTGTCTTTCCTTGCAGCACAGAATCTCTGGTTGTGGCAGGTGCAACACTAGGGCTCTCCAAGTGTGGCCCACTGCGTCCAGAGCACACAAGTTCACTTAGTTGTGGCTTGTGGGCCTAGTTGCTCCGCAGCAACGTGGGATCTTAGTTCCCTGACCAGGACTCAAACTCGCATCCCCAGCGTTGCAAGGCAGATTCTTAACCACTGCTTCACCAGGGAGGTCCCCAACTAAGTGCTTTGCATATCTCCTTCTTGTTTTTCTTCCAAACAACCTTGTGAGTTGATTCTGTTTTCCTTTATTTACAAACAAAGAAGCCGCCACTTAACCTCAGAGAGGTTAAGAAGCTTTTGCAGGCTTACAGGTCTAGTAAATGGCAGAGGTACGGTTTGCACAACCAGACTGTGATCCCAGAGGCCGTTTTCTATCTCCAGTACAAGCCCTCACCCTGACGGAGCTGCTGGCCGGTCTGAGTCCCCGCGCTTCTGGTCCTGTTTTTCCCTCCCAGGTTAACGGCCATGGTTCAGGCTCTGCTGCCCACGGCGGGGAGTCCCTCAGGGAAGACCTGCAGGAGTTCCTGGGCGGGGAAGCCCCACTGCAACAGCTCGATGACCTCACCAAGGTGAATCCTGTGACACTGGAGACAGGTATGCCTCCCCCTCCCACCCCACCCCATCCCAGAGGGGTGCGCCTTCTCCCAGAGGGTATTCAGTTCCGCTGCCTCAGGCCAGACCGGACGTGGACAGCCAGGTGGGCTGCTCCAGACCCCCGCCTGGCGGCTCCCCCCAGGCTCCCCAACACAGGCTTTGCTCCAGATGTGGGGTTCATCTTAATTAGATCTGTCTCATACCTGCTCATCAGGGAGAGGCTGGGATCTCATGGCTCTTGGCTAATTGCAGAGGGAACTCTGGTAGGTGGGGTGTTGGTCTGTACATGCGGCTGTGTCTCCATCTGAGGCAGAGTTTGCTAACAGCACCCCTGCCTCAGTCCTGAGGTGTCTGCAGGCCCGGTACACGGCTGACACATTCTACACCAACGCCGGCTGCACCCTGGTGGCTATGAACCCCTTCAAGCCTGTCCCTCAGCTTTACTCACCCGAGCTGATGCAAGAGTACCACGCTGCTTCTCAGCCCCAGGTGAGACCCCCCTGCTTCCGAGGGAATCAGGGCTCTCCTCCCCGCAGGCACCTGGCAGCTTTGCTGTCCTTATCTGTGTCTTCATCAGCCATGCTGTCTTTCAGAGTCTACTGGGGCAGTGACCTGCCCACCAGAAGCTCACAGAAGTTTGGACACATGCCAGGAGGTGCAAAATGAGAGATAAAGCAGTATTTGCCTAACTGATTTTGGAACCTAAAATAGAGACATTCTTGTTTGTGAATTTATTAGTTGGAAGGAATTTCCCAAGGCACATTTGTGTATTTAAAAACCACTTTTTGGGGAAAAGAATAAAATTACGTGCGGTAAGGATTGCCTTAGAAAATTCAGCACATGTTCGTCTCCACTGATTGAGATGAGGGGTCACGTCTTACACAAGTGGGGATGAAGCTGGTGCAGGCAGGGAACAGCCCAGCTGATGTTAGCGTGCAGGGAGAAGCCAGAGCAGACTCCAGGGCGGGAGCAGGGTGCTGTGGGGAGAAGCACAGATGGGGCGGGAAGGTGAGCTACTCCAGGGCTGGCGCCAGAGGGCCTGCACCACAGCTCAGAGTCCACAGAGCTGCTTCATCGGGGTGGGAGTGGGGCTGTGAGCGGACCCCACCATGGGGATGAAGCTGGGGGACTTGGGTTAAGGAAGGTGAGATCAGCGGCTGAAGGGTGGGAGGTTTTGTAACTGTCCAGGTGAGCAGTGGGTGGGGTGAGGGCCTAGAGAGAGAGAGAGATGGTTCTGACAGCCTCCAGAATAACGCCCTCTCCCTTCAGGAAGCTGTAGGCAAGCGGTAGAGCCGCACTGGGTCTGCATGGACTAACTCGGCTCATCCAGGGTTTGTGTCCGGATGGGAAGCCAGGGAGGTCTGGCCTGAGAGCCCATCTTACCGACTGCTTCCTCAAAGGCAAAGCCGTGTGATGGTCCCCTCTGTTCCCTCAGTGCCCGGCTTGATGCCTAGCATACAGAACAATTAATCCTTGTTGATGGAAAGGAGAACAGTAACATTGGAATCCAAATCAGATGCCTCTATTTGCTGAGTGGCCTTGAGAAGGTTATTTAACCCATATGAACCTCAGATTTCTTATCTATAAAATAGGGTTGCTTCTTAGGCAATAACTGGTAAGAAAGTTCTTGCAAATTGCAATAACATAAAAAAAGTAGCAGAATAAAACTATTGACATAAGATAAGATGGGAGAATAACGTGTTAATGTCACAGACTGGTCAAGGCCAGCACTGCTTCCAAACAGAAGATGAATGGGTCACGCCCGCAACTGGGCCTCACATTGTTATACCAAGAAGTTTTTCTAGAGGAAGCCTCTGCTGCTGCTGTGGACAGGCTCCCCATTGCAGCCATCGCTGGATCAACCACTCCTCGCAGACAGGGGTTTGCTCCCATGACCTTTCACCCCTTGATGTTTCAGACACTGAAGCCCCACATCTTCACTGTGGGTGAACAGACCTACAGGAATGTCAAGAGCCTGATGGAGCCGGTCAACCAGTCTATTGTCGTCAGTGGCGAGAGTGGCGCTGGAAAGGTAGGCGGGCCTCCTTCCCACCCTGTCAGCTTCATGACTGGCTGGGCGGGCAGACAGGCTGGGCTGGGGCTCCGGGGAGTGTCACTCGTGGAGTCGGCGTGCAGCGCTGGGTGGGACCTGGGCAGAAGTCAGGAGCCAGGGGTTCTAGGCCGGCTCTTCCGCCAGCTCTGCCCTGACCCGAGGGGAGAGTCTTTCCTCTCTGAGCCTTCATTTCCTCATGGGAGGACTCTCCCAACTCTGAGAGCCATTTGAAACTAAAGTCAGCAGTTGAGGGTTCCAGCATAGCGTTGAAGATCACATCAGAACAGTATTTAGCTCTTGCAGACCTCAGTTCTTCCATGTGTAAAATGGCAAGGAGGGAAGGACTGGCACGTAGCTCATGGGGGCCTCTGTGCACGTAAGGCGCTTGGTGGCGTGCTTGGCACTCGGCTGCTCTCCTCCAAAGTCAGGGTTCCAATAAGGAAGCAGCCTGCCTGCATCTCTGGGCTGCCCTTGATGGCAAGGGCAGTGCGTGGGGCCGGCTGCGGGGAAGGACAGAGTCTCCTGTGTGGCCATGTGGTCCCCAGGTGGCACAGTCAGTCCAGGTGACGCGGACCATTGTGCACGGATGGGTGAGGAGTTGCGCGGCTGTCAGAGGCCTGCTGGCCCGGGCCTCACCCTCTTGTCAAGCCTCACCAGCCACCCCACCCTTTCCTCCACGTTACCTTCTCAAGGGATTCTTTGGACTGTAAACCCACTCTGTCTACAGTCACCCATGAAAGCATTGCCAAGCACCGAGGCAGGTTCTAGGCCCTGGGCTAGCCAGTGAGGAGTAGCAAGGGGAGAAACAGAGATAGCCCAGTTGGTAAAGAATCCGCCTGCAATGCAGGAGACCCTGGTTCAATTCCTGGGTTGGGAAGATCCACTGGAGAAGGGATAGGCTACCCACTCCAGTATTCTTGGGCTTCCCTTGTGGCTCAGCTGATGAAGAATCCTCCTGCAATGCAGGAGACCTGGGTTCAATGCCTGGGTTGGGAAGATCCCCTGGAGAAGGGAAAGGCTACCCACTCCAGTATTCTGGCCTGGAGAATTCCATGAACTGTATAGTCTATGGGGTCACAAGGAGTCTGATGCGACTTAGCAACTTTCACAACAATGCTTGGCCCAGTGGGAAAGTCAGACAAGGAAGCAGATGAAGACTGCACGCTCTAGGGATGAGGCTAGGACTTGAGTACAGAGGTGATCTTCGAGAGCTGTGCCGAGGCTGCTGGTGGGGTGGTGATGCTCGGCTCCTGGATGAAGCCCATTGTCCTCCAGAATTGCTCTGGGGAGCTGAGGCTGGACCTGGCCCCAGACCCAAACTAGCAATATAGTTATATACTTCAAAAATCAAGCAATACTACAGGGCTTACAAAGAAAAACAGCAGCCCTGCCTTGTGTCTCTCAACCCTGTTGCCTGTCTCAGGGGCAACTGACTTTCCATCTTAGCAGTTTGGGTATGGCCATCCATGTTTCTAAACAGTGTGCTTATGTAATTAGTTACTGATTTTTCCCTTTTGAACCTTCTCTGTTCACTTCCTCCTTTGACGGTGTAGCCCTGTTACCCTGCCCCCAAATGCATATGTAATTATCTTACGATTTCTAAGGAGGTTAATATCTATAGTGCTCATTTACAGCTACGTACGTATTGTTCACAGCCAAGCACTATAATATTCTATGATTATATTTCCTTTTTTGTATGATTTTTACTTTCTTCTTAATAACTCCCGCATATTTTCACTTGTATAGTTTTTATATACCTGTTCTTTATTATCAAACTTGTCACCAGAACTGGGAAACACCTGCCCAGCTGGCAGGTACAGCAGGTGCTTTTTTTTCCCCTGGTGATGCCCTAGCTAGCGCTCTCACGTCTCCTCCATCTGGACTGGTGGCTGCCAAGGGCTACTGGGGCGCTATTACCCAGGAGCTGTCTGCCTCGCTCTGGGGATCCAGAGTGCCGTCTGTCCTACGGTAAATCCCCTGTTGTTGGAGCCCAGGGGCTTCCTCCTCTTGCTTTACTGCCTTGTTTCACTGGAGCATTTTCTTTAGTAGCTTCTTGACAAAGGTTACATGAAGGGCATTTTTTGAGTTGTTTCACATCTGCACGTTTATTGTGCCTTAATTCGACCTGTTGACTGGATATTCCGATCTCAAGTTGGAAATCATTTTCTTTCTGAGTTTAGAAGTCATTTCTTTATATATTCTTCAAGTGTTGATGTTAAAAGTCCCAGTCCATAAGTGGCAGTTTGTATTTTCTTGCCAAAAGTTTTTAGGGTCATCTTTTCTATCCATAGGTGTTCAAATTCACAGTGACGTGTCTTTTCTCTCTTGCTCTGCTGGATACTTTGTGTAGGTCTTTTTAACCTTGAGACTCATGTCCTTTAGTTTGGGAAAATGCTATATGTAATAGTTTAATGATTTACACCCCTTGTTTTCTACTTCTGGAATTCCTATTAGTAGGGAGTTTGATAAATTGTCTAATATCCTATTTTTCTTGCATATTCTTCTATCTCTTAATATTTTGTCGTGTCTTCTGGGAGATATTCTCTAATTTATCCTTCGGTTCTTTTTAATTTTGGATTTTTATTAAGCAGTTTACTTCTAGGAGTTCTTTCTTGTTCTCTGAGTATAATTCTCCCCCAGCATCTTGGCCTTATTTCTTCTCTTCTCTTTGAGGATCTCTCATGGTTTTTACGTGGCTCCTGCCCTTTTCATTTCTGTTTCCTTCTAGTCCTTTTCCTCTTTTGTTGTGATACTTGCCAGTCACGTAAAAGAGGTTCACCAAGTAGTTGATGATTGAATTTCTGTTCATAC
Organism: Ovis canadensis; assembly: GCF_042477335.2. Taxonomy (NCBI): domain Eukaryota; kingdom Metazoa; phylum Chordata; class Mammalia; order Artiodactyla; family Bovidae; genus Ovis; species Ovis canadensis. Next base: position 21,263,215 of record NC_091255.1, on the reverse strand, counting down.
TTAAGAGTAAAGCCTTAAGCAACTGATTAGAATCTCTTTGTTTATGGACAGGATACCATGAACATAAGAGACTATGAGAGTCTAGAAAGCTACTTCACCAGGGGTAGCTTTCTAAACCTGTAGGACCCTGAATGCCCATAACTTTTCTCATGAGCTTGTTAGTATCTCCAGAAAAGATTTCATCCAATCTCTTTCCTGAAAGATGGAAACTACAGTTAAATGGAAATGATAAAAATTAAAAACACGAACAACTCCTTTATGCTTATCAGCAGATTAGACATGCAGAAGAATACATCAGTGAACTTGAGAGTGGGTCAATAAAAATCAAAAAACAAAGAGGAAATTGAGAAACAAAGAGAAAAAGTGTGTTCAGGAGCTTTGGTGCAATATCAAATGGTTTACCATACTTGTAATTGGTGTCCCAGGTGAAGAGAGAATGTGGGTCAGAAGTATTAATATCCTAAGAAAATTACCAAAAGGTGGCAACCACAGATCCTTGTTCTTAAATGCAATTGAAAGGAGAAATAAAGTCAAAACTAGTAGTTTGATATTTGTACATTCAAGTACACGTGGAATTGATATGGACTCTCTTCTGAGCCATAAAACATATCTCAATTTGAAAAGATTAAAATATAAACTGTGTTGTAAATATCCTTTGGGTCAAAGAAGTAATCACAATGCATGTTAGAAAACACTTTGAACTGAATGAAAAGGAAAGCACAACACATCAAAATCTGTGCTTTTAAAAAAGAAAAAGCGGTGCCTGGAGGGAGATTTTGTTGTAGCTTGTGTTGGAGAGCACGAGAGGCCTGCGCAGCACAACTGGAGAGAAGCCCCACTGGCCACACCCAGAGAGAAGCCCACACGGCCACCAGGGTCCAGCACAGCCAGGAATGAAGGAGTTGTCGCTGCTGAATCGCTGAGTCGTGTCCAGCTCTCTGCGACCCCACGGACCGCAACATACCAGGTGTCCTGGTCCTTCGCTGTCTTCTGGGGCTTGCTCAAACTTATGTCCACTGAGTCGGTGATGCCATCCAACCGTCTCATCCTCTGTCATCCCCTTCTCCTCCTGCCCTCAATCTTTCCCAGCGTCAGGGTCTTTTCAAATGAGTCAGCTCTTCGCATCAGGTGGCCAAAGTAAGGGAGTTTCAGCTTCAGCATCAGTCCTTCCAGTGAATCTTCAGGGTTGATTTCCTTTAGGATTGACTGGTTTGATCTCTTTGCAGTCCAAGGGACTCTCAAGGGTCTTCTCCAACACCACAGTTTGAAAGCATCAGTTCTTTGGCTTTCAGCCTTCTTTATGGTCCAACACTCACATCTGTACACGAGTACTGGAAAAACCATTGCTTTGACTATACGGACCTTTGTCAGCAAAGTGGTGTCCATAATTCTTAAATAAATAAATGTATTTTTAACAAAACACTAAAGTGGAAACAAAAAAAATAATAAAGTAAATGAAATCAATGGCTGTCTTTTTTAAAGATCAGTAAAATCAATAACCCTCTAGTCAGACTTTTTTATTGTCCATTAGCACAGGATCTTAGTTCCCTGACCAGGGATCGAACCTGAACCCCCTGCGGTATAAGCAGAGAGTCCTAACGACTCGACCACTGGGGAGGTCCCCCTCTAACCAGACTTAAAGAGAGAAAAGGACAAATTACAAATGTCAGAAATGAAAGAGTAGGCATAACTAAAGATCCCACAGATGAGATTTCTCATTAACTTTATTTCAATAAATTCTCCAATTTAACAAAAGAGTATTTTGAAATATGCAAACAGCTGCAGCTCACACAAGAAGAAATATATAACCTCAATATCTAAATTTCTGAGGCAAATTTAAATCATAGAAAGCCCCAGACTCAGGCAGCTTCACTTTGTGGATTCTTCCAAGTGTTTAAGAACCTGATGCTGGGAAAGATTGAGGGCGGGAGGAGAAGGGGATGACAGAGGATGAGATGGTTGGATGGCATCACCGACTCAATGGACGTGAGTTTGAGCAAAGTCTAGGAGACAGGGAAGTACAGGGAAGCCTGGCGTGCTGCAGTCCCTGGAGTCAGGAAGAGTCGGACACAACTGAGCCACTGAAGGACAGCTACAACCAAGTATTTCAGAGATTAATGTTACCAGTTTCATACAGATTCTTCTAAAAAGCAGTAGAGAGGGAACACCTCCCACCTCAGAGCGAGATCTAAAAAAATATATACCAAAAGAGCAACCAAAAAAAAAAAAAAAAACAAAACAAAGCTACAACTAAAAACTTAGGTCTAGAGCAGTGACGAGATCCAGAGTCAGTATATAGAAATCTCTTGTGGTTCTCTGTCCTCGTGATGAACAAATGGAAATCAAAATGTAAATAGACCTCAGCGGATATAAAAACAGTGGGAATTTTATAATTAGATTGCCTGAGTATAAATCAGAGCCCTATCATTTACTGAGTAAGTCATCTTCAATAAAATCTAGGTTTTTCTGATGCCCGAGTTTCATCATTTAGAAAGCAGGTGGTGTATAATTGCACCTGCATCTGTAGGGCTGGTGAAAACATATGTGGCTCAGTAGCCTGCTCAGGTCGGTGTGGGTGGTCCTCCTCTATCCCAGGCCCTGTCATTTGCTTTTTCTCTCTTTGGCCGCGCCGAGTCTCTGTTGCAGCTGGCAGGCGTTCTCTAGTTGTGTCCCATGGGCTTCCCTTGTTGTGGAGCGCAGGCTCAGTAGTTGCCACTTACCAGCTTCTCTAGAGGCTCTTGGGCTTAGTTGCCCCACAGCACGTGGGATCTCAGTTCCTCAACCAGGAATCAAACCCTTATCCCCTGCCTTGGAAGGCAGATTCTTAACCGCTGGGCCACCAGAGAAGTTCTCACCACCACCCCCCAATTCTTAAATGCATCCTCAGGAGCTAGGAGAAGCAGAAGTCAGTGTCCCCATCACACAGATGAGGGACCCAGTTGAATTCAGCTTTCAGCCCTTTGATGAGCACCATGGATGGCGGACAAGAGGGCGGTCATGGGCCCCCAGTCCCCCTGGCAGGCTCACACGTGGACGGAACGTGGGCACAGCTCCCACAGGGCTGTTTCTGCCGCAGACATGGACATCCCGCTGCCTGATGAAGTTCTACGCCGTGGTGGCTGCCTCACCCACGTCCTGGGAAAGCCACAAGGTTGCCCAGAGGATCGAACAGCGCATCTTGAACTCCAACCCCGTCATGGAAGCTTTTGGTAAGCCCAGTGTCCTCCGCACAGCTCCCCTGCCCCGTCTCCTCTGGGATTTACCACCTTCCGGGCGGGGGAGCAGTGCTTTGAGACCCTCTCTGCGGGGTGGAGAGTGACTCATCATTCACTGCCCTGGATCCACAACCACGCCTCCTGGGTGCCCTTAGCCTCCTTCCAGCGGTGGTAGTATCACTCTGTCGTCCTCTCCGTCTCGCCCAGGCAGAGGGAGCAGAGGTGCAGGAGAGGCTCGCCCAGTCCGTGTCCCGTCCTTCTGAACAGCTCCCTGATGGTTCAGAGAAGGGGATGTGTCTGAGGACGCACAGCGGTCGTGTCCATGTTGGCACTCTAGATGCTGCCCCTTACTGTCCACCTCAGTAGTAACCGCTGTTTTTTTTTTGAGGGGGTGGTGGGGCATGCTGGGTCTCTGCTGCTGCAGATGGGCCTTCTCTCGTGGCAAGTGGAGGCTCCTCTGCAGTCGCAGTGCACAGGCTTCTCATTGCAGTGGCTTCTCTTCTTGAGCACGGGCTCTAGGCGAGCAGACTTTGGTAGCTGTGGCACATGGGCTTAGGTGCCCCGAGACACATGGAATCTTCCCGGACCAGGGATCAAAAACCTGGGTCTCCTGCATTAGCGGGAGTATTTTTAACCCTTGGACCACCTTGGATGTTGGGGAATTCCCAACATCTTGTTTTTCATCCTTTCCCTTCAAACAAAAATCCCTGACTGCCTAGATTGGCTCTTCCCACTTTGCCAGGAAGTTCTAACCCAACCGAATCACACTTGCTAAAAGCCCAAGTGCCCAGTCCCTAGCCCTGTCCCCTGTGACCCGGAAACCGGTAGAGGGGCCTGTCGGTGACTTGAGGATAGCGACGTGGCCCCGGCAGACCTGCGGCCACCTTAGCCCGTGGGGCCTCTGAACAGAAGCTGTGGTCTGTAGGGAACGCGTGCACGCTGAGGAACAACAACAGCAGCCGCTTCGGGAAGTTCATCCAGCTCCAGCTGAACGGGTAATCTCTGCGGCCGCCCTGGCTGCTGGGGGCCGGGTGGGCTCAGGGGCAGTGCCCAGCCTGGGCGGCCGCCGCGGACAAAACCCCGCCGCCCTGGCAGGTTCTTACGTGAGGTGAGTGAACCTGCGTGTACACTTTGAACCTGGGAACTCTAGCTGCCCCAGCCCGAGGGACCCAGGGACAGTGCCTGTCCTGACACGCGCCTTCTGGCTTCTGCCCTTCATGGAGACTTCTAGTTAAAACTGTCACCTCTCGGCCGCATCTCTGAGCCTGAGGCTGGGGCTGCTGTTCCTGCCTTGGGCTGGGGCAAAGTGAGGCACCGAGGCCTGGGCCCTGTCCCTGAGCTGGTTGGAGGGGACTATCCTGGCCTATTCCCTCCCTACCCCTGTCCCCACCCCAGGACCTGCTGAGTGGTCCTCCCGAGTCCTCATGATCCCCTTTCCTTAAGTGAAAGAGCTGGGGCGAGGCTGCAGCCTGGCACATAATAAGTTCCCAATAAATGGCTCTGGAATGAACAGGCTACTAACGGGCCAACCTGCTTGTGCCCAGGGCCCAGCAGATGACGGGAGCTGCAGTTCAGACCTACCTCCTGGAGAAAACTCGAGTGGCCTGCCAGGCCCCCAGCGAGAGGAACTTCCACATCTTCTACCAGGTGAGTCCCAGGCGGGGCCCGCAGCTGCCCAGGTGCAGCATGGAGAAGGGTCTGTGCCTCTCAACCTACCCACCCCCCCCCCGCCCGCCTTGCTTCCTGCCTCCTGTTCGCCCGGCTTTCAGCACTGCCACCCCACTTACTCCCACAAACCTCGCGTCACACTCACGCCTCGCCCTGGCCCTCAGCTCCCAGGGCAGTCCCAGGCCTGGAGGTGCGCTTGCCTTCTCTTCCCGTCAGAGGGTCCTTGGGGCTGGGCCTGTTTCCACATGGGAAACGCTCACCTTCAGACTGAGGGCTGTCCTGGAACGGCAGCTGCCTCCACCAACCGAACAAGGCCTTCTCTAAACCTTGCCCCCTCCATCAGACCAGGGGTCCCCCGAGGCATGGACAGTGTCTCTCTGCTCTCAGATCGGGACCAGGGGCTCCCCAGACAGGATTAGGGTTTCCTCATGCCGCAGGCCCCATCAGTGAGTGGGGTTTTTTTGCTCCGAGTGGAGACTCCCAGAACTGTTTGCTGCTGCTTTCGCACCCCCGCCCGCCCGTGGCTCCCTTCAGGGGCCTCTGGGTCTTGTGGTATGGCTGCTGCTACCCCCCCTGCCCACCCAAGCCCATGCAGGCCTGGGCATCCCCAGGACCCCCGCCTCAGCCACCCGCCTCCACCCCCACAGATCTACAAAGGAGCCCACGCGGAGGAGAGGGTCCGGTGGTGCCTCCCCGAGGGAGCCACCTTCTCCTGGCTGCCCCACCCAGAGAGGACCTTGGAAGGTAGGGGGAGCCTTGCCCGGCGCCCTGGGCTGGCCCAGCAGCACCCACACATCCCCCCAGGGCCCGCCGCCCCCGCTGACCTCGGGTCCTGACACAGGGCTGTGGCTCGGATTCCTTTACAGAGGATTGTTTCGAGGTGACCAGGGAGGCCATGCTTCATTTGGGCATCGATGCCCCCACCCAGAACAACATCTTTCAGGTCAGAGGAAAAGCCACACCACTCAGGTGTGGCGGCGGTGATGGGCAGCCCCCTTCGAAGGGCCCTTCTCTCGACTCGGGAGTCTCTTTCCCTGAGGATCTAGGACTCTAGGCTCCGACGGCACCATCGCCAGGAGAAGGCGACCACCTCTCTGCGCGGCGGAGCCTGGAGACGGTGTCAGGGTGGACAGGGGCAGAGCACAGAGCGCCGTAGAAGAGACCAGCACGGTGATCCCGGAGGTCAGAGGGAAAGTGCCTGAATCAGTTGCTGCTCTGTTAACTCAGAGCAGAGCAAACAGTGCTGCCACGTGTTTGTCTAGCGTGTTAAAACTTCTAAATCGTCACTCTTAGCTCACTTGTTTTTTTCAGCAGTTCCATGGGTATGGAGATTATTCCCTTTCCATGGCTGAGACCTGCCCAAAGCCAGACAGCACTCGGTGGTACAGTTTGTTGGGATGTGCTGGTTCCAACTTCCCACCTCCTTCTTCCTCCTGGGACTCAGTGCTGGCCCAGGCTAGCCGGGCCCAGTCACCCCCAATGGCAGCTTCCGTCTGCAGGTGGTGACCCCTGCAGAGCAGTGGGGTGAAGTGTGGCCTCCATCTCCACGTGGGGGCTGCTTAGGCAGGGGAGGGGGGTCACAGCCAGTACAGGCAGCTTGGCCAGAGGGACGGCACAGGGAACAAGCCCAGGGCAAGTGGACCACCCAGGAGTCTGGCCAGGAGTGCGAGCTTGAGGCCAGCGTGAGCCCTGGCCCATCCACAATGCCCATCAGCATGGCGGTCTCCTCCTGAGGTGCTTGTGGCTTGGAAGCCGGGAGCATATGGAGCCACCCTTTCTGGGACCAGACAGGGATGGAGGGAGAGGCCCTGCTCTACTGGTGCCTGGTCCAAGGGTTTCCAAACTGCTGGACCTGGGGGTCCTCTTCCTTCAGCCCCCTGAGGCTCCCCCGAGTGGATCGCTGAGTGCAAAAGCAAGGGAGCACCCACTGTACAGAGACCAAGCTCGCAGCTCCTTCCCTGGGCTGGGCTGGGCTATCGGAGCCGAACAGTGTTGGGAAAGGGCCAAAGGGCACCAGAGCCAAGCCCCCAGCAGCCACCCAGAAGTGGCCTGGGCCACAGGAGACAGCCTGCTCCTGGAGTGGGAGACAGAGGGTCAGACTGGGTGGCGTGGCGCTCCCTCTGGCTGCCCCAGGAGGGATCGGAAGTCGGACTGCCTGGGCTCCACCCTGGGCTCCTTCTCCTTTACCAAGTGTGGGCTTTAACCTCTGCTTGCGGCGTCTCTGCCATGGGCATCACCATAGCACGTGCCTTACTGGTTACACGAGACGATGCGTATCAGTTGTGCAGAGTCCTGCCTGGCTGAGTCCGGGAGTAAGTGGGCAGTAAATGAGAGCTGTTGCTATTCCACTATCGTGATTCTGTTTGGCAGGAGAGAGACCCTTCCCGGGCTGGGCTCCAGCCCTTGAGAAGGTGCCCACTGGGTGTCCTCTCCTGCCCCCTCAGGCCCTGGCTGGATTGCTGCACCTCGGCAACACCCAGTTTGCTGACTCAGGAAATGAAGCCCAGCCCTGCCCGCTGGTGGATGATGCTCAGTGTGAGGGCGAGGACGGGGGCCCTTGGTCACACTGCCCAGGAGCAAGGCAGGCCCCGACCGGAGGAGGGCCAGCGTGTGGTGGGATCGGGTGCAAGGAGGCCAGAGGGTGCAGTTTGGGATCTGTGGCCCTGAAGCTGTTGCTGTAGGGCCCTGCCCTGGAGGGGTTCCTCCTCACCCCAATTCTGCTGAGGCAGACAGCCTCCTTACAGATGAGAAAACGAGAGCTGGGGCGGGTGGGGGCGGTTGGATTATGTAGTGCTTTATCCCACTCCTGGCCATGTGGACTGGGACACAGCAGTCCTGGGTTCAAGTCCTGCCCCTGCCCCTGCTGAGTCTCTTCCCTCCCCATTCCTGAGTTTGCTCTGCCCCACTGAGGGGGTCACGGCTCCACCATGCTGACTTCCCGGGGCCTTGTGCAGAGGGCTGTTTGGACAGAGGATGTTTGTGCCTCCCAGGCTCTGTTGGGACATCAGCCTTGCTGCTGGGACTCCTGGAAGATCATCTGCTAGAAACACTGCGGATTCGAACCATCCGGGCGGGCAGGGGCCGGCAGGTGTTCCGGAAGCCCTGCTCCCAGGCCGAGTGCGATACCCGCAGAGACTGTCTGGCCAAGCTGGTCTATGCACGGTGAGCGTTCCGGGCCCTGCCCTCCTCCCAGATGCCCCCAGTCTGGAGTTGGATCAGACGGAAGCAGACGGGTTCCCTGCCCTGTTCCCCAGCCCCGGGGGGACAGCAGGGAGTGGCTGCTGGGCTTCCTGGAGCAAAGCCCTTGGCTCGATTCCAGAGGGCTCTGCCTGGGGAAGTGGCCACAGCCTGGCCTAGATTCAGCGTGTTGTTCGGGGACAGGAGCCTGCCTTCACCTTGGCGATGGGCGAGGAAGGCCTGCCTGGCTGGCCGCTGGCAAGGCCGGCCCAGAGGTGACGTGAGGTCCTCCCAGGTCCAGGCGCAGACCTGTGGGTAAACAGGCTCCTGGGTCCCTGCCCTCGTGCTCTCTGTAGTGGGGTTTTGATAGCTGCTGGTAGAGCCGGGAGTTTAGCCCTCAGCCTTGAGCAACACTGCAGGGAGTGGAGCCCAGAACAGGGAAGGTGGGGGTCGTGGCCTTTCCCTGTTGGTTCTGTGGGCATCTCCACCCTCCGAGCATGCGCTTGGGGGCATTTCTCACCCTGGGCTCTCAGACCCTTCAGGATGCCCCTCAGGGTATCTGGGGCCCAGGAGTCTCTGAAATTATGGGACAGAACACCTCTGTGTGTACGTGTGCACACATCTGAGTGCTTGGGCAGCTGGAGGGACGGTCCCGTTGCTTTCATGAACTGCTCAAGAGCTAAGAGCCTGACCAGCACTGCTGAGGGAGTCGGAACCTCTGAGGGAAAGTGGCCCAGGGCCCCTGGGCCCAGACTGAACCCAGTTTAGCAAGGGGCTCCGTTCTCACTCCCTTGAAGCAAATTTCAGGTCAGAATTTCAGGGCAAAGATTTTTAAAGGTTTTGTGTCAAATGACTGCAAAATGGGTAGATAAAGCATGCCGGTCACAGACACGGTGAACCTCTCACTACACACAGCAAACAGGTCCTTGTATCACTAGGTCTCTTGTTTTTACTACCTCACATGGATATTTGAAGCCCTTATTGCAAAAATAGAAACCGTTTAAAAATTTGCAGAGCAGTTACTTAAAGAAGCCATAAGGAAGAAAACCCTTGTATCATGCCGTACGTGTCACCACGTTGGACGGCAACCATTCCATCGTCTCAGGGGCGATGGTTGCAGAGTGCAGGGTGTCACTGTCCAACTGGGGTGACGGGGTGCCCTCATACAGGACAGAGTAGGGGGATGTCGCGGGGCCTTGAGCTCTGGCCTCCACTGGCCGAGGTTTGCAGGGGAGTCCAGTGAACTCAGTCCTTTATAATCCCACCCAGGCCTGCCCCTCCACCCCTTCTTGTCAAGACGGCAGCTGGGTGTCAGGCCAGTGACTGAGGCGCACCCCCACCCTGTCCAGCCCCAGTGTTCCACAGCAGACCTCAGCGATATGAGTCACTTTCAGACCACCGCAATAAAGCGAGTCGCACAAATTTGTTGGTTTCTTAGTACATAGATAAGGTGTATTTACACTGGATGGTAGCCTGTTAAGTGTGCAATAGCTTTATGTCTGAAAGAACAACGTATAATAATTTTAAAATAGCACTGTTGGAAAAGTGGCACTATAGGCTTGTTCGATGTCGAGTTGGCACAGACTTTCAGTCTGTAAGCAGGCGGTAAAGGGAGTTTACTGTGATGTGCCTGCAGCTGGTCCCCTGCTCACTCTTGCTGTGAACCAGCCAGGCTTTCATGTGCCTGGGAACACACGTGACCCCAGCCTGCAGATGTAGTGGGCTGGGACAGGATGGGCGGGAAACCAGCGGAGAGGGTTTAGCCCTTGACCTTTCAGGCTCAGAAGACAGGCCCTCCATCCAAGGGTGGTACCCAGGCGGGAAGGGCAGTTCTGCCACCCTTCCAGCTCAACTGGACCCCTCTCACCCGAACCCCCCCCACACACACACCAACAGGCTGTTTGACTGGCTGGTCTCGGTGATCAACAGCAGCATCTGTGCCGCCCCCGACTCCTGGACCACTTTCATAGGTAGGTCGGGGGACCCTGGACAGAGCAGAGCGCAGGTCTCCTGGGGGCCTCTGGGCAACTCCTGCACCCATCCCCTCCTGCTCCACCAGTGTGGGCCAATGTCGCTTTCTCCGGTGCCCATGTCTGGCCATCCCTAGCTCTCCAGGCAGGCTCAGCTGGTGCCCGGGTCACGAGGGCCCCTTCACCCCCTGGAGACCCAGATCCAGTCTCAGGAGAGTAGTGAGGAGCAGCGAACGGGCTCGAAGGGCCTCGGGGGGGATTTGAGAACATCTTTGGACCCTGGGTGGGACAGTCAGGTAGGGGAGGAAGCAAAGCTCAGAGGCATCAGTAATGTTGGCTAACAGAATGGTGAGCACTCAGACTGGGTGGGACACGGGGTCCCTGGGTCCTGGTTCCCTCACACCTTCGGCCTCTTCCTGCTGAGTTCTGAGGGGCAGGAGGTGGCGATGGGAACCGCCTCCCTCCTTGGGGTGGGGTAGAGTACCCACTCGGTTCCATCCTGAGGCTGCCAAGGGTGAGGCCTCACCCCAGGCCGCTGTAGCCCCACAGTAACCCCCACGGGTTCCCCCGGCCCCCCAGGCCTGCTGGACGTGTACGGGTTTGAGTCATTCCCCAACAACAGCTTGGAGCAGCTCTGCATCAACTACGCCAACGAGAAGCTGCAGCAGCACTTCGTGGCTCACTACCTCCGGGCCCAGCAGGTGCGTGGTGGGCGGCCCACGTCCTCGCCCTCTCCCCGGCCCCCAGCCCCGGCCTGGGTGCCGCTGGGCGCCTTCACTTCCCTCTGTGAGTGCCGAGGCCAGCAGGGGGTGACCCACCAGAGCTCAGACCCCTGCCCTCCACCCCCAGGAGGAGTACGCAGTCGAGGGCCTGGAGTGGTCGTTTGTCAGCTACCAGGACAACCAGCCCTGCTTGGATCTCATCGAGGGGAGCCCCGTCAGCATCTGCTCCCTCATAAACGAGGTGGGAGGGTCGCCGGTGTGCAGAGGCCCCTGGGCGGGGCTTTGGGCTTTTCCTGGGACCCCGAGGCCCACCGTGTGCCTCTTTCTGTCTGTCTGCTTAATGGGTTCGCCTGCCCTGTGAGCCCGCCGTTGCAGGGGTGCCATGGTGCTCCCATGGGTGGGTTCCCGCACCCCTCTGCCCTGCAGCTGACTGCCCGCCCCACACAGGAGTGCCGCCTTAATCGGCCAAGCAGCGCAGCCCAGCTCCAGACGCGCATCGAGAGCGCCCTGACCGGCCGCCCCCGCCTGGGCCGCGACAGGCTGAGCCCGGAGCCCAACTTCATTGTGCTGCATTACGCGGGGCCCGTGCGGTACCGCACCGCAGGCCTGGTGGAGAAGAACAAGGTGAGGGCCGGGCCGTGCCCGGTGTCACCTGTGAATCCAAAGGCGGAGGCGTCGCCGCACGTGTGCAGAAGCATCCACGGTGTCCCCTGCCTGCCCCGACATCCTCTCGGGGTCTAGGGTCACCTCTCGGGCCCACCTTTCTGAAGTCTCTGCTACTCCGGCACAACCTGCCCGGAAACAACCCGCCTCACACAGCGTCTCCTGACCTCCAGGCTCAGACGTGGGCCAGCCCTCCTCCTGGAGCCCCAGTGAACAGGGCCGGCAGCTCCCCCCCAAGCCCTCCACCCTCACCCGCTGCCCTTTCCTTTCCCCATAGGACCCTGTCCCCCCGGAGCTGACCAGGCTCCTCCAGCAATCCCAGGACCCCCTGCTCAAGGTGCTGTTTCCTGCCGACCCCGAAGAAAAGTCCCAGGAGGAGCCCTCCGGGCAGAACCGGGCCCCTGTGTTGACCGTGGTGTCCAAGTTCAAGGTGGGTCTGGCGGCATTGACACCACGTGCTCTCTCATGAGTGTCCAGCATTTACCGAACACCTCTTGGGATCGGGGCTGTGCACCCAGAGCACGGCGGAGCCCAGAGCCATGGTCCCGATTTGCGGTAGAGACGGGAACCTGACAGATGAACTGGGGGTCTGTAGTTGGCGTGACGGGAAGCCTCGGGCCCGTGGGCGGCGGTGTGCCCTCGCCCTCCGCCGATAGAGCGATCACGAAAGAGCAGCGGCTGCTGAAGCTCCGTGGCAGCCGGCTGCCAGCCCCCTCGCTTCCTGACGGACTCTGTCCTCGGGCGCCGTGGGCTGCTCCCAGCCCCGCCCCTCGGCCCTCCCCTCGGCTCTGCGGCACTCCCACCCTCCTGCCGCCCCTCTCGGTTTATTCCTTGTCCTGCTTCCGACCGATCTTCTCATCACCTCCCGGGGCCCGGAAACACCTCCTTGTCCAGCCTCAGACACGCCCCTGAGGGCCTGCCCCGTGTCTGCGAGGCCCAGCGCTGTGAGATGACGGTGGACAGCTGTGTCGTAGCCCCGGCACACACAACAGGCTTAGTAATGACAGGAGTCGCCTGAATGAACGACAGGGGTTCTGAGACGGTTCCCTTCTGGGAAGGTTGCCCTGGTTTTGTGGGGGGAGCCTGAGACTAGATGCAGGCAGATGGACCAGGTGGAGGGTCACAGGTCAAGAAGGGTCCCTGGGGGCGTGCTCTGGGTATACCCAGTGAGGGCCGCTGGGAGTCATCCTGGGTGTGTAAGGGTCCTGGTCTCCGGGTTGCCCAGCCGATGCCCCCCTGCAGCCTGAGCCACAGTCTCTCCTCTGCAGGCCTCCCTGGAGCAGCTCCTGCAGGTGCTACACGGCACCACACCCCACTACATTCGCTGCATCAAGCCCAACAGCCAGGCCCAGGCGCAGATATTCCACCGAGAGGAGGTAACACACTGGGCTGGAGCTGCTTCGTGGAGGGTCCCATTGTGCCGAGAGGCTGGAGGGGTGAGAGACGGACGTCTGCTCCAAGTGGAATGGCGTGAGGAAGGGCTTCTCTCCCCAGCTCTGGCAGGACAGTCGTGTACGGTGGTGTGGCCTGCTGCACAGTGGCCCAGCCACAGCGGCGAGTAGGGGCCACAGTGCATCATGCTCTCTGCTCACCAAGTCACGTGCCCTGAAGGACAGGCGGCCCAGAGGAACGGGTGTCTTTTGTGATTAGCTGAGAGTCTGCATCACCTTACAGACCAGGCACAGGGCTGGTTCTGATGAGGGTGTATGTAGTTCCTAAAATTTGCTCAGAAGCACTGTGTGGCCAGCAGCTGCCCTTTGGCCTGTGGAGGGATGTGGGTGAGGTGTGAGAGCTGGAAGGTGCTGGAGTGGGCCCCACAGCCACATGGTTGATGTGGCCTTAGGGTCCATGGCCAGGATCATGGCTGTATGGTAAAGACCTTGGGTGGGTCCCGGAAGCGTCTTCACAGTATAACCTCCCCCACCTCTCAGCTGTGACGCACTGTGTTGTCTGCAGAATATAAAATAAATAAAAACTAGGAACTGGATCAGGCTACGTTGTGAAGCAGAGTTGGAAGCAGTAAGACGGCCAGCACCGGCCTCCACTGTACCAGAAGCCAGGCTTCACATAAAGGGATCTGGAGCCACTGGGACCCCTTCTAGCAGGGAGAGTCTCTCCAGGTCCCTTGATTGCTCGCTGCCCCAAAGGGTGTCCGCCCTCACGGGAGCCCGCGGCTCCCTGCCAGCGGGGCCACTGATGGCGTGGCGTCTGGGGCCTCTGGCCCCTGCTGCCCACGCCATCTCCCCTCCCCGCAGGTCCTGAGCCAGCTGGAGGCCTGTGGCCTCGTGGAGACCATCCACATCAGTGCCGCCGGCTTCCCCATCAGGTGAGTGGGTCGGTCTGTCGGTCCGGCACTGGGGCGGGGCGGAGCCAGGGTGGCGCTCAGGCCACGCCCAGCAGACGCGGAGATGGAGTGAGAGGCAGGACCGCAGAAGTCGGCCTGGAGCTCGGGGGCTGTGCTCACTTGCTGTGCCCTGGTTTGTGGAGGCACCGGGTCTGCCCTACAGTCAGGAGAGAAGGGAGGACGTGAGTGGGAGATGGTTACCGATCCTCCAGGTGCAAGGCTGGCCTGGTGAAAGAAAAGGGGTAGAAGTGGACTGTGGCGTGGCTGTGGGAGTGGGACCTGGGCTGATGGATGGTGGGTCACTGGGGAGCGGAGCGGCCGACTTCCAGGCCACAGAAGCAACTTCCAGCTTCCATCTGAGGCAAATGGGTGAATCGGGACAGTTGCTGACACAGGATGACCTGGGGGGACGCCCAGGGGTGGGGAGTCAGGGTTGAAATGTTGGGGCATGTGAGGGACTGTTCTCAGTGACTTTTAACAGCATGAGCAAGGAGGAGACCCAGGGTGAGGCGGGAGGTGTGAGGCCACTCCCTGAGGGATGAGAAGCCAGCAACAGCCTGGAGGGAGTTGGGGGTAAAAGAGGAAGCGGGGCTGCGGGTGTCCTGGAGGCTGAGAGCGAGTGCACTCTGTTAAGGCCTTGCGGAGAAAAGCAAGGCTCCATCTGGCAAAGGCCAAGGCTGGCTTCCCGCCAAGGGAGCCCAGTGACCTCATCCACGCAGTGGGCACAGCAGGGCAGTGTCTCACGGGTGGTCGAGCAGAGTAAACAGTGAGCCGGCTCCCCGCTGGTCACTCTGATTCTCCTTCCACCTGTCTCGGCTTCCAGGGTCTCTCACCGGAACTTCGTGGAGCGGTACGAGCTACTGAGAAGGCTCCGTCCTGCCACAACGCTCGGCCGCCATGGCCCGTGTCCTGATGGAGGGCGCTCAGGTGAGGGCACCCACTGGCCAGTCATCTGTTCACCCAGTTCCCTGGGCACCTACTTGGACCATCTCAGGGCGAGGGCCTGGGGCCTCAGAGATGAGTAAGACACAGTCCTGCCCTCATGGCTCTTGGTCCAGTGGGAGAGACTGAAAGAAGGCAGTTAAGCAGTGAGGAAAATGGCGAGACAGAAATGGGATGCTGTGCGTGGTGAACCAGGAAGGCTTCCTGGAGGAGGTGGCGTCTGAGGTGGGGTGGGACTAGCCGGGTGAAGGCACTGCATGGACAGGAGACAGCACCGTGTGTGTGAGGAGCTCCAGGCTGTTGAAGCTTGCTGGCTCCTGGGGATAGAGGACAGTGAGGCGAGGCTGGGGGCAGGCGGACCCCAGTCCCAGAAGCCGGACAGTCTCCAGATAGATGGGAGGCACTTCCAGCCTGGGGCTTTCCGGAGGCCACTGCGGGGTGGGGCCCTGAGTGGCCAGAGGGGAGAGAGGCTCTAGATGTGGGCACAGTTGGGAAATGTTGGGAACAAATTGGTCGGACTTGGCTAGCACTGGATTTGATGTAGGGAGGATTAGCTAGGCCCGGCCAGCAGGGAAGAGTGGTCGGGAAAGGGCTTTCTTTTGGGGGCAGCTGCCGGGCCAGGCCTGGCCAGGGGGATGTCAGGAGAGGCCTGCTCTTCGGGGGGTTGTCTGTCGCACTTGGCGTCACTGAGGCTGTGAGAGCAGGTGTGAAGACCCTGGGCAAAGGCCAAGGACGGGGCAAGTCCCCTCAATACACCCACACACACACAGACACAGACATACACACACACAGACACAGACACACACACTTGGGCAAAGGCTGCCGCGTCCTCCCAATACATTCACACACACACACACACACACCTGGGCAAAGGCCAAGGACGGGGCGAGTCCCCCCAGCACACCGCCCCCCCCAGCCTTGCCCCGGGGCCCTGCACCCGCAGGCACAGTTCTGCTTTGGATCTCCCATCTCTCGGGCAGTTTTCCCACTCCTTTCATCCTTTCTCCCCACCTCTCCCCGCTCTCCCTGCGGTGTGCTCTCCTGTTCTGTCTCTTGCCCAAAGCCCCCCGGGCCCCTGGTCGGCTTTGCTGCTGTTTCTCATCTGCTGCGTCGCCTCTGGCTGCCGCTGTCTCCAGAGAGGCCCTGGGCAGCTAAAGGTGGTCAGAGCCCTCAGGTAAACCCTCTGTCTGCAGGAGCTGCCCTGCCAGGTGTGGGGGGCAGGCAGGGCCTCCGCTGGGGTCTGGGGGTCTGTTCTCCACTTTCCATCCGGGGCGGGAGGGCTCGGGGGCAGAGGGGGAGGCTGGGCTGCCCCGTGCGGCCCTCAGCATGTTTGGAGCCTTGGAAACAGGCTGGCGAAGCAGCGTGGGAGTCTAGGCACCAAGTGCCCCCTGCCCGAGGGGACCTCCAGGGTGGGGGCTGCCGGCCAGTGCAGGGCACAGCCTCCAGGGGGACCTCGAGATCCCTTGGGGCAGCCTGGGGGACAATGAGAAGAGGCCCCCTCTGGCCTCCTCCCCAAAAGGAAGGAAGGGATGTTGAGAAGCAGGTGCAGCGGGAAGGAAGCCTGTGGTACGTCAGGGGGACGCTGAGGGGATGGTGACACGCTGATGGGCCCTGTCTCCATCCTCAGAGCGCCCTCCGTGCACCGAGCCGGCCACGCTGCGGGGCCTCCTCCAGGAGATCCTCCACGCACTGCCAGCCCCGCTGCACTGCGGCAGGACCAAGGTATTCATGACCGACTCCACGGTAAGCGGGCCTAGGGTGAGGAGCTGGCGGCCACAGGCCTGGGTGGAGGACGGGGAACGCAGGAGGCTGAGGACCTCAGCGGACGCCCTTCCCCCAGCTGGAGCTCCTGGAGCGCGCGCGTGCCCAGGTGCTGGAGCAGTGTGCCCGCCACATCCAGCGTGGCTGGAGGAGACACCGGTGCCGCACGCAGGCCAGGCGGAGGCGGGCAGCTGTGCTCATCCAGGCAGGTAGGAGGGGGCCTGGGGCACATGGCCCACACTCACGGCCAGCAGGTGGGCCCAGGGGCGGCCATCTCTGCAGCTGCACATGGCCCCACAGGATACCCGTTTCCCTTGAGACGCTGCTCCTAGAGTCCCCACAGGCCAAAGCGGCCTGTGTCCCAGCCTCTAGATGTTAACTGCATGACCCTGTGGTGTGCTGGGCCTCCAATTCCCTGTCCAGCTCACCCAGAGCACCCCCGGTTCAGTGCAGACCACGTCCCACCCCAACTAAGGGTGCTCCATAGGTGGCAGAGGCTCAGAAGTCGCCTTGAATCCCCCTCCCCCAGTCCCAGCTAGCTATGTTTGTCATGTAGTATTCCCCTTGACACCAACTCCCATCATCACCTGGGTTCCTGGGCTTGTTGCGCTTAAGAAGGTAAAAACCAGTAAGATCTGATGAAACAGAGAAGCAATGTATGAACCATGAGACAGCCTCACTTTAAAAAGCAAAAATACTAGAAACAACCCAAGTATCTGATGCTGGTGGAGGCATGGCTACATTATGGACCCATCCTTGTGATCCAGCTAAGAAGTGTTCTTGAAGAATATTTTTAGTTTCATGGGAACCCCACTTCCAATCTGATGCTTAAACCTGCATGATGTGCTTACACAGCAAGGTGATGCCACCTTCCTAAGGGGTGTGTGTGTGTAGGCCTGAAAAATATGAAGGGTGCTGCAAAACTACCTGGGTTGATAACCGGTGACTTTCCTGTCTTTACCAAATAGCCCTTTTTCTGAGTGACTGTACCAAGAAACCAGAAAATGCGTTATTTCAAAAGGAGAAAATTAAAATTGCCCCATGATCAGTCTCCCGTCCAGTAGCTATGACCTTCACCAGGTGTGGGTGTGTGGTGGCATCTATCACGGATTCATAAGGCGAGCGAGCAAATTCAAATGAGGGCTTCCAAAAATAGAGGTCATTTTTTTTGTTTTTTTTTAGAGGTCGTTTTAAAAGGTGCAGACAGTTGAGACCCCTCGTGCTCCCTGGGCGCTGCCCAGGGTGGGAGGTGGCAGCTTCCCCTTGGCTGTAGGCATCTGCCTGCAGGTCTGAGCACTGTTTTTCAGAGCCAGGTCCATGTCCCATTGACTTGGTCCCTGGCCTCACGCGGGTGCCGCCGTTCATTCCCACGTTTACGGCAGCTCTGGCGCTGGTGTAGCCTGGTTTACCAAGAGCTCTAACCAGCATGTTAACTCTGGTTTCCTGTTTCCGGACAAACCCCTCAGCCGTCCGTTCCTGGCTGGCTCGGAAGCACGTCCGGCGGCTGCACGCGGCTGCCACTGTCATCAAGCGTGCGTGGCGGGAGTGGAGGGTAAGTGCTGAGCCGGAGGTCAGGGCGGCCAGTGATGGGCCCAGGCTGGGGACTGGCCCTGCCCTCGGGGCAGGTGACCGCAGGGCCTCACGAGTGATGTGGGCACCGTGCCAGCCATGCGGCAGGACAGCTGTGACGGGTACAAGGCACTCCGGGAATACACTAAAACTCACACAGCCATACACTTTAAAAGCGTGAATTTTACAGTGTATCAATTAGATCTCAATAAGGCGGATTTTTTTTTTTTAGGTTAATTTATGCTTTTATTTGCCAGCATAATTAACCACAGTGGCCTGCAGGCTTCTTTGATCTAAAAAAATATATATTTTTTATCACAATCCAACAAACACACACACATATATAATATGTATATATATATAAAAGTGAAACAAAAGTTTTGCCAAAAGTGTCTACCTGAGTGTTAAATTTTTTTTGGAGATCTTTTTCTTTTTTTAAAGCAGTTTTAGGTTTAAAATAAAACTTGACAGGAATGTACAGAAATTCCCCACATATGGCCTTCCCTCACATGAACAGCCATTATCAACAGAATGGTACCTCTTCTCTTTTTCTTTTTAGACCAAGGATGACTGCGCTGACACATAATCAGAACATCCCCAGGTCACCTTAGGGCTCACTCCAATGGGCAGAGCAGTTCCATACTCTGTGGGTTTGGACAAAAGTATGACCACATATATCCATAATGTCGCTCAAAGTACTTCCACTGCTCATGAAAACTTCTGTACTCTGTATATTCCTCTGCAAACTCCTGACAACCACTGATCTCCACAGTTTTGCCTTTCCCACACAGTTGGAATCTTTTTCTCCTTGAAATGAGAGGTTCAGACCCTTTATGAGACCACTCCTGGCCCACCCAGGCGTGGACTAGACAGGCTCCAGGTGGCAAGCTCCCCCACTACGTGCTGCGGCTTTCCTTCCAGTACTGGCCCTGCCCAGCAGCCACGTGGAGGTCAGGGGGACACGTGTTGGGTTTCTGTTCATAGGAAGGCCACACGTTTTATGCCCCTTGTTACAGTGAACCCAGATTCCTGTCGGGTGTGTTATAAACAGACAAGCCATTTCTTCAGGCCCCCTGCTCTGAGCACACCCCAAAGGCTGTTATTTTGAATAAAGAATGTGAAGCCTCAGCACAGCTGCCGTGGGTACAGGCTTGTGCCGCATCCAGCCAGGTGCCCTTCAGTTCACTTTGTTAAGGGTGAATCACCAAAGAGCCTTTTGGTTTCTGTTTTCCATTAAGAGAAAGCTGTGATGTGGTGTTCTTTTTTAAGATCAGAATGGCCTTCCTTGCTTCTGAAGAACTGGATGGTGTGGAAGAAAAACACTCATCTCAAGCTCCCTGCTCCCCGAGCTCCAGCCCACTGCCCCTGGCTCAGACCAGGCTCCAGGGCGCAATAACCCGCCTCTGGCCCCTGGGACTGGCCCTGGCCAACGCAGCGGTGGGTGTTCACGGCTTTCAGAGGAAGCTGGTGGTCTTCGCCTGCCTCCAGCTCCCTGTGGGCAGCCCCAGGAGCTGCGCCATCCAGACGGCCCAAGAACAAGCTGGAGTCCTGTCCATCCGAGCGCTGCCTCAGGTGCGCCATGCGATGGGGCTGGCATTCGGACTGGGGTGCGGGGTGGGGGGCAGAGCCAGGGGTCTCAGCAGGAGCGGGACTGAGGCTGAGACGAAGGCCTCCGAACCCTGCGCACCCCAGCTGGCAGCAGTCGCGTCGTCCCCATCATTACAGTTAGGGTTTTCCAAAGCCCTTCCACTGGTGAAAAGCTGCCTCCAAGTGTTGCAGCATCTCTTCTGACTCATCTTTAAATTAGTCCTACTTCCAGAAAAATGGGTCGTGGTAACAGCAGCTTTTCCCTCCAGTGGCGCTGGATTTAGCACCACGCTTCCCCCTACTTGGGCTTCCCTGGTGGCTCTGACGGTAAAGAATCCGCCTGCAATACAGGAGACCCGGGCTCGTTCCCTGGGTTGGGATCCCCTGGAGGAGGAACTGGCGCCCCACTCCACTATTCTCGCCTAGAAACTCCCAGGGACAGAGGAGCCTGGCGGGCTACAGTCCATGAGGTGGCCAACAGTCGGACACGACCTAGCGAGACTAACACACACTTTCCCCTCACTTGTATCCCTTGGTTTATCTTATTCCTGAGAAGCACATGAGTCAGTGGTTCAGGGTTTTATATTGTGGGCAGCCGCCAGGGAAAGAGGCAGCGAGCGCAGACAAGGGCTAATACCCGCCTTTTACAAGGATCAAGTGACACAAGGCAGGAGGAAGGAAACTGCATTTCCTACCGGAGGAATTCCTATAGGACACAATCTGGATAAAATCGCCATGACAACACTCAGGCCCGCCAGAGCGTAAACACAAGTGCAGCTCTTTGACTTTCCAGCTCTAAGCAGTCCTGAGACTGGGACAGATGATATTCTTGGCAGGAGAGCGCTCCCTCCTAGCGTTTCCTCATCTATCTCATGCTAGGTGGACGTGACAGTTTGTCTTTAATACCGTTTTGGACTTTGCTACCATTTTAGAGTAAGGAGGAAAACCACACTCAGTCTGCCACTGCTGTGACTCCAGCAGGTCCTTGGGTGTCCCTACCTCCCTGCACTCCTAGCCTTCGCTCCAAGAGGTCCCTTCGACCTCCCGGGAGCTGGGGCTGAGCTGCGTCTCTCTCCCCAGGGCTCAATCAGGTTCCACTGCAGAAAGTCTCCACTGCGCTACGCTGACACCTGCCCTGGACCCTCGCCCGACAGTGTTACTGGCTTTAATCAGATCCTGCTGGAAAGACACAGGCCGGGCCACGTGTGACCTCTTCTCCCCTCCCAGCCTCGCCCAGCTGGGCCATCCCCTATGCCTTTGTTTCCACAAGGCCTTTTCCTGCCAGCGGCCTCGCCAGAGACATGTAATCAACACCCGGCTGCCAGACGACTCCCACAGCGACTCCAAGCGCACTCAGGGAGCCGTGGCTCTGCGGGCAGGCGGGCCAGCGGCTGCACCAGTGGCCTGGGGCGGCAGGCTACGCACCCCCTGCCTCCACACCCTGATGGGTGTCAGGGTTGGCAGTGACCAAACCAGGATTAGGAAACATCAGGGCCTTCACTACCTTCACGGATCCAACTCAGCGGTGCTGGCCATAACTGCAGCGGGCACCTCACTCTTCCAACCCCACAGGCAAAGTCAGCTTGAAATCAGCTCTAGAATTGTGGCTGGGGGAAACTTTGCCTTGAGTTCCTTTAAAAGGAACAAAACCTTACTATTTAAATATGTGATTAATTTAATGTCAAGCAACTAGATTGTAAATCAAGAATGATCAATGCAATATACCAAAGAAACACCACACCAAAATTTTATTTAGAAACACTGAGCAAGTTTTTACTCAAATGAGTGTGGAAACTCAGTAAATATTTATGTCTTAATTGTACCAAAAATAAAACACTTAAAAACCACCATTTGAACATCGAGCTCTCTCTCCATATGGGTCTGCCACCGTAAGTACCTCTGCCTGCCTGCGCCCCAGCCTGCAGTGCTGGAAGGGGTCTGGGGGCCCACCTGACGTCAGCCGCTGAGTCCTGGCAGCGCCACCCCTGGGCAGGGCCCCCCATGTGGCGGCCTCCCAGCAGGAGCAGACAACACAGCAATCCACCCTAAGGACCCTCGCGCTGAGGCGGCTCCACGATGCGCAGGCAGCAGTCAGCAAACTCCACAAACAAGGGCTCCCGCATGCAGGCTCGCATGAGCTCGGCCTTGTCGCCCGCCTGATCGAGGTCGACCATCAGCCGTCTGAGGTGCGGGTTGAGCAGTAAGCTCCTCAGTGCTGCAGACTCCCCTTAAAATGAACAGCGAGGAGAGCCAAGCTGAGCTCAAGTGGGTGCAGGCAGAGACGGCTGAAAGCCAGATGTTCCAAACGTAATAAACACCAAGCACGCTGCACCCCTGACCCAGCATTTCACATGAGGTAGGGCTTCCCAGGTGGTGATAGTGGTAGAGAATCCACCTGCCAACGCAGGAGACACACGAGGTGTGGGTTTGATCCCTGGGTCAGGAAGATCCCCTGGAGAAGGGAATGGCGACCCACTCCAGTATTCTGGCCTGGAAAATCCATGGACAGAGGAGCCTGGTGGGCTACAGTTCAGGGGGTTGCAGAGAGTCGGGTATGACTGAGCATGCATGCTCACGTAAGGTGAGGTCAGCACATCAGCTGGCTTCCAAGTTAAATGCTGTCCGAATCTTTTCTTTATTAGACCTCTGTAAATATCTTAATGCCATTCACCTAAGAAAAAGTTATTTTACCTGCACAGACTTAGCTTAAAAACTGTCTTACCTGCAGACTTACCTAAATTCTTTAAATTCTGCAAAGACACTCGGTCCTCTTCCTCATCACTATTGAGAAAATCAGCCACAGAGTCGTCGTCATCATCTAAGGAACATAACAGTCACCTGTTTAAGTGACCACAAAGGAAACCCAGGTGCCAGACTTTAACAGCTCCAGTAAATAAAAAATGTGTGTGCACACAAACGACAAGAATAGAGAGAAAGCAAGTGGGTACAGACGAAACCACCACTTCTGAGGAATCTGTGACTATACTAACACGCTTTATTTTAGGAAAGTGAAGAGCTGGTGACTTTAACAAATGCCTCCTAGTGTTCACACACTTGAACTATGTTTGGGCTTAGGGCCTTATTTTCCAATTCTTCCCAGCCTACCTCTGCTCACTATGGCTCCAGCCCTGTCTGTAAAAACCCGCGGACAGGACTTCCCTGTGTTTTCGGCATGGGCGGAAACTTGTGAACGCAACAAGGAGGTTTTTCAAAGGGCAGAAGCGGGCCATCCCCTGGCTCTGACTGCTCAATACCTTTTCAGTGGCACCGGGAGGGGCCGTCTTCAGAGCCCAGCATGGTGCACGGGGCACAGGCGGCATTAAAGAAAGGGTACGTGGGGCCTGCCTGGTGGCCCAGGGGTTAGGAATCTGCCTTGCAGTGCAAGGAACACGGGCTCAATTCCTGGGCCCGGAAGATCCTGTATGCTACACCACAACTATGGAGCCTGCGCTCTGGAACCTGAGCGCTGTCCCACTGAAACCCACTCACCCTAGAGCCTGTGCTGCTCTCTGCAGCTAGAGAAAGCCAGCACACGGCAACCAAGGCCCAATACCAGAAAAAATATATACATATATATTTTTAAAAAGGCTAGATGGATGGGAAGGACACTCGTGCTGCAGGCTCTGAGGGCCACCAGGAGCAGCGAGGCCAAAGGCCATGCGCCACACGGGTCCAGGTCAGGTGAACCCCCGCCAGGCCCAGGGAGGGAGACCCGAAGCCGTGACTAGAGGCGGCTCCTGCCAGCAGGGTCCACCGCTCACCCCAAACCACGGCTGCGGCCTTCCCCCCCCCCGCCCCCACCCCCGTCCTTCTCTTGCATCTTCAGGCGGCCCCACCTCGCCACCCGTGACGACGTGTGCCCCCCGGTGCACAGGGCTGAGGAAGCTGCTGCTCCCTGGTGAGCCTGCCTCCTGGCCCCAGTCCATGAGTCTCTTCTCCTCTTTCCACATATTCTATTTGAAAGCCTTTTCTCGGTTTGTGTGTTTGCAGTCAACCAACCCACCTTCGTTTTCCACAGGCTTTTCAGTTTTTGCAATAAGAGCTGATCTTATTTTTTTCTCGACAGGACCAGCTGCAGGCTTGCACTGCTCTGAAAAGACACAAATCTCAGGTGTACGTCACCTCCGTTTGAGTGACAAGGCTGCAGCACTCCCCCAAGCCAGCATCCAGCATCTAGGGGGAAGCCTACGTAGGGGGTAAGGGACTGGGTGGGGGACGAAGGAGTGGAAGTGAGAGACCCAGTCAAGGGGCAGGAGAAACCTGGGCCCGGCAGAAGGGCTGAGGAAGCCCGCCTCACGCTCCCCTAGGGCCCGTCTCCATCCTCCCTGTCCTGCCTGATCCCAGAGACTTCACCACAATGCAGTAACACACTGACTTTAATTAGCCGCAAACTGTGTTCTCAGCGGTTTCAGATACTGAATGTGCAGGTTCCACGCGCCACCGGGAGTCCACACATGAAACTCACCAGGCCCACCTGGGAGGGGTTCCGCCTCACAGAGGACAGAGAGATGGACGAGGTAAGGCGAGTCGGATCCGAGTCACCCAAGAGGGTGGGGAGACGAAGGGGAGGTGCTGCCAGCACATTCCGGGCAGCAGGAAAGGCCCGTGGCTGGAGCGGACCCTTGAGCAAGTCGAGCCAGGTGCAAGGACATGGTGACAAGCAACTGGCAGCGGATAGGCAAAGCAGGCCTGGCAGGAGGATGGGGCACAAGAGGAGGAAGCCGCCTGCAAGACGCCAGTCTGTCTCATCCCACAGCACCTTAATGTGGAATCTAAAATGTCACAAATGAGCCTATGAAACTGCAGCACACTCCTGGACAGAGAACAGACTGGTAGCTGCCGAGGGGGAGGGGACTGGGGGAGGGATGAAGCAGGAGGTTTGGGTTAGCAGATGCAAAATACTAGGAGAATGGATGAACAAGAAGGTCCTACTATATAGCACAGGCAACTACAGTCAGTCACCTATGATAAACCACAATAGAAAAGACTATAAAGAAAAAAGAATGCTATGTATATGCATAACTGAGTCACTGCTGTACAGAGACTAGTAACACTGTAAATCACCTATACTTCAATTAAAAAAAAAAAAGATCACCAGACATTATGCACCATCTATAGCTGTGCCTAAGACCACCTGTAGTTTTGCCAGAGACTGACCCTGAGCTCTGATCCAGTCTCTAATCTGTCAATTTGTAAGAAATAGAGGACTGAGGAGTATGCCTAACCGCAGCACGAGTTTGCAGTCCGCAAAACCCGGACTGTGGGGAACTCTGCAAGTCAAATGGCTTGAATTCTTCCACAGAGAAATTGTTTTTTTAAAAAGGTAATAACAGAGGATGGAGGAGCAATTTACAAATTGAGAGCGACTTAAAAGAAATATCACATTTTGGGGGAATTCGCTGGCAGTCCAGTGGTTGGGACTTGGTTAGGTTAGGTTCAATCCCTGGTCAGGGAACTAGGAACAAGATGAAACAATACTCTTTCAGGATACATACTTGCATAATAAAACTGAAAAAGCAAAGACGTGACTGCTATAAAGTTCAACAGAGTGGTCATTTACAGGAAGTGAGAACAGTGGGTCAGGACAGGGCGTGTGGAGGGGTTTCTGGAGTGGATGGCAAAGTTCTATTTTCTTTTTAAATTTTTTTTTATTTTTGGATGTGCTGGGTCTTTCTTGCTCCAAGGGCTTCTCTCTCCTTGCACCAAGTGGGGGCTACTCTCCTGCTGCAAAGCACGGGTTCTAGGGGCACAGGCTTCAGCAGCTGTGGCATGTGGACTTAGCTGCCCCGAGGCATATGGAAACTTCAGAGACCAGGGATGAACACACTGGCCCTGCACTGACAGGCAGTTTTTTAAATATTTTGAAAAATATATAATTTATTTTTATTTTATTTTGGTTGCACCGGGTCTTTATTGCTACACACACTTTCTCTAGTTGCAACAGACAGGGGCTGCTCTTTCAATGCACGGGCTTCTCACTGCAGTGGCTTCCCTTGTTGCAGAGCAGAGGTTCTAGAATGTGGGCTCAGCAGTTGCAGTGCACGGGCTTAGACGCTCCGAGGGGTAGAACCTGTGTCCCCTGCATTCACAGGCAGGTTCTTATCTACTGAACCACCAGGAAGTCCAAGTTTTATTTTCCTGAGCTGGGTGGTGTTCACCTTATAATAATTCAGTAAGCCAAAAAAAAAAAAGGATCTACAAATAATAAATGCTGCAGTGTGTGTGGAAAAAAGGAACTCCTTCAAAAAAAAAAAAGGAAACCCTCCTACACGGTTGGTAGGAATGTAAATTGGTAAGCCACTATGGAAAACGGTACGAAGATTCTCTAAAAAAATTAAAAATAGTTACCATAGCCCTCAATCCTACTCCTGGGCATATATCCAGAAAAAATAAAACCTCAAATCTGAAAAGATATATGCACCCCAATGTTCATAGCAGCACTATTTACAATAGCCAAGACATGGAAGCAACCTAAATGTCCGTCAACAGAAAAATGAATAAGGAAGACGTGGTGTATACATATATGGCGGAATACTACACAGCCATAAAAATGAAATGATGCCATCTGCAGCAACATACATGGACCCAGAGATTATGATACCTAATGAAGTCAGTCAGAGAAAGACAAATAATCCTGATATCACTTATATCGAATCTAAAAAAATGATACAAATGAATTTACTTACAAAACAGAAACAGACTTCAGACACAGAAAACAAATTTATGGGTCCAAAGGAGAAGGGATGCAGAAGAATAAATTAGGAATATGGGATTAACAGAAACACACTACCATGTACAAAACAGATAAACAACATGGGCCTAAAATATATTATTGTTTCATTTAGTTGCCAAGTGGTAGCTGACTCTTGTGACCCCATGGACTATAGCCCTCCAGGCTTCTCTGTCCATGGGATGTCCCAGGCAAGAATACTGGAGTGGGTTGCCATGTCCTTCTCCAGCAGATCTTCCCAGCTCAAGGAATTAACCCATGTCTCCTGCATTGGCAGGCAGATTCTTTACCACTGAACCACCAAGGAAAGTATATCATAGGGAACTATATTCATTACCTTGTAATAACTTATAATGAAAAAGAACCAAAAAAGGATACAGATCACTGAATCACTTTGCTGTATACCTGAAACATTGTAAATCAACTATACTTCAATTAAAAAAAATTTTTTTAATAAGAACAAAGCAAGCAGAGTTTCCCTGTGGTCCAGTGCTTTGATACCAGTTCAATCCCTGGTCTGAGAAGATGCCACGTGCCATAGGGCAAGGAAGCCTGTGGGCCACAATTACTGAGCCCATGTACCCTAGAGCCAGTGCTCCGCAACAAGAGAAGCCACTGCATGATAAGCCCAAGCACTGTAACTAAAGAGAAGGACCCCCCCCCCCCGCAACTAGACAAAGTCCCTTAGCAGCAAACAAGAACCAACGCAGCGTTCCCCTGGCCCCTCAAAAAAAACACTAACCGAGAGGCTGGAGTTTTCAACACAGGAGAAAGTGAAAGTGAAGTCGCTCAGTTGTGTCTGACTCTTTGCAACGCCATGGACTGTAGCCTACCAGGCTTCTCGGCCCGTGGGGTTCTCCAGGCAAGAGTACTGGAGTGGGTTGCCGTTTCCTTCTGCAGGAGATCTTCCCAGCCCAGGGATCGAACCCTGGTCTCCCACGTTGCAGGCAGACGCTTTACCATCTGAGCCACCAGGGAAGACTCTCAACACAGGAGTGAACTACGCAAATCTGTGTATCAGAAAAATTACCCAGATTGCGCTAGGGGGTCTTGGCAGGGGCCTCACAGGGCTGTAGGACCAGACAGAAGCATTCCAGACACAGCTCCCAAACTAATCCAGCAAAGCAGTTCTACTTCGTTCCTATCTTGAGCTGAAAGGTGTTTTTTTTTTTTTTTAAGTGCTCCAAACACATTAGGATTAAAAAAAAAAAAAGCTGGAGCGGAGACGGTGGTGCGCGAAACAAACAGCTGTAAAATCAGAGACTGGAGGGGATAAAACTACAGGCAAACCACCAGTGAGGAACTCTTAGCAGAAAAGTCACAGAGAAAGAGGGCGTGGGAAAGGGTCCCTGAAGACTGAAAAGAGGCGCCGATAGAAAAAGACATAAAATGTAGACTTGGTAACAGTGAGAGCCAGGGTCGCTGCTCCCCGTTTCTATGAAGACATCACTTAAAAGAAAGAAAACGTCGTTAACCTCAGCCAGAGCAGCTTCTGCCAAAGAACGCGGAGCTGAAAACTAAGAGGAAGGCACAGCTAGGAGAGGCTTTGGGGGCAAAAACCAAAGACTTTAAAAAAAAAAAAAAAAAGATGGCACGCAGAAAGGAAAGTGGAGCAGAGGAAAGGTTTTTTATTTTCCGTACAGTGGAGGCGCATTCGCAGGAAGAGGTATCCGTCTGCCCACGGTGGGTGGGCGGCGGTCCCCAGGGTCGGGCGTTGCAAGGCTGATAGGCTGATAGCCGGGCCCCGGGATTCACGTTCCCGAGACCGCAGCGGCATGAGGGCGCTGCGGTCCACGAAGAAGGGGGCCTTACCTTTGTGCTTCCGGAAGCAGGGCAAGGAGCAGCTGCAAAAACAAAGCCACAGGCTGCGTCAGTCCCGAGGGAGGCGCGGAGCTTCCCGCCGCCCGCCCCCTTCCCCGCGACCCCCGGCACTCACTAGGGCACGCGGCAGGCGGGGCAGCGGTATTTGGGTTTCTCCAAACAGACAACGCAGACGGCGGTACCGCAGCTGAGCGACGCCATGGTCTCTCCCGGGACGCGCCCCCCGACTGCGTGCCAACCCCAGGCCGCGGAGCCCCACGTGCACGCCCTTTCTTCCGTTTCCTCAACCAGGACCAATCAGCGCGCAGCACTTACTGGTCGTCAAAAGCAATCGATTGATCCCACTCATCGTTCCAGGCCTGAGAAGTAGAAAGTCGATGCACTCGATACGCATCCAGAGCCCGCTGTCAGGGGTACTCCCTGAT